>NC_143437.1:42151730-42460769 GCF_987193195.1 Phasianus colchicus | reverse complement strand
CAGGATGCCATTGGCCTTCTTGGCCACACTGCTGGCTCATATTCAGCCGACTGTCCATCAGTACACCAAGGTCCCTTTCAACCAGGCAGCCTTCCAGCCACTCCTCCCCAAGCCTGTAGGGTTGCCTGGGGTTGTTGTGACTAAAATGCAGGACCCAACACTTGGCCCTATTGAAACTCATGCAGTTTACCTTGGCCCATTGATCCAGCCTATCCAGGTCCTCCTGTAGTGCCCTTCTCCCCTCAGGCAGATCAACACTCCCTCCCAACATGGTGTCATCTGCAATCCTACTGAGGGTGCACTCAATCCCCTCATCAAGATCATTAATAAAGATGCTAAATAGAAGCAGCCCCAGTACTGAGCCCTGGGGGGCACCACTCTTGACCGGCAGCCAACTGGATTTAACTCCATTGACCACAACTCTTTGGGCCCGGCCAACCAGCCAGTGTTTCACCCAACAGAGCATACGCCCATTCAGACCATGGGCAGCCAACTTCTCCACAAGAATGTTGTAGGGTACAGTGTCAAAGGCTTTACTGAAGTCCAAGTAGACCACATCAACAGCCTTACTTTCATCTACTAAGATGGTCATTTTGTCATAGAATGAAATCAGGTTTATATAAACAGTAACATTTAATTATCTAACAGCATGGAATAAAGAGCAAGAAAATATTTCAAAAGGAAACAATAGAAACAACAAATATTGCTGAAGGAAGCCTGATAATTCTTTCAGGCACATAGGTCTTGTCTGCAGTGGATATTTTGCAATTCCCAATACCTGTTCCACAATGCCAGTAGCCTCAAAGAGAAAACATAACAGAATTACCTCTCTCACAGTTACACAGCTGTAGGATATATCTCCCATGCTTTCTTCCCCCTTCCCTCTTTATAAACTAGAAATCATATATTATAATGATTAAAGGCATAAATACCTAAATATGCTCAATAGCACATATTTCGTAGTATGCATAGAAACTCACAATTAAGAGATAGTGCTAAAATTTTAATTGCTGTTGAAAGTTAGCTTTCTTACCACACCTCTCAGTAACTCAATGCTTATTGCATTTTTTAAATGTATGCTAATTATACTTAACTTTTTTTTTTATTATTTTTTATTTTTTTAGGAATATTTCCTTGAAAATCTTTCCTTTTCTTGGCATAAAATTCTCCTCAGCTAGCACTTAACTATGGTGTAGAAAAGTAAAGGTTTGTAATTGTATATTAAATTGACAGCATGGCTATTTGACTAATATGCTATTATGGGATGTCTAGCATTAAATGATATTCCAGTTTGAATTGAATGTGCTAAAAACCAAATCAGGGCTTAGATCACATAGGACACAAACACCATTCTTCCTATAAGATCTCACAATAACATTCTGGAATTGTTCTTCCAAACCTTGGTTTCTCAGTAAGTGGGTGCATTGATATAAATTAATTCACAATATTTATACATAAGCATATATGTACATATTAATACAAATATTGGTAAATAGACGAACACTACATGGAATACCCAGCCTATCAAGCAATGCAGTTATACACAACTTTTCTGCACACATTTACTTACACACGTGTCCAAAAGGTTGTTTGAACTACCCTTGTCTTTCAATCTATGGCAAGCTTATTTCTGTCTTACAGGTAAAATAACTAGGCAGTCTTTTAGCTTAGTAGTATTCAGAATGCGAAACAGCTTTAACGTGCTCTTAATAGCTTTGAAATTTCACTTAGGAAAATAGAAGGTAAATATTTTATTTCAAGAAGTTTGTATTTTGACATATTGATAATCTTCTGAAGCATAACGTTTCACTTTTCATGAAGATTTATGATGGTTTGAATGTTGTTCTAGGGACAAATGCCATCATGAAAGTTTTGCAATCTCCAAAGAGGACAGGAGTTTCTTTCAGTATTTACTTCATTAATTCACCAGAGAGAAATGACTCTGGAAACGTTGAGATCCATAGAATTGATTAAAACCACACAACAATTCCATTCTAAACTTTCCTAAAAAATTACCATTCAAAAACATGCATATCTGCCTCAGTTCCTAAGGAATCTATAAATGTAAGTGGCATTGGTGCTCATGACTCATGTACGTTGGCAGCACTGTGTGGGCAGTTGAGCACAGCATGTTCCCACCCCAGGACTTACCTACCTGGCTGAAACCTGTTTTCCTCTTTACTTATCTTCTCAATAAATTTAATATTTGCATCCTGTCTCTTAACTAAATGTAGACATACAAGAAATAGAAGTCACCACAGATTTGATTTGGACAGATTTTCAACATCTTATCTTCACTGAAGCTCTATAAATGTAATAATAAGGAATGTTTCTGTAACTCTGAGTCCATGAAGTTTCAGGAGATATTGGCGTGGTTATGACTTTGCTGAGTTTGAGAGTCATTATATTAATTCAGAAACTGCTTTTCTGATCCTTTTGGCAGTTCAGCCTTGCCATTGTTCTAATGCTTTTCTAAAATTATTTTAATAAATAAAATCTTTATATCATACCATATTATGGTTGGGTTTTTTTGTTTGTTTGTTTTTATATTTGGTGACTTCTTCACTCCACTTCCTTTTTCTTATATTTAACAAGCACCTTTCTGTCACACACTTCCTGTCCTTTACTGGCAAGAAATTCCAGACAAGACAGGCTCAGAATTCTTCAGAAGGAAAAATGTTTTGAATTTTTTTTTATCTAATATTCATTTATTGTTATGCATCTGAGAAGTTCCACATTCTACAGCTGGAGCTGTAATCGTGAATATTTATTCACAAGTAAGAAAATCCATTATTTGTCTTCCTGCAGCAATGAAACTGTGGTAAGCAGTTCTCATTCCTTCTTCTTTCAAGTAGTCTCAAACTAGTCCCCACTTCTGCTACTGCTCCTCTGTTGTCATATATGTGTTCTGTCATTTCCAACTAATTCCACCCCACGGTAATGTCCCTCTGAAGCACTGCAAGGCAAACCTAAGCACCAGCAGAATCTTTGCAAAGACTTTGGGGGAAGCTCAGGGAAGAGGTTGAAGATCTCAGTGACAGAAAAACCAAATCAGCTTGTGCCCGAAAGCATCCTCTCCCTGCCACACCAGCACAGACTAATGGTTAAGGCAAGGTTTGAGACATTTGATGAGCAGACACTACCCATCCAGGAGAGCTTGGATCAGGGTGGGTGATGAATGGCAACACTGTGCTACATTCATTTTTTTTTTTTTTGTTAAAGAATTTCAACATGCTCAAAAAAGCAACTTAATCTAGTCAAAATTCACTAAATGAATGAGGATCAATTGATAAGAGCACACCAAAACATGAGCAAAAATTCTCAGCAAAATAGAAAAAGCTTAACAAGAACAAGGAAAAGAACACAAACCCAGAGCATACTAATGAAGATTGCTGATATGTGATACCACAAGATACAAAAAAAACCATATATATATATCTCACTTGCAGCAAGAACTTTGACTAAGCGCAGTTCCAGCTCTGGAGTCTCTTGTCATGACAATTCTCCATTCTTTATTTCTGAAGAAAGGAGATCAAAGGAAAAACTTCAGTACTAATTAAGAAAACAGGTGTAGGAATCTTCCATGCTATTCCCTTCCACTTTTTTCTTTCATCCGTTTCTCTCCATTGCAACTTCAGTCAGTGAAAGACCTGAAGCACAGGAAATTCAAGATTATGTAAAAGCCATCACCATACCAGCCCTGGAAAAATTGTTATCCAGATACCTGCAAACAAGTTGTTAACACAGTCAAATTCTACTAGGAATACAAATAAAGACAATGAAAAGACGACAGAAAAACCCTGAAGAAATTGTAACAAGTACAAGAAAAATCACTTTCCAGCAGTCGCAGGAAATTGAAAAAGAGAGGATCTATGGTTTAATTGAGAAGATAGAGCTCTCAGGCATATGCGTCTCTGGAGAAATCTGAGACATCCTATTGAATGAACTTCCAACTATTCCAGGAAAGTAAGCCGATATTCATTTCCAATTGGGAAGATCAAGCCCCATCTTCAAACCAGGGGAGCAAAGCTGGGAAATAAAAGTTCACTGAGAGCAAGAGGCTGCACCAATTCTAGGAGTTTACATGCTCCATCCACATCTATGGAACACTGATACGTGCTGTACAGAGGCTTTGGTTGTCAGAGTAAGTGGTGGAGACAGGCAAGCTGGTGATGTGTAGGCACAGTGGTGTACTTGGAACACAATGCAGGAAGGTCTGCCAAACTTAGTCACCCTACTGCTCACCCCAGCCTTTCTAGCTATCCTGTATCATCTTTGTAGGAACAGCTATTAAATGATATTCTCATGTTCTTTTCTGCTTTCTTTTCGAATCCACAGAAAGACTACATGAAGAAACAAGTAATAAATGCTTGTGCCAAAAAAGGAAGAACAACTATTAAGTAGTTTCTTCAGCTGTTGATAGAAGAAAAAAATGTCCTAGGTAAACACCAAAACTTCAAGTAGCCTGAAACTCCTCCTCCATCAGTAAGTGGCAAAATGATCAGAGACACACTGACAGCAAAAATTTGCCTTTGCTGTCATGCACACCAGCTCCAAGGCTCTCATGTCATTTGTTATATCAAAGTCTTTCAGTAAGAGGTTGAATAGGAGCAGATAGGATGAAGGCAAAGGAAGGCGAGAAATACCTTTTAGACCTAGTCTGAAGCGTGATAAAGATTGCCTTGTAGAGAACAACAATATTTGCCTCAAGAAATTCAGTTTATTCAGCTGCTCGGGAAAGAGGCTCAAATACTTTCTGATAAAGGATTTTCCTTATTATGCCAGTGATTCATAAGCAACATATTCCGTCCAGACACTGAATGTTTAAAAACACCCTGAAAGTACATGCTACTTTCTAGCATTTATCCACAACTGACAATCAAAAATAAATACTTAGAAGGAAGCCTCCAGTTCCACAGATAAGTCTGAGGAAAAACAGGCTGTTCCTATTGATAGGACCCCATCTTATTTCTCAGAAAGCCCAAGTTTAACTTGCTATTCTATCACTGCCTCACTTGGAAACCATCACCAGGCATGCTACGTGACCTAATCCAAACAGATTACATCCTTCTTCCTGCTGATCCCAATAAAAGAAATCACTGTAAAGTCTTTGTAAATCAAGAAAAATAGACCTGCAGTTCTAATGACTTGTCAAAGGAATCACTGCAAACAGCCGTTACTCCTGCACCAAGAGTTGAACCATTTAATCTTGAGCAAAACCCCTTGCCACTTACACTTCCAGTTGTATCTAGAAGGATTTTGGTACCAGAGACAACAATAAGATACCTTATTCAGTACCACTTCTTACTATTCTTGGTAGAAGCTTATCTGAATTTAAGAGACAAGATCACAGATTGAGTGGCAGCTGCTCAGATCCTTTGCCATGCACACCTCTATAGCACAACAGACCAGGAAAGCCCAAGATTTTAAATGTAGCTGGGAGGACTACTGAAGCTTTTGTGCGTGTTACAGATTTAAGTCAGCCAAAAGAGTCAATAGGTTTGGGTATCCTCACTTTTCAAAACTGAAAAAGCATAAGCGTGAGGTCTGATGTGATCTGAGACATAATATATATAAATACGCACAGCAGATATTTCAAGCAGCAATCAATATATGCCTCATCTTTGGTTTAAAAGCTTAGTACAGCTTAACTCACCAATCATTCACCAGACAGCAGCATGTAAACACATGCTATTGAAGAGGGCCCAGAAGCGTCTGCTCTTAACTATGTATTACATAAGTCAACATGTACAATTCATGACTCATCACTGCCATACCCCCACGCTGTTAAAAATATATTTTTTCTTAAATACAATCCCTATGTTAGCTTAATTTATTTCTCAGACAAAATACACAGAGAAGAGACTGCTAGAAAACAAAACACTGAATGAAAATTGGCGTATATTGAAGTACCAATAACCATTTCTGCTACTGGTACAAGCAGAGATACAACATTGTTTAATATTAAGCACGATGCTTCTTTTATTTGACTGTATTTTCAGCTACTTCTAATTTCAGCAGAAGCTACCACTGAAATGGTTCTGCTCATTTCTGAAAATTTTCCAAAATCCTTTCATTTTCATATCTATACCATATTTTCCCCATCTTCAAGCTGCAAAGCAGCCCCCATTTATCACAAAGCATTGTTTTTGCTAGAGCACCCTGGGATTTTACTAATGCATGCTGTATGAAAGGAAGGAAATTGCCAAGACAGCCTTCAGAGCAGATAATAACGCATAGTAAGTTCAATCTTTAAACCTCATGCTGAAAGAGGATAAAAGCAAACAGCCAGCATGCATACACTAGTTAACTGAATTAATGAGGCACTCCTGGAAATAAATGGTTACATGATTGTATAATAAGATGCAGTGTCAAACCACCTAGTCACAAGTAGTCAGAATCACAAGCTGGCCATCTTACTGTCTTATCCCTAAACCTTTAGAATGTTTTGGCAACCTACAGCATAAAAACCATCTTCCTCACAGAGCCCTTTTATTTTTTAATTAAAATGACTTTTGCCAACATCCTGGATTTTGAGGATTTGTTTCATTTCTTGTGAATTTTAAATGAACTCAGAAATGAAAATACAATAAAAATCTCTGCACAGAATAAACTTCACAGGGTATGGGAAGGGTTCAATTGGGAAGAGAACAGGATGAAAACTCTGGTCTTACTTTTTTCCTGAACTTGTCTCAACAACCAGGAAACAAACCCTTCTCCCTGAAGAGAAGGATTTGCTAAACATTCACCCCCCCAAAAAAAAGATATTATCCAGATGTGTTGCACTGGCTGTAGCTCAGGTGAAGCACACAAATTCTGCCTGTCTTTATGGCTGGACAGCTGAAATAACACTGAGACATTATATGAAACTGATGCAATTTATACCTTTAAAAGAAATCAAATACACTATGTTGAAAAATACCCCATAGAAAGTATTTTTATTGTGAATCTTTAGTTGAGGACCCTCTGAATACCTAGAACAGCAGACACAGCTTTAAATAACTAAAGCTCTCAGATCATAAAACCCAGAAAAAAAAACAATCATTTGTTTTGAGCAGATATACTGATTGCTCATGAGGCCGAGATGACAAGTGTAATTCCATAAAGATGCAACATAGCTTCATCATAGCTTTTAAGGCTCTTTGAGCCTACAGAGAAATGACAAAACAATTATCATTGAGATTAATACCAATATACAGAAGAGAAAAAAAAAAACACAAGACAAAAACACCACACTTAAAATACAGGTTCTATTACATCTTGGGTTCCTTTCAAAAGGAAGTATAAATACGTGTGACAAGTATCAGATCTGTGGGAGGTTGTTTTCCATTGCTTTTACTAGAGAGACTAAAATAAATTAAAACTTCCAGACCATTTTCATCCTGTGTGCAAGATACCAAGCTCAACTGAGTATTCCCAGCCTGCTGTGCAAGCCTTCCTAGGGAGTGGGGAAAACACCAATGGTTTCATCATGATATCTCCTAAACTGTTTCTATTCTATATTGTTTCTCTGCTGTATGCACCACTATTTTTTTTTTTTTCCCCTCATCTGAGCAAGATCAGAATCAGACATCTGGTCAGAGACACCCCAATTAGTCAGCTATTGCTCACTGAAAAATCAAAATAAATGCAATGAAAGGCTACCAGCATGCTAATTTGAACTGGAGCGGGCTGCAATTTGAAAACTGAACTGAAACAAAAGATAACTAACGAGGCATTGTTACCCACATCTTACACAGCTTTGCTTCACCAAGTACTTGAGTACTCGATACAGTAATTGACTCAAAACTTAGAAAAGCTTAATCTCCTTTAGCTGTCCAAACTGAGAAACAGTCGAGTATCTTTTCCCTAATGTAAGATACACTAAGTTACAATTCAGCTTCTATAATCACATTAGTGAAATCACCAAAAGTTGCAAAACCCTCTCACAAACCCACAAAATTATTTTACTTCCATACTTTTTATTTATTCATTTACTGGAGAGTATATTGGTAAATTCCAAGGAGCACTATAAAATCACAATTACCTGTATTTTTCCACACATAGGTTGCTCTAACACTAATGCCTCCTATTTACTTCCACAGAAATTAAAACAGAAACAAAGAGAACTAAAATGCTATTTGATAGAGCACATTCTCAGCTATAAAACACTTTTTCCAACACAGTCACCAGTAGGATGGAAGAAGGCAGAGGGATGGGTGAAAGCAGAATTAGCCCCTTCAGTGACAATTGCACTAGGATGCAGCTTGGGACAATGGGACAAAGAGAAGACTTAAGTTCTGACTTTAAAGGTAAGATCAAAGGACAACTGTTCTTCTGAAAACCAGAAACATGTCTTTAAAACACAACTTCAGCAGATATGAAGACACTTTTTCTTTACTCCCTGCTTTGATGAAAACACACCTTTATAAAAACCAAGCAACAAAGCCCACAGTGACAAGGTTTATCTTGTCACACAGTTGGTTTTAATGCCCTCGTGCACCTCAGATTTGGCCAACCACAGCACAGAAACCCACTTGCAGGGCCCTTCCAGCACACAGAACTGTGACCACTGTTGCAGACTCCACAGTGGTACATCTCAGCTCTGCTGCTCAGAAAGGGCTAAATACAGTTGAGGTTCTACCCAATAAGATGATATGGCTTGTAAAATGATAATTATAAATCAATGCTAAAATGATTATTTTACTTACATCCCCATTTCTCCCTAAGCCTAGAAATTTACTATTGCAGTTTTTAGGCTTTAAAACCACATTTTGTTTTGCAGTGTCCTTGCATACCTCTGACATCAAATCTCTCCTACAAGCAGAAGAAGTAACAATGCAGCTTTGTTTAACAAGGGATGGACTTTCTACAAGCCATTAAAACCAAGCCCCAATTTTAGTAAAGCAACAATAGCTCCTATTTTTCTAAATTAACAGATACTCTAGATAAGTCATTACTGATATTAAATTTGCTTCATTATTCAGACTCATGACAGAATATATTGCAGAATGTAGTTAAGTGTTCTTTCTCAAAATCAATGTTTTCTTAAAGCCTGAAAGTGGCAGTAAGTGTAAAGTCTCACAAATTTCACCAGACTTAGATAAAACCCCATTTAAAAGGAGATGCTGGAGAACAGGTTATCAGCTTGATGACTTCTCCTCAACAATTTATCATACCAAAATGAAAGATATTAACTACATTTTATTTTTAATATTTTGTTCTCCTCTCAGGCTCTGAGAATTTAACAGCCCTCCCTCAATTAGCCTTACAGGGCTGCTCAGATGACTGAGTTTGCTCATAAAATATTTTATTTCGCAATTTCTCCATTCTCTCTCCTGCTTGAGAACAGAGTAACTGACTTGTCCTGATAAGAATTGTTTGAGATACTCCTCCCAAGATGCTCAAGCAATTTCTTGTATATAAGCTATAATGTTACTAGACTGCCTATTGTGCAAGTGAGACACTACACTGATCTCCTCCTCATCATAATTACAGGTGTGAATTCACTGGGCAGGGCTGCATCTTCTCTCATTAACACTTGACCAAGCTAAAGAACAAAACAGCAGCAACTTGTCCAGTCTGCTTCTCCTTGCCATCATCTGCATTCAGCTGGTTGCAGCACCTAACTTGGCATTCTATGTTTGTTGTGCATTACATCTTGTGAAAGTACCTCAGAGGGAAAGTAACAGATGCATCTAAGATACGAGCAAAAGGGTACTGAAAGAAACAAGTTATTCCCCTGAAGGAAATGAAAACCTTTATGGATTATAAAAAAATTTTTTTTCTCTAAATCTTGTCTTCTGCCATCAAATTCATGCTCTCTCACAAACAGGACTAAGTGCACTGTCAGAACTGAAAAGAAAATGCTAAATGTAAGAAACCACAACCACACAGTTACACTGTAGTTTATTTCCTTGAGAGGAGGTCTGTCTTCACTGGTGCCTGCCTTGAAATGAAGCAAATACCTGTAGTGCTTACCTTGGGAGATACCTGCATGGGTTTTTATGCACTATTATTGAAGTACTGTTATCAATATTTAGCTCAATATCATCTACACTTTTCTCCCTCACCTTTCTTTGGAAAACAGAAGGTGTACCTCCTTTTTCTACATGCTACAACAGAGGTTCTTACAGCCTCATATGACAGGTGCTGCCTCGTATTTTAAGACACACGCACATTATATCTGTAATTACTTAAAGAAGTTATCCTAAGAAGTTTTAACTCAGGAACAGTAAAAGCTTGAATGAGTAATCAAATTTTTAGACAAGTAGGAGAAAACTCACTATTTAGGTTAGTGTATATAAAGATGTATTTAATACATCGATATCTTTATTAATGATAAAGCTTGGAAGAAATTCATTTTAGCTTCCAAAAGTTAGTGTCTCATTAATAGATAAGTACACTGAGACATCAAGCCATAGCTAACTTTGGAACAGGCAGGAAAACCAAAATACCAAAGCATTCTGAATTCTTAAGTTTTAGTAGAAATTAGCACAATATACTACTGTAAGAGATGCTCTGGAAGTACCTCAGCAGTGCTGATAAGCTAACTCAAGTCAATAAGGGTGGTCTCTTTTCAATGACAAGTAACAAAAGAAAAAGGGGCAACAGGCAGAAACCAGAATGCATTAATTTCCATGCAAACACAAGAGTTTCCATACTGTCAGAGTGATGGAGCCCTGAAACAGGCTGCTCAGAGAGGTTCTGGAGTCTCTCTCTGGAGATACTCAAGACACATCTGGATGCTTACCTATGTGACCTACTCTAAGGAACACACTTTAGCAGGGGCGTTGAACTCAATGACTTCCAGGGATCACTTCCAACTCCTGCAATTCTGTGATTCTGTAAACTAAATCAATCTACACAGAGAAGAAATAACATCCCATAGTTCCTGTAAAGAGTTTTCCCATAAAGAGTTTATTAGATTCATTTCTGCCTGTGTTGTACAGTTCATTATATATCCAGATTTCATTCATTAGCAAAACTGATGTAGTACTATTCCACCCTTCATAAGCACTATTCAACCACAATATTGTGAGATCTCATAAACCCTTAGAAAGCATATTTAAAACCTACAATGACAAAAAAAAAAACACCTGACAAGCAGAAGAGGAAAATTCTCTGTATCTTCCTCTTGAATTACTTCTAATCAGTTACAAACAAATATCTTCAGTTTACAACACATCTTCTCAGCATAAGCACAGCACTAACAAAATTCTTGAGGACTGCATCTGCAAAGAGACCTGACTGACACAGCTGGCTATGAAACTGACCACCTGAACATGGAAGGAATCCTTCCAGCCATGCAATCACAGTTTAAAAAAAAAAAGAGAAGGGAACAAAAAAAGGAAAAGAAACACGTCTTTGTTCTTTTTCTGTGGCTCAATGTACCTAAGCTACCTATACTCTTATCTATGCTATCCTTCAAAACTTGAAGGCAGAGCAATTCTCAAAATCTACGCAAACAATACCATAGGTAGTAATGCAGTATCACTGCATTTCTTATTCTGTTCTCCAAGAGTTTACATGAGCGTGCTGATGCTTAAGCAAATCTATACACATAAGCCGTTCAGAAATTCTTGGGACAGCCAGGAAAATATAATGGGAACATATTGCAAGAACTCTCTTCACTTCCCTTAGTAAATAACTGCCTTAATTTATAAACATAGGGATAAATCCAAAAATCAACCATGACGGCACACCAGCCTCTGCTGTTAGGAATTTGCAAGTGACCATGGTGAAAGGACTGGAGCAATGTAGGCTCACTGGACTCCTTGTGCCCAGGTCTCTCTGAATCTGCTCCAGTCCCTGGCAGATGGCCATTCCTGAGACACTTGTATTCGTATCCCCCGGTGCTAGGGACAACCTCAGCATAAGGTAAGGGGAAAAGTGACAGCCAGCACATAAAGGCAATGGGATTAACACCCAGACAGCTGGGTTCAGACAGCTGAACCACCAGCTTGGGTGCCTGCTGTGTAACACAAGCCACATTGGCACATTGTTTACATGGGAAGCTGGCTTCAAGTCCTTATGCATCTCAAACTACTCTCCTCCTCCCAGTTTTTGCTAGAAACCAAACCACTTCCTAAATACAACCGCACAATTACCTGCATGTCCATCCTTGCCCTCAGGCAAAACTAACAAAAATTCTGCTCTCAGTCACAAAACTGCAAATCTGGAGTAAATGAAAAGCTTTCCATAAGATCACGATTCACACTAGCATGAATGAAAACAAAATCTCACATCTTGTTAAGACAAAGATCTCTGAGCCACTGTGAATCTCTGCACTGGTTCCAAATGCTAAATTTCTCCATTTCTTGTGCATTTAAATAGAACAGCTATAAATCTTCCCATGCTTACTGCTTGGATAAAATCATACCTTAAATAAAATCTACAGAGTTCTACAAGTCGAGGTGCCCCAAGCTCTTCTTAATCCTCCCTCTTTGTTATAAAATAGTGGGTTTATTTCAAATACTCTTTAGGAAAGAATGAAGAAAAAGAAGATACACAAGTACCATCCAACTGCCCTGTCTGTGCAGAAAAGATGCACCTCTGCACAGCACAGAAATGTCACCAAGAACCAACTCTCCTAAGGTTTTATAAACCACCTAGCACTAATGAATGACTGAACTCTGATCTCTTCCTGTATAAATTGATACAAATAATGCAACTCCTGCATGTCTCTCATCTCAATAACACTAGAGGGAATGGACTTAAACTGCAACTGGGGAGATTCAGGTTGGATATTAGGAAAAATTTCTTCTCCAAAGGAGTAGTCGGGCACTGGAATAGGATGCCCAGGGAGATGGTTGAGTCATTGTCCCTAGAAATGTTTAAGAAATGTACAGAGGGTCATGGTTTAGTGGGGAAATACTGGTGGTAGGTGGACATTTGGACTAGATGGTCTTGGAGGTCTTTTCCAACCTTGGTGATTCTACGATTCTAACTCCTGGCAGGATTATATGTGCTGATGAATCTCTCTCCAAGCCATAGCAGGAAGGAAGGCATCAGCTCATGCTTTGAGAAGGCCAGGTTCAACTCCCTCCCTGTTAGCAACTCACTGTGCAGTACTGGGAGAATACCAATTGTCTCTGCATTACTTGTGTGCAAAATAAGAGTGACATCCTACTTCTTGGATCTAAACGGGAAGTGGGTGTATACCACTGTTCAAGAGACAGGGGGCAGAAATATGTATAAAAAAGAAAACAAACACATACAGCCCAGTTCTACAAATACCATAGCCAACAAGAAGACATTTTATGAAGTAATTTACTTCCTCAATAATAATAATTTGGAGGTGTTTGGAGAAGAAGGAACACTCCAAAATAACTACCAAAATGTTTATGTCTAGCTGAAACAATTCCCTTAATTTTTCATGAAATTATTAATACCTTTTGATAAATTTGAAACTTATCACAAGTCCACAGCTAGAAACCTTATTTTGAATTAGCAATCACTCCCCCCACCTCCCCGACATCACATCTGAAATACCTTCCTCAAAGTACGAAAACAAATCTCCTATTTGGCAAGCACACAAATAGATACTTTTTGGCAATAAGCTGCTTATTGCAAAGACCATGAAAGTGAAGGAGTCAAAATTAAGCTCATTACAATCTTAAATTGTGTCAGAGTTATGATTTGCTCCATAAATTATCAAATTTTAAATGTATGCAAATGTGCCTTACTAGAGAACTGCAAATAATTTTTCATGGATCACAGGAGCTCCAGGGAGCATTTCTGTACACATCTTGAGCTCAGTGGTATCACTCATGCAACACTGAGTATTAAATACTCTGTACAATCCCTATTCTGGCAATGGCTTTAAACAGCATACTCTACTCACTCTTCTCCTGTGAAATGAGTGGTAGATAAGTAGCAGCTATTGTATAAATCATCCAAAAGAAAAAAATTACCTTTTTAAAATTCTGCCAAGTCAGCACTAACAGTTAGCAAAAAGTCTCTCTACACTTAGAATTTCACCAAAACAGAGCAAGAAAAGAAGTTCCTCTGGCACATTCACCTTCATAAGTTCTCAGAGACATCTAAAGAACTACACAGACCTTTAGCAATGGTTTACTGAAAAAAGGGTAGGATATAAACTGCAGTTACTTTTCTGCAATACACGGTCAGGCATTGTGCTTGGAAACCATTACAACATGCACGGCACAGACAGTGCTTCTCAGTGACATCCATCAGTGGCAACGCAAGACAAACAGCCTGCATGTAGAAGTGATATATTACTAGGCAGCAATAAGCTAGTTCCCCAGAATTTGTTAGGCTACTCAGAAATCCATAAAACAACACTGACAAATTCTACATGGGCAGCTAACAAGCCTCTTCTGCACATAAGAGACAGACAGATTAAGTCCTTTCCATAAACATGTACCTTATGTTGTGACAGCATTTTTTCCTTAGCTTTTATGAAAACATTGCCTCACTGGCTCTGTCCCCCACAGTACTTTGCACATCTCCCCCAACTCCTTGCTGTGCTTCCCAAGCCTGGTAGGCTCTGCCTTGCAGTACAGCAGATGATCCTTTCTTGTGGATGACAGGCCCTGCTCTGTCATCCACAACCCCATTCCTTACATTGACTGCAGGAAAACCACCCTGAAAATGTGGGTTCTGATGAGTCAGGATTTTCCACTGAAATCAGCCAATATCGAGGGTTGATTGTTGTTGCTGGTTTTCAAAAAGTAGGAGTTGGAAATTTGATAAATAATTCAATTCCAGTAGAAATTGTTGTTCTAAAATTGAACAATACATGTCAACTGTTTTAAGCACAGTGAGTCATACCTTTTGTCACCATTTGCATATCAATTTTATTTAGATATTTTTTTTTTCCTGCCTGGAATTATTTTTTCCCTTTCATTCACTACTTCATAGTTGGCTCTTCAAGCAATGAAATAATCCACACATAACTGCACAATAGTGTCCAAAGCAGCTGATCCAGGCCTGGAATCCTCATTTTTAGAAGACCGCAGTAGTCAGAGAAGTTAAGGAAAGTATGAAACAGCAGCTAAAGAATCTTAGAAAACACATTTTCTGGTTTTGATAAACTCAACAGTATGAGTCCTTGAGGGATGTGTGATAGCTTTAGGAAAACACTGGATCCTAGGGAGTGCTTTTACCTGAGAAGTGGAGGGCACTTAAAGGAAAAAAGTGCAGAAGCCAGAAGCCACTTAATTACAGTAAGGCAAAAAAAAAGAGTTCTTAAGAATTATCAGACAGAAACAAGCCACTAAGGAATTTATCTGGAAAGCCTGGCTACATCACGCACGTTCCATTAAGTACAAACTGCAGGTGTCATGAGGACAATGAGGGATAACCAGTCTGGACATATTCTGGACATACAGCAGGAGAGTTTGCTACAGGCTTACACCCTGTGAATATGTGAAGTAGAAAGAAGCAGAGTAACTTCAAGAAAAAGTGTCAGTTATCAGAACAGCTAAGTCACAGGTAAACCTATTCATGTATTGAGTCTCTCCATCACCAGTGACAGACAGGGTTGTGGATTTTCTGCTCTTTACCAGTGACATATGCACTGCTCCTGAAACTTTACATGGTTTTCAGAGACATTTAGTGGTCAAACACTATATTGCAACTCCATGCTAAAAAAACAAGCCTGGAAATCTATTAGATACCTCTCAGCATAGTGAAAGCTGTAGAGTATGTTTTCCCTGATAAGATAAACAAGGGACTAAGAAAGTTCTGCTTCTCTTTTCTTACATGAGATCTCATTTAGCAATGCACTGAAGTTAACAAAAACATTTAAAAAAGCATCAACTTTCCCACAAGGAAAGAAACACTTTTGTTCAACTGGTGCAAAAAAAAAAAAAAAAAACAACAAAAAAACAGATTCACTATCAATAGCTTTGGAGCAATACAGATTGCCAGCAGTATCTTAAAGTCTCCAGACTTAGAGTAGCACTCCACTGTACCAGAGATATCATTATCATCACAACTGCCTGACTGGTAAGAATGCCACTCAACATTACTGAGGAGATCAGAAATAGAGGTTGATGTTGTGAAATTACCTCTTCCTAACAGTCAGCTCCTACTGATACAAAACCTCCCACCTTGCAATTGAACACGAGAAGGTTATGGTGGACTTGTCAGTAACAGTATTACTACCTACTACGATTTCTCACCCACTAGTAGGAATTTCAGTATCGAGAGCCTGTTTGAACTGTGGCAGAGCTTAAGTTCACCTGTAGAAGAACAATCAAAGGGTGTCATTGTGCTCATTGACTGCATTCCATAGTTAACATTTTCAATAAATTTCTTTCTCAAAAGCAGGGTGAGTACCACCAGTGGCTTATTTGATCCTTCCCTGCACTCAGCTGCTGAGGGCTCAGAAGCAGCTCCAGGCTGCAGCTCTGCTGGGTACCCACAGAGGACGCAGCAGGCATAGGCTGCAGCACACCCAGCCCACTCCCACAGCTGTGGCCCACAGGCAGCAAAACAGGTTGGATGAAGCACAAGAAGCAGAGACATGGCTACACTGGGAACTGTGGGGCTTGCTCAAAAATAAGGTCGGCTTCTGGACTGATTAATGCTCTTTTTATTTGCCTTCTAGTTCTTTGAGCTGTGCTACACCTGAAAAACACTTTCAAGGCTTCTTCAAAACAAGCAGCTAGACATTTTGCTTTAAAGAGATAGAATAAAGCAGCATTTCTAATGATTTGCAGACTTCAAGAAATGGAGATTTTAATGCTGGAAAACACAGCAGTGAACAATAAATGCTGAGCCAAAACAGCTAAATCCCTCAGTTTCTGAATCAAAAATGTAAATCTTATTTCCTTCAACTTGAATAGAAGCTGAATGGTGTGAGATTCAGCTGAGATAATTGTTCCAGCACTAATAAACACCATTTGTTAACACCAGCATTGTTTAACACTCACCAGACACAAACACCACTTTAATAAAACAAAGATAATCGATCCCCTAGACAGCTCATCACGCAAGATCCACAAACAAACAAAAAAGAGCAAGACAGGGACAGAAAATATAGCAGTTTGCATAGCAGAAGGCAGATACAAAGTGGTCCGATGGGAGATTTCCAGCACCAGGAATCAAGCTGCCTTCCCCGTAACTGTCCATGAGAAATGTTGCTGAGCTTCACCTGATGACCAAACAAATGAAACAAACCTCAAGTCTATTGGCTATTGCATCCTGAAGAGTTGCAATTCTGCAGATGTTGAAGTTAAGAAACAGCAGGTGTTTTTTAACATTTGTCAACACAAAACAAACACTGGAAAATCATATGCATGATTTCTAAGTTTTCCTCTGTATACATACAACAGCCTTACTCAACATGGATGACAGTTCTATATGCATGTAGAAGAGAAGGTCAGTCTATTAACAAAGATGTCTTCATCTATGCAGCCTCCAGAGCAGTTCAGCTGGGAACAAGAGTGCAGCTCAACATCAGAGCTACATCAAGTACTCAGTGCTGGCTGGGCTACGGTGAGCAGGCACACTCCCCATCTCCAGTTACATGGGGAGCAGCATGCTCTAGCATCCACTTAAAATTCTGTAAAGCTTTTTGCTGGATCAACAGTCAATTTCAACCAATCAGAAGTTCTGGAAGCTACTAAAGCTTGGGAAATAACAAAACTAAAGTAGTTATGGGAAGTATCTGATCAGCGTAGTGTGGTGTAAAACTGCTTTCATCTCTCCAAAGATGACTCAATAGATATTCCAAAGGAAGTCTGATATGCAAATGACCAAATAGCTCTATGAGCTCACAAGAATACATTAGACCCCTCCTGAAATTCCTCATAGGTTCCCTTCCAACCTAGGATATTCTATAATCCTGTCCCCAGAGCAGTAGTCACAGCCCTAAGCTGCTGGAGTTCAAGAAGCACCCAAACAACACTTTTAGATGTAAGATCTGATTTTTGGGTGGTCCTATATGGAGCCAGCAGTTGGACTCAGTGATTCTACTGGATCCCTTTCAACTCAAGATATTCTGTGATTCTATGAAGTGGTCTCCTTGCCTTTCAGGCTCTTAAAATAGAGTATCAAACAGCCTCCAATCAGGAACTGAGAATTCCTTTTGGCTGTAACTGTATCTTCATCCTTTTAATCTTACTACTGCTATGGTATAATCCAGGAAAAAGTTAAAGCCAAAAAAAGTGAGAAACAGATTTTTTCCTATTATTTGAAATTATAAACAATTTCATTTGCTTTCTACTTCCACTTCATTGGAAAAAAATGGAGGAAGAATAGTGCCGTAACTATGTTCTTCATTATAGTAGTGCAGTTTAATCAGTGTTTGAAAGGCAATTAAACACTCTGCAGGTGGCTAGCAGATAAGCACCCAGATGTTAGAAGTGACAGATGTGATCCTCCTGGAAGTGAAACAGCTTAGTGAGAGCAGAACATTTGCTCTGAAATAGAAGGATTGGGCCACTAGGAGGTCCAAGTCACAGGGATTCAGGAAGCTGCTCTGGAGTCACCCACTTGAGTGGTGGTGAAGAAGAAGCATACTGTACCAGCAATGGGCTCAAAGCTGCACTGACAGATTTGATGACACAGAACAGTGGGACTATGAATTAGCCTTTGAAGAAGTCTGTGCCTCTCAAATCAACTACAGAGAGGACCTAATTAAACTAGAAAAAGATTTGAAGGAGAAATGCAATAAATTAAATGATATGCAGAGTAGCAGGAAAATGAAGGCATATCTAATCCCTTTAGAGACTGCAAATTCATTCTCACCTTCTTTCTAAACAAATGCACTCTAGCTCGATCAAAAATTTTCAGATCATGTGCAGAAATTGCTCAGGGAAATTCTGCAGCCTCAGGCAGGCAGTCTAACTTCTGTTCATTCATAAAACTTATGAACCATTCTTCTCCTCTCACTTCAAGCACAGAATGTACACCTAAGGTTGTAATCAGTGTATTTAAACATCCACAGCATTATGCTGTTGATTTCAGGCGTTAAGTTTTACACCAAATTCTTGCAGGATCACCCTTGAAATCTCCACTGAGTTTTCAGAACTGCATCTCTTCCCATTTCACTAGAGTCTTCACAGGTGCATTTCCCTACAAGACACTAATCAACACCAGGTGCTTAACCTGCATGTGTGGGCACAGGAATTGGGAATTTCTAGTCATCTCATCCTATCCCTCATTCTACCACCTGCTGAAATCACAGTGATCCCACTCTCAGTGTATATGGCCACTTGGCTGGCAATACATGAATAGCAATGCCAATCAGCTGCATGTGATCTCAATCCTTCAGAAGCTATTATTATTTCTTAGAGACTCAAATAGATCAGGCAAATGTTGTCATACATCACCATAGTTTCAATGATCTGGCAGGAGTCAGTTTAGTATTGCAGAAAACAAAAATGGAACTCTGATTATTTTTCTCCCTTGCTCTTGCCAAAGGCTGTGTGGAAGCTGCAGAACTGCCCCTTGTAAAAGCATTAGGTTAAGAGCACAGATCTAAAGGAAAAGTTCCTCTTTTTAGAGAACACAGAACAGTTTTTCACAAATGTAGACTGAATAGTTGTTCATTTGAAATCCAGCATACAGGCAGAAGTTTGAATGTCTCCTGCACAGAGAGCTGATATATGAATTTAATATCATCTCACCCCATTCCTTACATGACCTCCACCCAGAACAAAAGATAAACACCAGATGCTATCCAACCCAGCAGCATTCCTGCTCTGTGCCCCACCAAGCAGGGAAGACAGCAGCACTTCAATAGACTCAGAAAGATAGAGCACTGTCCGCCCACAGGTAGGTAGGTGTAGGGGCTAACTGCAGGCCACCTGTAAGGGTGCTGTGACTGCAGGGATGCCCTCAGACTTGCCAGTGCTGCCTCAAGTACTTCAGTGGGTGCATAAAGCACACAGCCAAGGGGCAAAACCTGTTCTTGCCACTGAGCATTACTTGCCTTTCTAGGTTAGATGTTAAGAAGAAATTCTTTGCTCAGAGGATGGTGAAGCACAGACACAGCTGCTCAGAGAACCTATGCATGCCCCATCCCTGGAGGCATTCAAAGTCAGGTTGCATGGGGCCCTGGGTAGCCTGAGCTTCTGGGTGGCAGCCCTGCCCATAGCAGTGGGTAGGAACTGGGTGGTTCTGTGAGTTTCTTTCTATGGTTCTGTGAGTTTATATCAAAACCTCATCTCCCGTACCTAGAAGAGAAATATCCTAGTCCTTGCCACCACCCACTTGTTAGCTAACCTAAGCACATTTTGAAAAACTAATATGCAAAGTAAATTCTTACCCATTAGTATTTAATCTCCAGTATGAATTCATTTGAAAAAACAGTACCTTGGCACACACTTGGTAATTTTACTAAAACATATAATTTGATTTTTGCTCAGTGAAATGGGTGCATGGTTTTTACTCTCAAAGACCATATGAGATTACAGTACTAATAGGGCAGAAATATTGTTTTCTGTGGAAAACTATGCACACTGATTGCTCGATCTCACTTAAACAGTCCAGGTGGTTGTGCAAAGCAAAACACCTGCCAGTAAAACCTCAGAAATGGAATTATGTATTGGCCAACACCATACATTCACAGTAAACAAGATCAGCTGATGAAAACCAACCTTCTTTCTTCTTCTCCACATGCTAACCTGAAGCAGAAATGCATTTTGAAATAGCTTGCCTGAAATAACGTATCCATAGACATATGGCATAAATGGCAATTACTTCTAATTCAAGCTTGCAAATACCGGCAATCTTCATACATAGACCAACATGAGTTCAAAAGAGAACTACTACTGAGCAAACAAAAGGATTACAATAGCAGCAAAAAGGGATTTTTAGTTATCTTATAGTGGCTAATACTAAAATGGAATCTATAATGGATACAATCTTACAACAGCTAACAGATTAAAGGCTCACCCTCCTTGAAGAATGAAAGACACACAATGATGGCTATGATATCAAACACAGATGTTGCAGCAAAAATAATACTAACATACTACGTATCTATCTGCATGATTGTTACTTTTAAAAATAGAGGATGTAGTTATTTCTTTTGTGAGTGCATTTCTACCACAGTAGCAGAAATCTTATGCCATTTGAATCAGAATGGAGCCGCATCAAATTGAGGAAAAACATTTAAAAAAAAAAGGAACATTCTTGCCCCTCAGAAATAAGTATTCAGGGTAGAGCTGTAGATCTGAAGCACCAGATCACTACAGTATACGTTAAACAGATGTAATGTCTAGCAGTAATAAACTTAAAAACTGCAACAGCAGCAATCTTAATGAAAAGTTACCCAAAAAAACTGCTTGAGTTCTTTATCCCTCAGGCTTGTATTTAAACTATCCCAGTTTAATACAAAGGAGACAAGAGCAAAAGGATATCCAGACCAACTAAAGCAGTGTTTGTATCAGAGATGCTTGTAAACTGTGCTTAAGGAAACAGCAAGGATACATAAAGATTTTCTTCCCCCTCTCATCCAAGCCTCCTTCTTTCTCCTAGCCACTGCAGAACCTTCCAGCTTCTAATAACAAGTAATTAATCAATTGTCTGAACCAGCAACAAGTGTAGGATACATACATTTACCAGTGGCATGACTAAAATTAACTCAGCACCGCTGTAGTAGATGTAACACTACAATGCAATGGAAAGCACAGCAAAAACAGCAAAGTCTTCAGAAGCAATAAGTGAGGATAAGCCTAAATGCAGCAGCCATGGACACAGAAACAAAGGAAAAAAAAAATCTGCTTACCCTTGGAAGACCTCAAACACACAGTGATCTCCACCAAGATACCATTGCTTCTGCTGCTAACCTTTAAATGAAGTCTGGAAAGGGGTGGATCCTGGCTCCACCCATTCTGGTCAGTCAGGTACATTGCATGCACCTGAGCACTGCTGGGTTGTCCCTGCCTTCCCACCAGGTGTTCAATCACTAGCTCAGTCTGTGACCTGGCTTTTCTGCTACAGTAGATATCCTTGTGTATATTTAATTTTGGGTTTCTCAAGTCATCCCATCTCACAAAACATATTTGCATATCCTGTTGGACAAGTCACTGAAACCTGGAACTTGTAAACCCCAGGTATCACTGTTGATCTCAACATTTAAAAGCCTGTGAAGAGGGCTGCAAAGATTACAGATGAGACTCAACAAACAACTGTCAATCAGATACAAACTTTAGTGGGTGTTTGACAGTTGCTGTGCCAATAGCTTCAAAAAATCTCCCATTCACAAGATACCATTTGTCGTAGTCTGTGTATAGTGCTACTGCTACACACAGATTTTAATCACTTAAAACACATCACCAATAGGAAAATACATTTAGAAATTCAACCCTATCAAATTAACATTTCATCAATTTCATATAAAAATTGATAAGAAAATATGCTACACCAAAATAAACAATATTATTACCACTTTTAAAGAAGAAAATGCCTCATTATATTCCTGTGTTTTAATTCTGAAAATTTTCACTGAAAGTCTCATTTGGGCCACAGGAAATCGGTTTCAAGCAAAATAGTTCTATTCCTTATCTGCAGTAGTAGGTTCTGAGAGTCAGTTACAGCAGGTTTGTTTACTCCATTTTTGGAGCAGCTCTTCTGACTTGGTGAATATAAACATTTTAAAAAAAACACCACAAAAAAAGTCCACAATATATTTCATTTCTTGAGAAAGGCACTTCAGCTTTTTCTGCCCATATTAAGTTGACAGGCATTTATTTAAGGTCATCAAGCATAGGAAAAGGTTTATTATTCTTTCTTGAACACTTACGGCATTTGGCAAAGTAAAAACCTTCTACCGACTAAGGACATCAGGTAAGCTACTACTCATCCCATGTGCTGTGATCTAATCAGGAGATGCACTGGCATGCTCTTCAGTCTTGTTCATAGAGTATCTTACCTAGTGCTCAAAACACAGCCTAAACATGCTGGCCTGCTCTGAGGCTAACAGCTCCAAGAGGTACAAAACAGAGCAGAACCTGGCCTGTAATCTCCTTTGCCTCCTGTATTTGAAAAAATACAGGGCTGACAAAGCTGTTTGTCAGCTCATGCCTTCTGAAATCAATGGGTTCTTTAGGCATCCTAAGAATATTCTCATGAATTTGATTCAGTGGATACTACTGAATCAAAATGTAATATACAAATTACTGGTATTGTTTTGTTCTTGTTGTTGTATTTTTTTCCCCAGAAAGAAGGCACGTGAATAAGGCATTAGAATAAAGCTATGGAGAAATGCAGCTATTCAAAATGTTTGTTTTACATTCAACTAATGAATAGCTTGCCATATAAATTAAAATAGCAATGCTCAAACAGCATCAAAAGAAAAAAAAATATTCAACATTATTTTCCTCAAAAAAATTGACTAATTTTAGTCAAATAATCCATGTAATTATTCCAAAGAAGCCATCTAGAAGATTAAAACTACAACCCCCTATCTATCTTGAGTCCTCCGCTTACAGATCTGATAATCTATGTTTAGTAGATGTAAATTAACTATAAAACATAAGATATGAGTAACCTGCATGAAAAAAATACCATTGTTTTGGCTTATAGAAAATATAGATGAGGTGAAAGCTTGTGGTATTTAATGCAGGCCAAAATTAAATTTTGTGAACAAATGAAAGAAAAGCCCATATTTTATTACTCCTTCAGAAATAAACAGTTATAGCATAACAACAACAGAACGAAATAACATTAACAGTGAAAGTTGAGGGCCAAAGAACCCCATATTTGTACCTGAGGTCATGTTAGTGCCTTGAAAACGTTGTTAAATTAATTATGCATTCAGGTAGAAATCTAAGACGCGTATCCCCTAACAAATGTTGCACCATTTGAAAGAAACAAAACAATTGCACTATCCCCACAATTCACCACAGTGTTAAAAAAAAAGTATTGAAAAAATGCTTTTATAAAGAAACTGACTTTCCAATAGGAGCAAGTTTCTGAAGAGAAAAGAAGGTATGTAAGCAAAGCCTGACTGGCCACATGCCCACGCCCTGTTCTCTCTCACGACCAAGCAGCATCTTCCACTTGTTACTGAAGGAAAAACATAATCCAGTTATGACATTATACACACTTTTTTTTTTTTAGCATCTCTAACATAGAATCATTCTAGAATGACAGAATAGCAAATTTTATTTGCTGATTAAAATGATTAGAAGATACGGAATAAAAGTCATTATACATAGCCTCCTTTTCAAAGCCTACATAAGACAAATGCAAGAAAATTAGTTCAAACCAACTAATTCATCCATGAAGGAATTAATGTTGTTTCAACATTTCCCCATAAAGAACTTTTCAACTCTGTGAAAAGCTGATTCTCTTGGCAGCCAAATGATTACATGATCTGATAAAGAAATTTTCAAAACAGTGAAGCAGAATAGATATCCATAATTTATATTTTGCCTATTCATACATATTTGAAAACTTAGCACAAAGGCTGAAATGCATAAAGTCAAGGAATAAATTATAACAGAAAAAAGTCTCTGCATACAGGTGGTTTCTTCTCCTTCCCCAAAATATTCTCAAAATAGCCATAAGCACAACTAGAAAACATGCTGAAAAAAGGGCTCTCAGGTAACTGATGTATTTAAATATGCAGATAACTATTTAAAATAAGCATATAGACCTTGGTTATTATGCTAGTGTTTCAGTAGCATTCATGTTTGAAGTAACAAATATTTACTTTTTCCTAGAATCTTTCCATTGTTGAGACTTCAAATCTACATCTCTTTTCACTCGAAATACCTGGGCTAGGCCAAACACCATATTTCTTAGTGTTTACTTGGCACTCTGCTAGCCTAAAACTTTTGAAAGAGAGAGTTTCCCAAGGAAAAAAATGTTTTTCAATATAAGTAATGAAGAAAAAACAGTGCTTTACTGCAAGCGTGTTCTAAATAAGCAGGAACATGGAATTGGAAGCTCCACTGTGTGCTCTTCTGACAGAGGTTGATGAACTCATGGAAGAAGATGGGAAACTGTCAATCTTCCCACAGCAAAACACCATGCTGCAAAGCACTCATCATTAGCAGAGGAAAAATATAGCTATTCTACAAGAACTTCATCTGCAGATGAAAAAAAATCCAGGACAGAGAAAAGGGGAGAACTGTGTAAAGCTCTCAGCTGGAACTCAGTCCTATAAAACTGATGAGAGCAACAATTCTGCTGGGACTACTTTTGTCACCTTGCAGGGCTTTGCTACAGGAGGTGAGATCAAGTCCACGGGGCTTGGAAATAGGATTTAGCCGTCTACACAATGCCTTCAGAAATAAATAAAAATATTAATATCCCAATGAAATACATATCAAAGAACCATATTTTCCTGTACATTAGACAAACGATACAGAAACCAAGTTGAACTGTTAACGTGTGGGGCTTCTTCCCAGCAGCATGTCAAGGATTTCTTACAGGATTTAGTGTTTGGCACTCAAGTCATGGCTAAAGCTTGCCAACAGCTAGCAAATCAAGATTCATTTTTAAGCACTGATCAGTAAGAGATCTGCATCATTAGATAAGCTATTTTCTTGATATATAGCATGTTATCTAGTGTTATGGGAACAAATTAAATGAGAGAGATGATATTACCACATCAGGAGGGCATAAGCTGACACTGTTTTATTTTTATTGTATGCATCAAAGCATATTTTACTACTTTGGACATCACAGTTATTTCCTGTCCCCTCCACATTACACTTTACACTGGCTGGTTAACTCTGTTTAGAAAACAGTCTACCTATTGAATACCTCCAGATCCGCACAGTTGTATTACATATTATTTTCCCTAAATAACATCTTTTACACAAATCTCATAGCACACTTCAATCAGGTTTTATCCATTGTACATGATCTGATGGCCTAGATCCCCAGCTGCAATATGTCAATTTTTTGATTTACGCAAGCTGAAGATTGCATGTACGTGAACATTTTCATTCCAGCTGCTGCACTGCCATTTCTGAAGTGGAAAATTGTAGAGCGTTCAGCTATCTCCTGAACTACTCATCTCAAGTAACTGAAAAATGCTATATCAAAATGAACTGAGTTCATCTACGTCATTACACACATGAACAATGACGAAATCAATACATATGCTTAATCTTGTACAACACAAATTAGCTGCTGAAAAAAGAGATCAGGGTATATTGTTAAAGAGGCTGAAGATATTTCTGCCCAAGCTGGCCAGCAGAAAACAGAAATATTTAATTGCTAAGAAAAGCAGGATCCTCTAATTACATCATTGCATTCATTCCCTGAGATTAAAAAACACCAATTCATCTGCCCTGTGGCTGTGCCTACAGTAGTGTTTTATTTAAGAGTAGTAATGGGATTATGAAGCAAATCCTCCCATCATCCATGATAATGCATGTCAGTTGGGATCACCAACTGATTTTAGTACATATATATCATATGCCTTCAAACAAAGTGTCTTACTTTCAACTGGGACAGAATTGTTTTCTACAGATGCTATGTTTTGGTTCTAGGAGAAAAACAACATTGATAACACTCCAAAGTTTATAGTTGCTGCCAAGCAGCACCATACAGAGCCAAGACTATACTCATTGAAGGGCCCAAGGTGCAGGAAGGAAACAGAATTAGAACAGCTGCCTTGAACTGGCTAAACAACATCATGCAGGAGTTCTGAAGAGGCTGGAAGTTCATCTCTCTCTCTTCTGCTGCTCAGGGGACTAGCTAGGAGGTGGTGAGAAATTGCTTATGCATTGTTTGTTATATACATTCTTTTACACAGAATCACAGAATGGCCAGGGTTGGAAGGGACCTCAAGGATCATGAATCTCCAACCCCCCTGCCACAAGCAGGGCTGCCAACCTCCCCATTTAATACTAGACCAGGCTGCCCAGGGCCCCATCCAATCTGGCTCTGAACACCCCCAAGGACAGGGCATCCACAACCTCTCTGTGCAGCCTGTTCCAGCACCTCACCACTCTCTCTGTTAAGAACTTCCCTGACATCCAACTTCCCTCCCTCAGCTTACAACCATTTCCCCTTGTCCTGCAGTTATCTACCCTTCCAAAGATTTGATTCCCGTCCTGTTTGTAGTCTCCCATATATAGGTAAATAGTCATAAATGTATATAACTATATATATATATAAAATCATAACTACTATCTTTTTCCTTTTTCTCTCAGTAAATAACTTTATCTCAGCCCCCCAACCCACGAGTTTTACTTTTTTTCCACCTGCAGTTGTTTAATCCGTCCCATTGGGAAAGACTAGAGAGAGAGCAAGTTGTGTTGTGCTGAGTCACCTGCCAAGTTAAACCACAACAGAAAGCTAAAAAGTAGCCTCTTCTCCAACTATATACATTTTGATCCCTAAACAGAATGCAAGTGTCTGAACAAGTGAGTCATCCTTTGTACCATGCTAAAACCACTGCTTTGCTTTGATAGCTATCTTGAACTGTATGAATAAGGAAATCCAAAGGTCCAAGTACTGCACAAATTCAAATGCAGTTTCTTTCACAAAGATATTTAGCTGTACAAAACCGTTACTATTGGTTGGAGAAAACATCCAGAAATGCTAACTAGATAGGACTTTAACTCCTGTATCCCACATTAACCCTGAAACTAAAAGTTATTAAATAGAGCAATAAATACAAGACCATTTTGCATGACCATCCTTTTAAAAAGTTAGCATAAATTAGGTCATCTTGCACTTACTTTATCTGGTACCTGTAATAGCTGATTCAATTCCTGGACGTTTACTCAGCAAATATTTAATTCTTTTGGTTATCCATTAAATACATAAAACCATTGCTTAACCTTTAACACCAGCTCAGCACTATGCTTGGAAAGCTGGTCATCAACTCTGATAATTAACACTTCAAACCCTGCTAACACAAGGTCAGAGGGGTTAATACTTTATAGTTAAAAATGCTGATAACACACAATTGGGAGAAAAGAGAAGCCTACCAATGGAGAGCAGTGGAGTGAGCTAATTCTCTAATAAATAAACCGAAGTAGATTATGGGAGAATCACAGAAATGAACAAATATGGCTGAGGTGTATAAGACAGGATTTTGCAGGCTAAGTGGGTTTAGGAATATCCTTTGGAGTAGGTTGTAAGAGTTGTGATCGTGCATTTTGGGACATCTCACTTTACCAGCCACTGTTACACAGAAAATGAATTATTAAGTGGACTTTAAATTCAGAAAAGCTAGTCATTACAGTATCTCTGCGGGCACTGGAACTGCATTTTATCACCCAGTTTTTAAAGACATCCCTCTTGCCCTCAGTTGAGATATTAAATTATGTAAAGGATGCACTGTGACCTTTCCTGTGAAAATTATGAGACTTGCTCATTAAAAATGCAGAACATCAAAGCTAAGTATTTTTTTTTACCATCTCTCCCATATAATCACTTGCGTCTAATCTTCCTCTTTTTGCACTTAGCCATACAATAACAGGTACCCCTAAAGAGATTGAACTTGCATGTTTTGTGAGCAAGAAAAAAAATGGGTTGTCTCATGAGGAAATACAGTTTTCAGAGCAATCACTAACTGAAATAACTGACATTTAGATGCAAGAAGCACATTTGTTTCTCATTTTTGAAATAATAAGATCATACAGGCTTAAAAGCTTCTCTGCATTTGATGTTATATTCTCCAGGTTTGTACAAGATGGTGGATTGAGATTGGCTTAGATCAAAACAGCTTTAAATACTTCCACATACTGTAGAAAGAAACAGTGACCAGTTAATACAAAAATATCCTAGATTTCTAGCTCCACATTAAAGAAAAGCGAACAAAAACTCTTAGACTACAAAAATATAGAAAGATTTGTGTTGTTCCTCCTACCCCCCCTTTGTATGTTTGATTTCAACTCTTGAAATTTGGTGAGTACAGAGACTAATTCCACTGGCTATTATAAGTACAATTTCAAATCAACAAATTAGTAGTTATGAAAAAATTTCCTTTCATCAGGTGGTTCAGCAACCTGCAAGAGCTGTTGCAAGTCATTCATATACTTTTTTTTAATTGCTGCTCTGTTTTCTTAATAAAATATCATTATAACGTCTTTCTAAGATCTCAATTACCTCCATAAGCTTTTGCTTATGTACATTTAAATATGATTATCTATTTAATCTAGTGTAACTACATAAACTTAAATGAGATCCAAAATGAGACAACAAGAACATCAGTTAAAGTATCATCTAATTAAAAAATATATATATAGGTAAAGTTTTCAGGATTTCCCATTATCACTTGTTGGGGCTGTTGGAAACAACAATGCATTAATTTGTTTTAGTATTAGTTGTGCCTCCCCCTCAGTCCCCAGCCTCACAACCCCCAAACCAGTTAAACCATTCATGCCTACTCTCATTGTCGATGAGGCAGTCAGGTGGATTTCACATCACGCCATCTGTCTGTCTGAACAAGTTGTAGTCATAAAGCTGCTAAAGCTTAAAGGAGATATTTGCACAGAAATCAGGGCCGCAAAGAGTAAATAAAAGCTTATGAAGCTAAACAGTAAACAAAGCTGTCTTTCAATTAAACTGTATTCCTGGGAAAGCATGTGTGATTACACCTGTAAGGATACTTTCCCTGCATCTAATCCTAATTTTCTAGTGCCGCAGCTTCAAGATAGCACTGAAATGCATATCCATCTTTCAAACAAAAAACCAGAAATTGTTTCATTTTAAATGTACACTTCAGTAAAGGAAGAACAAAGAGTGTATGTAACAGGAAAGGCCAATTGCTATAGTTGAATTGAGAATCTAGCTGAGAATCTGAAAATTTTCGCTTGCTTGTCTTGAGACACATTTCTATGTGGTGGGGGAAACAGAAAAGGAAGGGAATTAGATGAGATCATAGTAGGACAAATGGTCTTTTGAGGAGATAAAGCATTATTAATCTTCAATTTCCAATAGTTTTGGTAAAGAATATTAAGATTGAAGTAAACAGTCCCAGCACACTATTCGTAAAGAGATGATCAACATGAAGGTGTTATTTTGCTTCTTCCCAGCAAGTCAGAAGCCTTCTTGTTGTCTTTTTGTATTCTTGACCAAATATGACCTGTGTCTTTAGAAGATTTGGAAAAGCACTTCTTAAATTATTATTATTATTTCCAGTATACCTAGTAACTTTTTTTTTTTGACAAAACCTAAGGAAGAGGATAGGAATGAAGAGGGCACTTAAGTTTCACAACACCCTATACTTCAGTACGTGTGAAGAAAGAAGAAAATGACATGCAATATAGTTTCTGAAAGTTACCAGTGGAGTTTAAGCAATCTACAAGGCTAAATGTTGTGCTTATGGCTACACTCCACATATCAGTTTTGATGCTGCTTCAGAGGATTATCTACAATCACATAGATTAGTGGGGTTTTAAAAGGAATTAAGGGATTTGATATGTTTTTGTCCTCATCATTCTGTTCAATTCACTTAATGTGAAACATTATCCCATTGCTGACCCCCACTGTCTGCAGCGAAGGGTCACTTTCAGTTTAAATTTCAGTCATTTGCAAAAGGTGTACAATCTTTAGACACTCTCCCACTCATCATGAAAGGTGAAAATTCAAAAGATTCTCCAAATGACAGAAATTGCAAACAGGCAGAATCAGTTATTCTGCCTTACCATATTTAAGTTTCTATACTGCAGTTTACACAAAGTAAACTCCACTTTGCCAAACTTAAGTGGTACAAAAAAATTATGCCAGCCTCAATCTAATAGCATCTTGAATACTGCAAACTTTGTTCCAAGCTCTTTTTCCACATCTATGACACTGCTTAAATTTGAGTACATGACACCGTGGGTTTCCCTCCTCCCCTTTACAAGCTTCTCTCCAAAAACGTAAGAGGAAAATTAAAAAAGTCACTCATCTGTAAATACTGATTCTCAAATCGGCTTTTGTAGGATTCCAGACTAAACTTCTTAATTAAAATACAAGTAAACAGATCCTTCTAGAGTGACGCACGCTGGGAAAGCGTGTAAAATAACAGTGAGCAGAAGCTTCAACTTTCCCCCTCCTCCAGTTGTGTTCTGCCTGGGCCTCTGCCTCTGAGAAAGGAGAGCTCACCAACACAGGGCTGTAGGAATGGCTATTACCAGAGTCATCTTCTTTCAACAACTTAGAAATGCTCCCTCCTACATTCCTTCTCCCACTTGACATGTCTTCTTGAGTGGACTCTTAGGGTCTGCCTTGTTCTATTCTCCTACTTTTCTCTGGGTTCTTTAAATTGATTTCCCTAAACTCTAGCTGTTTCTGGAGGAGACATTGCTGCCCAGAGAGCTGGAGCATGAAGGTTCCTCCCTCATGCTCCCTCGACATACATGCACAAAAGAGTCATTAGTTTGCTTTGAGGCCAGCCTCCCCAGCTGCATTAGGTCAATGTACCCCATGCAGCCATAGAAACCCTGGCCAAAACTAAGTCTACAGCATGTTTTATTCACCAGACAGTTTGCATTCTGCTCCCTTAACTGGCGGAGCATGAAACTGGTTTCTAATGCTACCTCATTTGAGGGAACATCTGCTATTCTGTTTCAACTGCCCTCTTAACGACGGGCACTGAGCTGCAGAGCAGTTTTCATACACGCACACACAGAGCATACTGAGTAACTGCTACTCATGACCGCTAATATTGAATAAGTGATTAGGTGAGATGTCGACAGGTAAACAAGACACTTTTCTGGCATCAGTACTGGCATGCAGTTTCAGGCCTGAGGACTGTATATGTCCTCCTCAGAAGCAGAAATAAACACGTTGTAATCTAATGGGAGAGGTGATAAAACACTAACCACTGCTGCCACCATATTACATATCTCCTAAGAAGATTCCATCATCCATTTTCCAAATTTCTACATGGCATTTATAAGTTCAGATTTTGTTACTAAACCGAACCTATGTTTTAAGCCAAAAGATAACTGCATAAAAACAACATTTACAACACATTTCTGAAACAACTTTGCCATGTTTTCCTCAGTTTCAATTCCCTAGTACCTGATGGAAAGGCATTATGTTTCACAATCACTCAGTGTTTTTACTAATATTGTAAAAGCTACGGTTTGAATGCTGTGCATAAGGTATTGGAAATATTTCACTTTCTATTTCTTCCTATCAAAAATGTATAGATGGTGAGCAGAGGAGGAAAATCTGAAAAAGAAAAAACTAATTCTTGTTATTGTTGTTATTGTCTACTGAATCAGACTGGTGTTACTCAGTTCAAGAAACAGCTCCCCAAACTGTTTCTAAAAAATTATTTTCTATTTTTAAACCATTTTGAGAAAGATCTTCCTTTCAAATTGAGTACACAGCTTTAATACAGGTTTGTTCCCTTTTACTTATGCCCCTCATCCTACACTTTCACCTCTTCTACTGCAACATGCCAAAAATTAGATTCTAAGCTTTTTAATAGACTTGACAAGCACCAGCTGTACCTTGTTGTACAATTAAGTTATAAATCCATTGGTAAGCATCTTTTTTTAGTGGAGCACTCACAAGCAAGCACTAGACATAAAGCTGTATAGAGTAACCAACTATTATCTGCAATAGTTGACCACTTGCTCCATCAAAAGATGTTCAGCATTAGGAAGACAATAGCAGCAAGTACTCAGTTCAGCAGCTAGTGAAAATCATAGGTTTGTTAGCCCGGATTTACTCAAGTGGGCAACAAGTGCAGCTGCATAACCACTTCTAGAAGCAGGGCTTGTCTTTCAATCAAGAGAATTGCTTTCTGTACTTGAATTTCTCTTTTTCATTACAGTCAGATAATAAGTTGAAGAGCTCAGATACAACTTTTAAGAGAACGAGGTTATTTAAAATGCCCTTTTGATGTAAAATTTGTAGTGTGTAAATGTTAAGCCAGGAGGCCACTAATGGCATATTCTGTTCCAGCATCAATCTGAAAGGCAAAAGACTGAGACAAAGAAAAAAACCTCTTACATTTACCACCATTCTCTTCTGCATTTTCTCTTTTACCAACAAATCTCTTGCAATAGCATCCTCGGCTATTTTACACAGGTTTTATGTCATTTAATAAATATTGCTGTTCATTATTACCTTAAAAAATGAAGTAACAGAATAGTATCTTTTGTCAAAATCTAAGATGCTAGAAAACCTATAGATTCAGGGAAAACTGAAATTTCAGTGACAGATTTTTTTCCCTGCTCTCCCTCTCCCCCCACTTCTGTTGCTGCTGTTTGTTATTTCCTTCATCTATGAAGGAGAAGTAGTTTTCATAACTGGTTATTGTCCTTCAGCTTCCCCAAGCTGTTTGTTCCCCCAAATAAATAAGCATATTTGCAGTTCTATACTGTAAGGCGATTCAGACAAATCAATACTAGAAGTTTGATTCCCAGTGTTCAGTTCTCCCTGCTCACAATATTCCTTCTGAAAACATGCGTAAATAGGTGCAAGGTCATGGCAATACACAGCTCTTCAAACTGAAACACACTTCAGCTATTCTAATGCTTTTATAAATGGCTCATTTTTCCCTGCACAACCACACACCTCCTAATACCTTTTCTTGAAGAAAATCTGCTGTTCCCTAAAGCCATATAAAGTGAGAGATTTAGAAAAAAATCCAGACATTTTTCCTTTCATTTACCATAGCTACTAGGTTTGTACTAAGATGACTTTTCTTCCCCACCACGCTCAAGAGTGAGACACAGCAGATGCCCTAATACAAAGTAGTTCATTGAGAAGGCTGCGGATCACCTTGATTTTCAGAGCTTAACAATGCATCCTGTTAAGGCCTCCAGAGATATTTCCCCAGAGATTAAATTTAAGTATGAATCCATTTTCCTTTTTATTAAAAAGATTAAATGAAAGCTAGAATGCCTGTACCCGTTTCCTTGGTCATATTAATCTACACAAATGCACCTTTATTTTCTAGATTAACAGATGGCTTGTATTTAAATAGATAAGTCTGTCTTTTATTCTTCAGACAAGAGGGGGAAAATTTTCGATTATCTAGCAACAAGATAGGAAAAGAAGAATAAAAGGGGATGAGATTTTATTAACATCCTGCTGAAAAACAAACAGCAAAACAAATTATTGCCTTTCTGCATCAACCTTTCAAGGAAATTGGCTGCAAGATGTTTGTGTTGTGTATCTAGAAACTACATTAAATGAATAGGGTCCGGGTCCTATAAGAGCTTTATTTTCAAAACTTGCATTCATTGCTTCCCATTTCTGCAGTTTCAATGAGAAAAAAATTTTAAAAATGAAGATCTCCTAATCATATGGCGCCTGCTACAGCTTAATTCTCAGAAGAAGAGTTGAGGAATATCTGAATTTTAAAAGCTCAGAGAAAAAAAAAAGACTTCAAAGTTGTGCTAAAGAACAAAGGAAACACGAAACCAAACCACAGTTCAAGCTCAAAACCATGTGCTGTATTTCTATGATAAAGTTTCAAAATGTTTATTTGACTCTGGCACCGTAACATAGAAAAACACTGGCAATTAGTTTTAAGACTTTCTTGGGAAAAAGTGATGAAAGTTTTCCTTCAGCACTAAAAATCACATTTAAAGATGATAGCAAAACTCCCTTAAATTAAGTAAAACAAAAATAAAAGATGCATTTGTAACCTTATGTCCCTTAATCCTAATCTGCACTCTAGATCACAAAATTTTCAATGATTTTGATGAGCATGAGTTGATGCCTACATGAAAGGGGGTTAAACTGCCTGGTCTCGGAATGATCTACATTGCAAATCCTATCTTAATATCACCAGGAATTCAGAAAAAGGGCATTAGAGCTGATAAAACACATCACATGTTTCCATAGAGCATATTCTGTTTTATATCCAACAACACCCAGCCTTGCTCTTCTCAGGCCATTCATCTCCTAGGAAGCTGTCCTTAGAGACAAAAGAGCAGAACAAAGCTGGCTACTTTTAAAGGATGCCTTTCTGAAAGTACAAGAGCTCTCCACTCTCAGAATAAGAAAGCAGGCATGAAAGGCAGGAAACTAGCATGGCGTGGCAAGGACCTGCTGGTCAAACTGTGGGAAAATAAAGGATTATACCAGCTGTAGAAACAAGGGTGAGTCACCTGGGGAGAATGCAGGGATGCCGTCCGGACTTGCAAAGAGGGGATTAGGAAAGTGAAGGTGCAGATGGAACTGAACGTTGCAAGAGATGTTAAAAACAAGGAATTCCATAAGTAAATTGGACAGAAGGGGCAGGCCAAAGAGAGCATACTTCCTCTACTAAATGAGAAAGGAAAACTGGCTATAATAGATATGGAGAAGGCTGAGGTACTAAATGAATTATTATTATTTTTTTTAACCTTGGTCTTCACTAGCAGCCAAAGTTCTCATATTTCTCTCATCTCTGAAGCCTGCATCCCTGTTCCTCAATGTGGGAACTGGGGGAGTAAACCCCCCCAATCCCACTGAAAGGGCAGAGCGAGTCCAAGACTGTATCATGAGACTGAATATATACAAGTCAACAGGGTACAGATTACACACATGCCAGGGTGCTAAAGGAGCTGGTTGATATGGTTTCTGAGCTGCTCTCCATCATATCTGAAAAACTGTGGCTGCTGGGCAAAGTCCCTAGAGACTGGATAAAACATCACTCCTATTTACAAGAAAGGGAGGAAGAAGGACCCAGGGAACCACAGCTGGTGAGTCTGACCTCTCTGTCTGGGAAAGTCATGGAACAGATCTTCCTAGAAGACGTGTTAAGGCGCATAAGGGATGAACAGGTGATCAGAGACAGCCATCATGGCTTTACTGAGTGAGTGTCATGCCTGACCAATCCAGTGGTATTGGATAGTGGAGTGCTGAAATCAGTGGACAAAGGGAAGGCAAAAAATGTCGTCTACCTGAATTCATGCAAGACCCTCAACACAGTCCCTCACCACATCCTCATCTCCAAATTGGAGAGAGACAGATTTGAGGGGATTTCAATGGATAAGGAATTGGTTGGCCAGCAGGAACAGAGAGGTGATTGTCCCCCTCTACTCTGCCCTTGTGAGGTCACATCTGGAGTACTGCATCCAGGTCTAGGGCCCCCAGTATAGGAAAGATGTGGAGCTGTTGGAGAGGGTCCAGAGGAGGACCACAAAGGTGATTAAAGGGCTGGAGCACCTCCCCTACAAAGACAGGCTGAAGGAGCTGGGCTTGTTCAGCCTAGAGAAGGCTATGAGGAGACTTCACTGTAGCCTTCCAATCAAGCTCAAGGAGGGAAGGTTTAGATTGGATGTCAGGGGCAAGTTCTTTACAGAGAAAGCGGCAAGGTGCTGAAGTAGGCTGCCCAGAGAGGTTGTGGATGCTTCATCCTTGGAGGTGTTCAAGATCAGATTGGATGGGGCCCAGGGCAGCCTGGTCTAGTACCAGGTCTGGAGGTTGGTGGCCCTGCCTGTGGCAGGGGGGCTGGAACTCAATGATCTTTGGGGTCCCTTCCAACCCAGGCTATTCTGTGATTTTATGATCTCACAAAAGACTTCCTCAGGACTATTGCTTGCACATGGGCCTAAAAAACCTGTTTCTTTAATAGAGTATTGCTGAAGATTAAACACAGACCTTACAGAGGCATCTTATCTTCTTACATCCCTAAAGCTGTCATTAGATATCTTCAGTTTTAGAAATATACAGTTAGAGCTACACAGTATATTTGCAGCAAGTATTAAATCCTCACTTACATACTAGGTTACAAGTGTACTGTGAGTAATGATTTCTAGATAGTTTGATGGAACATTATTCTGCTTGGGACAGGATATCAGACAGCCAGAGATGAAATACAGACATGCCCACAAGGCAGCTTAAAATGAAGATGCATCTTAGAGTTACTTTTTTCTCCTGTTAGGCAATGCTGGGCTGAGGCAGTTACTAGTATGAGGTAGGTGAAGAAATCTCTGCCTACACAATTGAAGTATAGATTTGTTAAACACTATTCTCAAGAAAACAGAGTATATACATTTCCTCTAAGACTCATCTGGTTTTGCAGCCTGCATCAAACTTGAAATAGATGAAAAAACACAAGCAATGGCAGAGATGGTTAAATCTGTGTGATACCTGGAAATGCACTGGAAGCTACTTTCTTTGCATGACTCATACCTTCATTTATATAGTAGCACCAGAACTTATTGAGAATAGACTGGTGTCAAGCTCAGTTTTTACTTCTTCAAAGTTTCAAAACAGAAAGCTCATATGTTTCTGCCTTTTAAGAATAATCACTTAAGGTCAGCAATGGCTGCTGAAAAGGAGATTCTGTATCACTCCAGAAAACTTTAAAAACTGGCACACATCAGTACTAATGCTGGACTCAGTATAGCAAGCAAATAATGTAGCTACACATGAATATGACCAGGAAGATTATATGGTTATATCTACAGCACAGATACTTGATACTCATTCTCAAGGAAACAACTAAAGAAAACCAGATGAATCCAATTGAAAAGTCAGTGACCTATCACACTGGTAAAACAGGCAAAAAAAAAATTATGAACCTGACCAGAATGTCGTTCAGACTATTTGAGCATTCTACCAACAGGAAGAATGACTTACGCCTGCAGCAGAAGGTGCACAGCATAAGTATTTTGCCGTTAGCTACAGTGCCGAATTCTGGATAGAGGTAAATGTGGGAAATCACTTGAAAACAAGCTAAGAATGAAGGGATCATGTTTGAGGACAGGGTACAACTCGAGGATTTAGCTAAGAGGATAAGGTCATTTAGGTGAAGAAAAAGGAATTCCATTTTCCAAATGGCATCATTTGGATGAAGTAGAAGAAAATAGTGCAATAGACTTGGCAGTAAAATTACTGTGCTCAGTGAAAAGTGTTTCCTTGGGGGAAAATGAGAAAACAACAGTTTTAGAGAATGGCTTATATTTATCTGGAGTAGTGTGTCCAGGTGTGGAACCCCCAGAACAAGACAGACAGAAAGCTGTTGGAGAGGATCCAGAGGAGGGCCACAAAAAATGATCAGAGTGCGCTGGAGCATCTCCACTATGAAGCCAGGCTAAGGGAGATGGACTTGTTCAGCCTGGAGAAAAGGTGGCTACAGGGTGACCTCACTGCAGCCTTTCAGTACATTAAAGGAACCCATAAACAGGAGGGAACTCAACTCTTTGAAAGGGTAGATAATTGCAGGACAAGAGGAAATGGTTTTAAGTTGAGGGAGGGGAGATTTAGGTTGGATGTCAGGGGAAAGTTCTTTACAGAGAGAGTGGTAAGATACTGGAACAGGCTGCCCAGAGGGGTTGTGGATGCCCATCCCTGGAGGTGTTCAAAGCCAAGTTGGATGGGGCCCTGGGCAGCCTGGTCTAGTATAAAATGGGGAGGTTGGTGGCCCTGAATGTGCTGGGGAAGGGCATTGGAGATTCATGATTCTTGAGGTCCCTTCCAACCCAGGCCATTCTGTGATTTAATAAGGGTCACGCAGCAGATCAGAGAGCAAGGCTCTGTGATGCAACTAACCTGAACACTCCTTTTCTGAAAGTCAGGATGGTTCTGTTATTTGACAGGTTTCTAACACTCCAGCATTCACCCAGAACACAGAGTACATGGATGTAGTTCAAGTCCATAAGTATTTTTCAAGGGCCAGGAGTGCCAATGACAAGCACTTGCCTGCTAGCAAAAATAAAGAGATATTGGGAGTGAGAACTTTTGTGAACTGAAGGGATGAGTCACAATCTCTGTAGACACACTGTATGTCAAGCGATGCATTAATAAAGAAGGGAGGAGAGAAACCTGTATTGTAATCTTTGCCTGTGTATTTGGAGCATCATCAGTGCAGCACCAAGATCTGAACAGCTCTGTAAGGCTTCCCATAGCAGTAAGGTCATGTGCTTCCTCTGCAGCTGTACCAGGCCTTGCCCAGCACTGTCATCACAGTAGTGTCTTCATCTGCTTTGTGCCCTCCCGTGTCAGAGAGCATCACTCCCATTAGGGAAGAACCTGGAGAGTAAAGCTCACACCATTTTAACACACATTTATACAAGTCAAAGGCTAGTGTGTATAAACATGCGAACACATTCATATACAACTGTTGGCTTTCTTTTGTTTCATCTTACAGTAGTGTCTCACATCTTCCTCTTTACCTACCAAACCTTTAAATGAGGTAATAAATTATAAAATACCAATTACTTGCCATTGTTAGCTAGTTCCACACACATCAATTTAAAAGGTGCAAAAAACTATTTCTTTCTTCACTCTGCCAGTGCAGCTTCTCACCTGAGCCATGAACAGTGCCCCTCATTTAGGCCCTACCCATCACCTTCCTGGTTTTACTAAGACAGGAGCTACCAGAGCACAGTCATCTGCCACAGTACATGCATTAGCCTCAAGAAACAGATCAAGAGGTCCTTTATCCTCAGCCAGAGAAAAAAAACAGGGCTGTTTAACATGACCACGTATAGCATAACACACACATCTCCCCAGCATCTCCTCCATTGCTCTGATATAATGATGATGGGTCACGGACAGGGAAAATGCCTTCACTCCGTCCCATAGAGCTAGTGCAGATATGTCCTACGCTTCATTAACAGCTTATTGAAGCATCAAGACAGTTAGGATTCATATAAACAATTTCATAAGGACTAGATGTACATCGAAGAAGGTTGTTTTTCATTTGTTTAGAAAATATGGGAAGAAGGAAGCCTGCCAATATAAAACCATGACTCAGCTCCACTGAGCCTTTTGACCCATGAAAGTACAGCTGTTATTTAACCTCCTTAATTCATATGATAAATTCAAGGAGTTTCACATTACTTACAAATAAATACATTACATACAAATCCATTCCGCATAACTGCTGCTATTCAATTCAAATCTCTCATTAGGAGCACCTTGATTGTTTAAAAGGAATCTATTTTTTTGTCCCTTCAAGAAAAGGTATAACTAAGTGCTTGGACCCTATTTGTTCCTTAACCTTGAAATGATTGCCATACCATGCATGGCAAATAAAACACCAAGAACTCCACCCAGGCTGCATTGGCTCAAATTAATCATATATAATAAATTGTCAGTAGGGTTTAGTCTTCATCTGCATGACGCCTGCAATCCAGTTATACAACCCTTGCCTAACAGTACCCCTCCCAATGACTGTAGTGAAAGCGCCAACATAGTGATAGTGTATAAGTTTCTTTTGTGCCTGCAGAATTTGGCACAGCATTGCTCAAAATACATTGAAGTTGGAAAAATAAAGAATCAAGAAAGACATATGTCCCCAGCAGGTCAGTTTTATTCTACTTCAGTATGGTGGCTTCCATACCATTCCCACAAGCATCACCTTCTGTGGAATTTGCTGATGCATCCCCATCACAGAATTATGCTTCAGTTGCTCCTGTTTCTACCAAATCAAGTCTATTTATACCGAAGTCTTCCACATCAGAAGCGTACCCTGGCCTCTACTCTTTTGCAAACTCACAAGCTTGACTGGTTCATCTGTTTTAGGCAGCAAGGTGAGAAGTACACACTTCATTCAGAAACAAGCCATTCTCCCCAGTTCCCTCAACCAAAACACCCCTTTGCAACTCTGACACCAACTACTCTTGCATGGAGGTGGAACAGAATATAATCCTGAAAGATTAATTCATAGTATTCATTTCTTTTTTAACAAATCAAGGGATTTAAATGTAAGAGTGCTTTATAATATTCAACCTTAACATTGCTTTTATATGGAGATACAATTACCAGTTGTAATAAACAAAAAGTAAAAATACAACGACATAATGTGATGTCATCATTAACATACATAGAACAAGGCAGGCTAATCGGGCTATGTAGATGCCTAGAACTAAACACAGTAATGAGGTTACAGTAAAATCATCTTCGCAAGTATTTTTCTTCTTAATATCTCATGAAATCCAGGAGGCTCGTATGCTTAGAAAGCTTCCCTTACAATCTTTCCAAATAGACTATTAACAAAACAAACAGCTTTATTCTCTACCAGCCACAGCATGAGAGCCAAAACCTGGAATCCTAATCCTTGCCTGTCTGAGACATCCTCAGCATAACATTCGCAATTCCTGAATAAGTCTTTTTTAAATGTGTAGAAATTAATATAAGAGTGAGAGCCTGAGATGCTTCTGCTTGCAACTTTTCCTTTTAAACCCAGCCAGGAACATGTCCAATTACTTCCAATTTTGTTTCCTCAGAAAACAGCTGTTTTAAGATCCCTTTGGACAATTTCTCTGAATGCCATCAGTTACTCAAGAGGGTATGTTTAGTCATCACTAGTTCTGAATTTTGGAGGATCTGAAGAACTATAAATAAGTACATACTAGAAGCATAATTTTCAGCAAACTTTCTTACAAAGACATACATGGACCTACAGTCAAATGACACTTTTGAAAGATCAGTCGTTCTGTCACCAATTTACAACTGGAAGACAATGCAGACCCAGGGCCAACTCTTGGCATGGACAAAGCAGGTGATTCCTAGAGAAGCAGATTGTTGTATGTAGCAAATCATTTTTTTTTCTTATCTTGCCTCTGTATCAGAACCCTGTAAATAGCCAGCTGCAATTCATAGAGAAAGGAGCTGCCCAGATACTCAATAACAAGACTGCCTTACAAGAGACAGCACAGAACAAAAGAAAGCTATTAGACACGTGAAATGCATTGCTTTATATTAAAATTAACACCAAAAACATCATAAAGATTACAAATACCTTGCCTATGAGTATGACTCACATACACACGAAGGTAAAGTCTAGAAGATCCATTCTCTCAAGATTCCTTCAGAGCTATGCAGCCTTTCATTCTTTTCTCTACTTTCTATCAGTGACTCAGTCATATGTTCCCTCAGGACAGAAACTTCTGCTGGCAGTGATGGAGAAAAGATAGAGATTTCACACAAACTATAACAGGGTAATACCCTGCTAATACTGCAGTCGTTACTAATAAGTTTTTTGCAAAACTGAAAAAGAGTTAAACTTATTTTTAATGGTACAAACATGCATTTGAATATATACAGACATGAACTTACAACCCCAGATCACTATTAAAAGAGAGCATCAGCTGAAGTCATGATTTGTTTTGCTGAAGTGTTTTTCTCCTGAGATTACATCTTGCTGTAAGGCAGCAAAACTCTAAATTACCCATTTTTAATAAAATCTATTTTCCTGCTAGAATGCAATTTCCACTCACTTTTTATTTTCCTATTGACTCAGTGAGATTATTAAATGTACTGACGCCATCCAAATTGTGCTTGCAATCAAAGTTGCAATTATTTAGAACAAAGAAATAAGCAAAAGAAACAGACAACACATCTGACGTCCAACAAGATTGCCTTTAGAATTCCTGTTGGTTACATTCTCAGATGCTGCAGACAATGTTGGACTTGTGCAGGTAGAAAGAATCTGGTTTAAGACTTTTATACAGTAAATAAAGAAGAAAAAACAGAAAACCTACATTTCAGAAGTGAGCGAGCTTGCAGATGAATTCAACAAGAGCTCTGACACCTTATAAACTTAACATGCCTGATACAGATCCACTGAATAATATTGTGAGCTTGAAACACCGTGTTAACTTCTAGTGGAGGCATACTCCTCAGGGCAAGCTGTTTTACATCGTAAAATTTTTCACACATAATCATTAAAAGCTTAACTCTGAAACTCAGCATGTACATAAAAATCACTCACTCATATATAGCCACTGGTGTCCAAATAATTAGTAATGCAAGTTGGGTGTGAACTGCTTCTGAAGAGGAAACTGATGGAGTCTCATTGCTGTAATCAATTTGTTGTCATTGCTCAGTAGATTCTACTGCCAAGAGGACACAGGACCATTCTAAGGCCTACTTATTTATGTGCTCTAAGGAAACTGTAAATTTAGGGATTCTTTTTTGCTCAAAGTTACAAGCATGTTCTTTTAGCTACTTAACTGAACATAGATTTCTGAACAATTATCATGTAGGCAAGGACTCAAGTAGACTGTTGTACAGTTGCAATCACAAAAACAAGAAAAGAGATACAGGTTCTTTTCTAAACTTTCCCCAAAAAGATATTGCTGGGACAGTTGCTATGTGAGTAAAGGAAGGAATCATCAGCTGAACTACACATCTACCAGTGGACACAAGCTTGAAAACATGTTAAAAAACAAAAAAAACAACAGGATCATAGGTGGAAAAAAAGGCAAATATCCATTAACCTTCCCAACCACCACTTACAGGTTATTAGGATTTCATCTAATTAATCTTCTAATTATTTGAGATTAGTGCCCATAGCCTATATAATCAGAGGGAGAAAACAGAACTTTCAATAATATCTGTGGTCTGATCAGTCAATCTGGGATCATGTGGCCTTCTGATTCCCCTGACTTACAGCCCAAGATCAGAACGAGTCAAGATTCTATCTTAATATGCTGATGCACTCACTTGATTCAGATGTATGCAAACATAGCCAGTGGCAGGAAAGAGCCACTTGCTTTGTGGTGCCAACATTTTCTAACATTTAGAAAAAGGTCCCTACAAATGGAGTGAGCATACAACTTTTAGAGGGCTTGAGATGGTCTCAAATTCTCTTCTAGACATCACCACAAATCAAAACTTATTTTAGTGAAAACTCTCCACCCTCATCCAGGGAAAATAATGTGAACCATCACAACAAGTAAGTATGTGAATCCCCAACATCTGTTGTATGGTACCATACAGACATCTTTTCACAATAGATCATGTTCCTGTAAGACCCCTTACATTATCAATGCTCGACTGCTATTTGCATGTTAAACTACGCTTATCTCCCTTTTGGTTTCACTCACCTTCACATTATCACTTCAAATGACTGGCTCAGCAACAACGTTATTTCCAACAACTACACTTAGTTCAAAATTAGTGTAGTTTGAGAGAGTCAATCATTCTCTTACACTTCTACCCACGTTAATTGACTGGGGACTTCCAGTCCTGTATGCAAGAATATAACAGAATGTCAACTGCTACAATTATATCACAATGGAATGATGGTCTCTTGATCAGGAATTGCCAGTGGTAAAAAACATACTCCAGCAAAACAGAAAATTATCAGGTACCATAAGAAATACCAAAAGGATAGTTCAATTGCATGCCTGCGATGTCAGCGTTCAGGTGCTGGAAATCAATTCCAAAATAAGTAGTACAGCTAATCACTTCTAAGTGCCAAAATCAGAGAATTATGTAACAGATCCTAACTACCACAGGACTGTGACCACTGTCTTTGCTTGTACCCTGTTAAAACTGTTTTTAGTTAGAATACAGTCAAATTTTGAATGTTTTGTTGAGAAAACATATCAGAATGAAATCCCATACATTTGAAATTGTATTTTGTGGTCAAAGTATAGAGCCCAGTTCACTAGAATTGAGGCCCCCCATACTAAAATTGAGATAACCCTTCTGCATAAACAGACTGTTAGACGGTTTATCTAGAACGCAAACTGCACAGACAAGAAGTGAAGAGAAGTAAGAACTGGAAGGAGCACAACTAAGTAGATGTATTTTCCTACCTACAAGACAGTGCTTATATGTAGCCATAACAGCAACCAGAGATAATTTAGATATTTAGGAAATGCTATTTTAGGCTGTCAGTCACTACAGCACTGAATACCCAGCTAGGTATAGTACCAAATCAAGTATGATCTAGAAATGGTTTCAAACTATAGCCCAAGTAGTTTTGAGCATAGTATTATTTGAAAGCATAGCACGCTTATTGAGTTACAAGGGTATATTTGAAAACACTAAAAATCATGCTTGCATGAAAAAATATACAGACACCTGCTTTCAATACCTTACTCTCAACCCCAAAACATAGACATCAGTCAACGAGCAGCATTTCTCTTGCACTGCAAGTGAATCTTGGAGCACTAAAATTCAACATGACAGATCCAGAACATAGGGTGTCAAAAAACAAGGTTACAAGGCAGTACAGCAGGGCAAGGTAGCACAACCTGTAACATAATCAAACTAGCACACTGTACAAGTGTGGTTCAGATCATTTCCATCCTATCCCAAACCACAAGCCAAGAAAACACTGCATCAAAACCTGAACAGCTTCAGGTACCTTAGGGCAAGGGAGACACAAGGTTGAGCACACAAGAACAAGGCAACTGTCAAACTTTGTCAATCAATCTAATTTTGGAAGGCAAAGCAGCAAGCCAAAAAAGAAGAAAAAGCATTTTACCTTTCTAAGGAAAAACTTCTGTAATTTCTTGTGAGGCAGCTTTATCATCTTATTTCAGCATTCAGAAGCGTGGTACAGGTCAGACACTCCAAGACCTTGAGCCATTCTGCAGGGCTTTGACACCTTCCTGCTTCTCTATTAACTCGCTGCAGCCAGCTTAGCTCACCGCGTCACCAGGCGCCAGCCCTGCCCAGCAGCAGATTAAAGGCAAGAGCTAGACTGGATCCAATCTTTGACTCGATTCAGGAGCTGCATGCAGATACCTGGCTGCAGGAGCCTGGTTGTGCTAGCAGCGCAGGGAGAAAGGGAACAGGTTTGAGGGCTGCCTCTTTCTCTGGAAAATCTGCCAAGTTACAAAAAGATGCTTATTAAGTGACAAAGATTTATAGGGAAAAATAAAAGAGGTGTTCGGGAGCTCAGTGCCTGGCTGCTCCTTTAAAACCCTGTGCTGGAGAGGAAAGGAGCTCAGCATTCAGGACTGAGAAGCCTACCTTGTGCTGCCTGCTGTGCACGCTTTGCCACCATGCACCTGTCAGTTGTACAGGCTGCTGTGATTCATCCAGCACAGGAAAGCTTATCATTTGTTGGCTTCGCAGCCCTCAGAGATGTACTTTTTCTGAATGGTTTTTAGAAAATCCATACAAAGAAAGCAAAGACTACACACAAGATGTTGTATACAGATACATGCAGAGGTTTTTATAGAGTGCACAAATGCTGTTTGATTCAGTGGCACAGGAATCAGAGATCATGGGCATTACCACTTCCCCCTTTGGGAACCTGCCAGAGAAGTTCACCTCCAGATTTGGAGGATGGAGGCTCAGCAGCACACCAACAATGACGCATTGCCTTGGTCAGTGGCATTCTGTGATGCAGGATGCTGTAGGACAGCCTGACCTGAAACGAAGTGTCCGCTCTCAATTATGTCAATGGGATAATCCCTGCATTTAAGAACTGAGTGTACAATGAAGCAGCTAGTTGAATCAGAGTTTAATATGACTTGATTTCCATCTAGCCTGAACAAGCTACTTCCCTGACCAGAAATATCCCCTCTGAGGTACTCTGCAGGAAAACCTCTCACATAATGGCACTAAAATCTATGAACCTGCTGTCCTGAACATCAACATCACAGAGCACTGCAAGCTTTTGTAGCCAACAAGTCCAGAAGCACTTGCTGTGACACAACATTGAGCATGAGAAATGCAACGGTGATAAGAATGCAGACCTGAGATAAACCAACAGGGCTGTAAGGAATTGATCTGGTAAGAGCAGTATTTAGAAGACATGGTGGCCTACGAGTGCCCAACCTAGTGCTGGAGGAACATACAAACAAGCTTTGAGGAGCTCACAGCACCAAGAGCAGCCTCTTCAAGAGACTGGGCCAAGGAGAAGAATCCAGGTCCTCTGATAAGAAATGGTCCTTGTGCTGGCAGTGAGGGAATGTGAGCAATAATGCAGAGGCTATTTCTCTGGTGTGTTAAGTGCCCTATAACTTTGGGTCTAATTTTGATTAAACAGCAAAAAAATATTTCTTACAAAAGCCTCAGCACACACTGCGTAAGGCAGGGAAGACCTTGACAAGCCACAACATGGTGAAAATGCTGTGAGGACTTGCACTTCCTAGCTATGCATTACCAGTAAGTGTATCACATTTAATTTCAAACATATACAAACCTTCACGGTTTACATTCTTTGTTTCTTGACTATCACCTAGAAGCACGCTGGAGTCAAATAGGATAAGTTTAAAGTTGCAGTTTTTCATACTGTAACAGTTGAGCTACATTTTTAATTCTGCACTCATATGTATAGAAGATGAAGTTCCCCCAAAATATGCATGATAGAGCCCAGCATTACTTTTTAGTTATTTGGGTTTGTCTGAATATATCCCAATTTTTCCCATGGTTTCTACGGTTGATAATTGCTTTTTGTTCAGTACGACACTCAGACTTAACACAATTTCAGTTTATTCACAACCATTTCAACCAAATGTATGATTAAATTTGCATGCAAGCAAATCTTCTCCAAACCCCATGCGCATAACATCTATGTGTCCAGGCACTACTACACACCCTTTTGAATCTGTGTGCTGTTTTATGCTATGGAAGCTTCATATACAGTTCAATTTTTAAAAATACACTTATTTTTTAGAGGCAAAAACTTGCTTCTTTCATCAGCAAAAACTTACCTCATCTTTCTAATGTAAACAGTGTAAGAAACATGTTTTGATAAAGCACTTATTTGCCGATGAACTACACAGCTTCCAGCAGGTCTGCTCTCATCTAATCCCAGCTCCCACCAGGAAGATGGCAATTTGCACTCCAGGAGCAGCCAGCTAGCCATAAACCATGTACACAAGACTGAAAAAGACATGAGGTATTCCACTGTTGCATTTAGTTGGAATATATTGCATACCATACAGAATTTAATACAAAGTACAAATAAGCTCAGATTTTACTCTAAGCTTAATGTTGCTCTGCACTGAAGTTGATGGCAAAGACGTAGGTGGGTTTTGCAGATACTACTTTCTGTTCCTATTTTTAGTTACCCTTCTACATTCCTTCATAACTCAAAACTGAGAAGACAAAACATCCTTCCTTAAGTCAGTGATACAAAGCAAGTGTGAGTAAAGAACAAATTGGGTAAAAAGTATGCTAGCTTTTTTTTCTTTTAAAACCAATAATTCTATCAACATATCACTCCTTGCACCTGACTGTCATTCATTTTAACCTAACATTATTTTGATTCATAAATTCACAATGCACTAGAAGAATTGGTTATTAGAAGCTAGTATTTTTCCTGGCTAGCTCACCCCTTACAAAATAACAATAGATATTGGATTGAATCCTGCAGTATTTGTGCTTAGAAATAAGTAGCACAGCAGCTATGGACACAGTGCAATCAGGTTCATGAGGCCTTTGCTCACAGTGCTATTGATCTGCAAGCTCAAAACAACAGAATTAGAGATTTCTTAACATTTCCCCCCCCAGTAATTTGAGGTGAAACGCTAAAAAGTAAGTTAACTTCTTTATTTTACTATGCAAAAAGGATTTCTTATTTACAGGACAAATGGCTAGCGTGAGTCTGTTCAAAATAATGAGACTTACCCTGTAGAAGTGATGTTGTCTTACCAGTGATTAGAGCAAGAGAAGCCACAAATCTTTTCAGGCTAGTGTTTTTTTTTAAATAGGCACTGAAAAACACAGACTGACTATATTTGATGGGGAATATTACATTGGAGAAACTTTTTCTGCCTCCCACTTCCCAAAAAAGATTTGGAAGCATAAGACACATTATTTCCTTTCCCTTCCTCCTGACACACTGACTCCAGAGTCACCTTGAGGGAGAAACAAGGAAACAGAAGATGGGACACAGCCTGCATTCTGGGCAGTGCAACAATCTGTAGCAAATCAAGAGCTAACCTTGAGCAACAGAATCCCCTCTCCCTTCCCAAAATAACTGATGCTAGATGCATTCCCAGTGGTCTGGGAAAGAAGTGCTGACTACAGGAACTGGCATGAGAGCTCTCCCTCTTCTCCTAATCTGTGAGCATCACTGCCCAGCACACCCCACTGAAGCCTTCAAAACAGCTCTTAGATAACCAACCCCCATCCCCTCACACCTCCCCAAACAGCCTGCATGCTGGGCAGACACCCAGGAGTCTGATGTTTAGGACTGTGTTTCTTGATGCAATGAAAGGAATGAGGAATCTTGCTCCTACATGCAACCTGCTTAGCTTCCTTGATTCCAAGAAATAACCTTTGGGATGCTCTCCATCAATAAGTGACTGCACAACCTTTACAGTCAAAACATTAAGACAGTTCATTTTACAATTAATAAAAGAAAAAGGTATAGAAGCATGGCTATACTACAGTTAGAGAAATTCTCAGCGTAGAAATTATCATTTCCCCATGCAGTACAACTTCTTAAAAAGGAGAAGTCAGTTTTATGTCTTGGAATGTGTTATGCCCAAAAGGTTAAGGAACATTGTGGCCAAAGTTTTAAAGGATTCAACCAATGTTCTGCCTTTCCTAAAGCAAAAAAAAAAAATTAGAAACAAATCTCAAATATAGAAGGTTAACCACCTCTGTGTAGGCATAGTGTTTCTGACTTCAGACAATGCTTGACAGCTGTGTTTTCAAGGTTCAAGTTAAGACACAAATGGCAGTGTGTCCAGAAGGTATGGTATAAGAAAAACAAGGAAAAAAAAGGAAAGTCTCCTAAGAGGCTTTTCAGTAAGCCTTTCTTATTGCAAATCAGTACAAAAAAAACATATACTTGTAAATATGCAGAAGGAGCAATAGATCATTCAGTCCTGGCTGCAAACTGGAATTAGAATGTTGCTATACTTTGGGGTTTTTTTTTTCCTCCCCATATCTTCCACATGTGGTAGACACAGAACATAGAGATAAACCCAGAATATACCACATCACTGAATTATTGTTAGCTATAAACTCTAAAACTTCCAACAGCAATAGAAAGACAGACTTTAAACAAGTTATTTAAAATTCTGACTTTTCCCATAGGCAGAATAGATCCAAATGAATTATCTGGGTGCTTGAAATGGCATGGGAATACTTTGGCTTTTGTATCATATCCTTTCCTTACTACAATAATCACTGTGAGGATGAATTTGCACTGTGGATAATTCCTTATCACCATGAGCCAGAAAAGCCTATTGCCAGAAGCAAATGCCTTATTGTATTCAGACTTTCATCTCAGCGTATAGTTAGAATATTAGCATGTTCTAACAAGCATTTACTTCTTGTTCACCCTTTTGGGCAGTCTAGTTATTCTAAGATTAGAGATGATCCAAATGCAGATTTTTTCAGAGTTACAGTAGTATTTCTTCTATCCATGACCTCTATGCATTGCTCATAGCTATAGAGCATTTAGAAACAGTTAATGCAGAGAGTCAGCTACAGACTTCAGATAAGAGCAAGAGAGCATACAGCTGAGAATATTTCACATATTCCCTTTATGAAAAAAGTCATTCTTAGTTCTGTTCTTCTCATTTATTAGCATCCATTCAAATCTACCTGTAACTCAATGTTACCATGTGATTCGTGCACACTTCAAATATCTGTATAGAAAATTAAGGAGATTTAAATTGTTTCTTAAATTAATTGATCTTCACTGATCAACACATAAAAGAAAAAGATTACTTTTTTCCCCCCCTTCTTCATACAAAATTCTTCCCATTCCTCTGAACATATTCACCAGATACTTCATCTCAATAATCATATTCAACTACATATTTTTAAGGCAAAATGTCAGGAAATTAAGACAGGATTTCAAAAAAGAAAAAGCCAGCACACTGGCTTAGCTCTGCTGTCACAGTCCATTCCCTTCCTTCTACCCCCAGTGCCTCCCATGCATTGCACAAGCAGAAAACAAGCAGGAGTGGGGAATACAACTGTTCATTCAGCCATAATTTTGCACCACATTTACCTTCCAAAAATCTTTGAACAGCGTACCCAAATAACTGCAGCTACAGAGCTAATGGGAGAAAGTAGTCCATCTGTGAACTATGGCCTTAAATAAGATATTTTGCAAAATTAGGAGTGGATTTGACAACAGGATTTTGAAGTCAATATTGATCAAGCGTATGTTAAGTTTGGATAGAAAGAGCAGGAGAACCATCTGTATACTGTGTAGTCAGCCAAGCTGTGGGATGATTAACTTACAAGATGATTAGGAGGAGCTGTCATAGCTTTAACTTGTGTTTAGGCTGAGGTCATTGAACTTCAGCAAAAGCAAAAAATAAATCTGTGCTGGTTCAGTGCAATACAGCATCACACTTCAAGTGAAGTATTCATACCACAACAGTACAAAGGGTTAAAGGGAAATTTTGTCTATTTTAATAGGTACTGATGCCAGTACTAGAGGAGGTCACAGGTGACAGAAGTCTCACTTTAGAGTCTTGTGCTCTTTAGAGGTTTAGTGAAAAAGTTTTTAAACTGCTCAGAGTCGCTCCACTCATAGACTTAAAAAGATGAAATAGATACAAAGAATACTTAGAACTGTTCTGGGTTAAAAAATAAGAATTACTGCAGAACTTTATTTTTTAAACCTTGAAAGAAACAGCTATGATCACTTTCTATAAAAATTCCTGCCTAATGTGACCTATGTGCTTTCATCTTCTTGCACCTAAGTAAAGCCCAAAAGATGGAGCTTAGCTATTTTCTAGAAAGCATATGTTTTATAAAGTGTTCAGTCTGACTTAAACTTCAAGAGAAGGACAAACTGCAACATCTCATGTGCAGTTTTTCCCATTGATTATTCATCCACTCTCCTAGAAATCTGGCTGTGGTCTCTGTTTTTCTTGATTGCTCTCTGCTGTTGGGATAGGAGAGCAAGTACTTGAGCCACCCAGCCCATCATCTTGCATTTGGCTGGCAGCATTTCCCCAACAAGTGGCTAACATTGCTCACTGAATTGCATGTAGCACTTTAACATCAGCTGCTATCATCATAAAAATGTTCAAACTGGCATTCAATATACAAAAACAAACTTCGATGAGTGTCTCAGATTCTCCAGTGTTGATTAATTCTTAACTGATAAAAATCTCCACATATCTTCCAGACAAGACAGACCTCTACTGTTGAACAAAGTTACTGCAAGCTCAAGAATTAGCCCAGAACAACTTCATAGGAACATTTGAGTTAGAAGGTATTTCTAAAGGTCATCTAGTCCAACCCCCCTGCAATGAACAGGGACACTTACAGCTAGATTAGATCACTCAGCTCCATTTAACCTGGCCCTGAATATCCCCAAGGATTAGGCATCACCACCTCTCTGGGCAATTAGACAAATTACTGTAGTTATCAATTACAGGACAGCAACTCAAGGAGCTCCCTGCAGAGTAGGAATACAGCTCTTCAGAGGCAGCCAGACTGCCTATCATATGAAGGCATCCCTCTCTTCCAACACATTTCTTCCCAAGAGGCTGTGCTATCAGTTATAAACAAATGCACTCTGAGCATCACAGTGAGCTGCTCCTTGTACTGCTGCTGCTGCTGCTGCATGAGATACCAAGCCGTGGATCTGAGTCTAGACCTGCTAGGCTCAAAAGGTAGAAGAGCACTAAGCCTTTTGAGAAATTTGGGAAAGGAGTAAACTTAATGCATTTACCTTGAATACCAAAATATCATGGCTGTGCTTCAGACCAGCCCAAACTGAGCTCTGTGACACCACAACTAATGAGTGCCACTGAGAAAGACACAGCAACCCAAACAATACTCAAACTGGTAAGTTTCAGTAAATCATTGTACCAAGCTCCTTGCTGCCCTTCCCTCACTACTCCAAGTCACCATGGCCTGCAGCACTGTGCAGCTGCTTCCAGCAGCTAGTTACCTAGTCGTTTAGTTAGGAAACACCTAGTACTTCTCATGCACCATCCATTCAGATGGACAGGATTGAGAAAGAAGCACAGAAAGGATCTTTCTGTATATCTTCCATTCCAGAAAAAGAAGAGTGGGCAAGAGGCTGAAATCCTCATCCTTAGAGTAATTCAGGTTGAAGCGACCTCTAGAGGTAACTCAGACCAACACCTCCTGCTCCAAGCAGAAACCAGTCCCGGATTAGATCAGTCTAAGGCTGCGTCCAGAAACAGGATGATTATGGGCTGGGAGGGGCAGGATTTAGTAGAATTTAGAGAACTTTTTAGCTTGGTTGCTTTTAAACTTGGGTGAAATACATTAATGCAGAGAATTATGTTAGTCTTGCCTCAATAAATAGTTATATCTACCTTTCTGAGAAGTACTCAACATTATCTCATACACTTAATGCTACAAGGATACAAGATGTACAAAACTAATATCATGTGATACGTGAATATACAAAACCTATTTGAAAGCTAAGCTATTGAACAGGTTTTAGCATATCTTCAAGATAGTTGCCATATTGAAGTATCACCCTGCTTTGGGATTTCTTTGAGCTCTCCAAGACCTGCTCTATGACAGCTATGACAGCTCATTAAGCACTAACCAAAAGGCACAGTACTGCATTACTCTTAGTAGTGTAAGCATTGTACCAATACCTAAAGAATGACAGTAACATAAATGAGATAGTGCCATCCATAGAAAATATTAGGAGAACGGAAATCTGTATTATATGATGCAGAAACATGTCCTCCATCACCTTAACTCACACACCCAGGGAAGGAATTCCCCACAGATAGGAGGGGAACACACAACCCAAAACATCAGAATCCTGAGGCCGCAGCACTCCTTACAGCAAGATTTCAGAAATGAGCAAACATCATAAGTCTTAAAGATTAAGTTTCTACAGAAGCTTCAGAGGTAAGCTGCTCAGCAGTACTTGAGTTGCACTAGATGTCAGTATTGCCTGCAGGATAACGTAGCTGAGGCTAGGCAAGAACATGCTGAAGAACTGCTATTTAGGGCATGTTTAAATAGAGTCCACGTTTGCATAGCACTCAGTTAAAAAGAATCAAGTCTGCTTTTTATTCATACAGGCACATGCTACAAAATAATATTCTGCATCTTTAAGATACATTTCCCTCAAAGCTGATCTGGTTTTGTAATTACATAAAGGCGAAGTTCAAAACCAAGTGGACGTGCATCTGCAAAAGCGCTATCTGGTTCCTGTAGGGAAACAAAGAAGCTGGCAGACTTCCATTCTTTTTATCTGGGGAACACAAGGTCTCCCAGAAGTAAAGGTAGGTAAACTGTAAAGGAAGAAGCAGAACTAGCAGAGCACACCATTCAACAGATTTGTGGTCACTGCCCCTCAGACTCATCTTCTCCTTCCCTTTTCTCAGACAGGGACAGAAGCAGGCCAGCTTGCTAGCTAAAGTAGCACATACTGGGGTGTTCTGCTTTCTTCGCTTTGTAGGACTCCATTTTGGGCCTCTCATCTCTGCTAGGCTGCCAACTCTCCCAAAAGTTTTGAGAACAGGAGTTTGTCTGAGAGTGCTGCCCTTCTTTCAGGTCTGACTGAAGGTGGCCATAGTATCTGAAAATTATGGTTGAGAATATACTGGCAATGAAATTATGAGTTGCCTTCCAAGGAACAGGCTAAAGATCTATCAAGTGAAAAACCAATTATTTGGAATAAATTGAACTTAGAATCTATCAACCGTGGCATCCTTCAGCAATAAACAGCTGCATAATTGCTTGCTTACAGACAGTGCCATCGCAAAGTACAGGAGTTTTCTGTGCAAGTCTTTAAATGAGACATTTGTCCCCATGGCAACAGACTGCATGTATGGCCATGCTGCAATTGGAAGATAGGCCTGCAGTCCGTTTGCTAGTTTCACCCTAGCTAACATAAGACAACACAACAGCAAAGTCAAAGCAGCATGGCTCAGGCTCCTCAGACACCCAGCACACATTTGTTAGCTACAACTTATGCTGCCATTCCTCAGCTGCTCCTGGTGCTGAACCTGCTATCCCACAGCTGCACTGAGACCACATCAGCTACAGTGCAGCACCTGACAAGAGACAGGCATTCTCTCTGAATTATGTCAGCATTCACTGTTTGGAAGTGTGATACATTAAGAATACTTTAAAAGATACAGGACAGATTGTGCCCTGTCCCTGACAATCAGTCACCTAAGAAATTCAGGAGTAATACAGATGTGGGACAGGAGAGGCCACTTTTCCCATATACAGATAGAGGTACCCAGCAGGCTGTTTGGTTCCATTAGCTCTTTTGCCTATGGATGTCTTCAGGTTCCATGTTTATATGTATATAAACTCATTTGAGTGTAAACATCTGAACCATCTCACCAAGCTTGCTATAGTCAAAAACCTGAATTAAAGCCCTGCCTTGTTTAAAGTGAAAGCACTATCTGCCGATCTCAATGCTGCCGTAGTTCTGTAAAATGCTACAGTGTATCACAGAAGTCTATGATGTAAGTGGCTTTAAAGGCAGTATCTCCAATGATCGCATAAGCCTACAAGTCCCAGGTTGCTTTTATGTTTGTTTACACTGCCTCAGATTCATTCTTCAGATTAGTCAGAAGACAGGAGGAAAAGAAAAACCAATGGATGCCTTAAAACACCACTGTATACAGCTGGCACCTACCCTCTTCAGTCACTAAATATCTATGCTGACAGCAGCGTCTCTTGCAGAGGAGAGCACTCGGCCCCCTGACAGACATGCACCAAAGGAGTGAGCCATGCCTTTTCCAGGTCCTCGTGCAGAGAAGGTGGCTGATCCTGGCATCCCAAAAACTTTTGCATTGAGAAGTCACACATGAAGCTCTTTTGCTTCTACACATTCACTAACAAATTCACTGTTTGTTTTGCCATATTAAAAACAAAGTATCTCAGAAACAAGGAGAAATAATGTTATTTGTTTCAGTCTTGAAGATCTTTCTGTTACAATAACTCTGCATACATTACAACATATTTGGGTGCCCAGGCCACAGTAATATTCCACAAAACCACTGACTTTTTCTAACCTCATAAAGAACAATCTTTCTATCAAATAAAAAGCAAACAAATTTGTAGTTTCTCACACCTAAAGCCCTAGACTCTGGGTAGACCTGTTCTCTTTGTACAGAGGAGAGTGGTATCTCTGTCTTAACCAAAGCACATACGCAGTGTTCAAGGACTGTGTAAGCAAGTCAGCTATAGCTAATTGGGCCCCAACACACTCCTCAGTCCCAATACTGTAAAAGCTTAATTAAGCTGGTTTTGCTTGCTTTCATTTTTCTTCCCCATCTTGCTGAACAGCCCATAAACAAGGAGATTCACCCTTGGAACAGGAAGCATCCAAGTACCTGAATTCTCCGATGCAGCAAAGCAAGCAGGATTTGCCAGTGCTCACCATCCTCCAGAAAGCCTTTAATTACTGCAAACAAACACCTTAATCTGGGTTAGTATTACTCTTCAAAGCAGCACAAGTCACTATATCCAGATGGCTAGGGAAAACAGAGCTTACACTGCTTCTCCTAGTCAGCATCTCTCTCGTGTAGTGCCTAGGGCACCATTAAACACTCCCCTGAGCTGTCAGCAAGGAATATAGTTTCTTGAAAAAGATGCTTTTCCAACTGTTTATGTGCAGAGCACACCAATGCTAGTTAAAGGAGAAAAAAAAAAAAAAAACAGCAACTGGGGAAAGCAAGGTTTGAATGGCCTTTTCCTCTTCCGGTATTGATCTCACTACAGCTGGTACTTCTGCTCAGGTTGGCCTGCTTGAATGTCCTGTAAACATTTGCACTGCACATGTTTTCTGCTGGCCTGCCTGACTCAGGAAGCCAAATATGCTTTTACTTACATCAAAGCTGAGGGCTAAGAACTTAACAAGAAGGATTACTAAAGCTATACTAAAATATATTATAAGGAATAAATCATCAAGGTCCAGTAGATTGGCATAGGGCAAAGAGTTCTCTCTTAATCTCATCAGCAAAGAAAAAGGTGACTTAGCTAATCCAGAAGTATCTTGACTTCATATTTGTAATTGTCAGAAAGGAAGCTCAAGTGTTCACTGATGCTCACAGCTGTTCAGGTCACCAGGTGCTAACATGCTTGCTGTACAAAGTATGCTTGCAATGAATGCTTATACACTACCAAGATACCAGTCTCAAAACCACATAGTACTTGCCTTGAAAGCAAACAAAAAACCCAAACAAAAAATTTAGAGATTATTTAGAGAATGGACCCTACATATGGGCCACTACAAACAAACAACTGTGTTGAAGAAGTATGGAAGGCATTTCCCTTTAAGCTGAATGCAGTTAATTCCAGAAGGATCTTCTGCTACAGTCAGGAGTGTGGGAGTTAGTGGTCTGGTAGTTCCAAGAAACCTTAGTGGCTATCCCCTTACGTCAGCTTGGAAGAACTACCATTGTCCTGGCATCCAACTGGAAGAAACATGCAAATACTGCTCATGGCTCTACATATACCTAGAAATGAGCACTGCAGCAAAGATGCAATTTGTTAATTGACAATTCTTCAAGAGAAGAGAATGCTACAGAATCACAGAATCCTTAGGTTGGAAGGGACTTTTAAAGGCCATCTGATCCAACTCTCCTGCAATGAGCAGGTCCATGCACAGTGAGATCAGGCTGCCCAGGGCCTTATGCAGCCTCACCTTGAAAGTCTCCAGGGACAAGGCATCCTCTACAGCTCTGGGCAACCTGTTCTAGTGCCTCACCACTCTCACTGTAAGACACCTTTCCCTTATATCTGACCTAAATCTGACTTCTTTAAACTCAAAGACATTTCCCCTTGTTCCATCTCCACAGAACCTGCTAAAGAGTCTGTCCCCCTTCTTCCATGCCAACCTTCTCTGTACCTGTACAGTGATCAGCTAAAAAGAAGAAAAAAACACAATTTAGAAATTTGATGCCTACAATACACTGTCAGTCGAAAAAAACTGAAATCCAACTTCAGGTTTTTCTAAAGAGTTTCAAATTGTCTCATTTCCTCCCAATGTGAATGCAGTAAATTAGACTGCTTTAAGACACCTGTTAGAAAAGACTTGTTCTTACAGATTTTTATGAGGTTCTACAAGAATAATTCTCTACTGCTCCACTCAGTCACAGCCATGAATCATCAGCCAGTTAAACAGTTATCCTACATGAAAGCCAAAGTCAAATTTATTTCCCAGTTCAGATATTCTAGCTAGTTTTCTATTCTGCACCACAATTAGAGCTTAAAATATTCTAATACATAATGCTATATTTGCAAAATATTTAATGCAGAGCTGAAGTATTATGGAAGCTAAAGTGAGGATTCCAGAAGTCACAATGCCAGAGGGACTTCCAGCTGATCCCCATGAGGATTCCCATTTCCCTGTCTAGAAGACAAATAGCTATCAAATTCATTTGCAGTCCAGTCAAGCTCCATAGCTCCAGGGAGGGTGGCTCAATTCTGCCTGGTTTATCCATCAATAGGATTATATCAGCTTCAACTAGACATCAAAGCCTTTGGGGTTTTCAAATCCTATGATTAGCATGAAAGAAACAAAAGCACACATTCTTCATTTGCAAACTAAGTATACTAGTCTTGGGTATTTCTTTATTATTGAGAATTCTTTTTATTCAGTTGCTTCAAGGTTGACTACTCAGAGACAGCATGTACACACACTCCACCCTCCATAAGCCAATTATTTATTCAAAGCTGGCACTAAGGATCCAAAAGGTGTGCAAGTCTGCCAGTGACACAGCATAACAAGCCATATTTCAGGAAAATGACTCAGTAAGTTCAAAATGTTTTGCACGTTTAATTAAGCCTTACACTAACTCTTGTTGGCAAGCACAAGCATGAATCATGGAAGCTAGATCACAGGAGCAACTCAGCAACACAAGAGCTTAAATGCTTATGTCTGGAGCTGAATAATTACTTACTACAGCAGCAATTCAAGAGGAAGCCTTCTGCTTCATGGACAAGCATAATGCAGATAGGAATAAGGGGTGGGTAAAAAAAACTACAACAACAGATCAGTAAATAACTCTAAGCACAGATGTTCCACTACCAATATTTGTGGGAGCATTGGCATCAGCCCCTCTTCCAGCCCTCTGTACATCACCTACTGAGCCTGCAACACTCATCCACTGCTCTCACTTTAGCCCAAAGACTAACAGGAAGAGATGCTGGTAACATCACTGGCATAAAGTTATGTCATGCACAATGATCACATATATTTACTCAGTATTACCATAATTACTGTTATTTGTGATCTTCTTTTGCATACTGTAAGACACAGCAGTATCTTGAGTGGCTTCACTTAACAAGGAGATGCCTTAAGAAGCAACAATGAGCTGAACTGCCAGAAGTTGAGCTTACACAGCATGATTCTCATGCTAAAATAAGCATGTACCAACATTTGTCTGTTGTTCAGTGGTTACCCATCCCTAGTTCTTGTTCTCAGCCTCCTCTGTTCTTTCAAAGAACTTTACACATTGAAAACCACAGAAAAAACATGCAACAGGTGTCTGGTTTAGGATATCCATAAGAGCTGTAAATCACTGCCCATGTACACACTCTCAATTCATATATACACACACTCTTCTATACTGTTGCAGGGAAACCAAAGTGTCATCATTAACCTTTGCTCTCTTCCACTATAAAGTTTTATAAGTAGATTGCAATCAAGTAATCAGTTATTCTACATTACCAGTTCTACCTGAGAACTTTCCATCACCGTTGTGTTGATCTGCATGGTGAACAGCTCTCCTAGTCAATATGGAACCCGTGAGTTCAAGAGCATTACAACAAAGAAAAGACACAAAGACCTAGTGATTCTAGCACTCATTCTCAAGTTACAAGTTTGGCACAATAAAGCAATACTAATACCTTGCTAGTCAGAGCTAAAGAAGGCACTGACCATTTGCTGCATTTTTCCCCATTTCTTTTCTATCACACTTATTAATAGAATTGCTATCACAATGAAACAATCAAAACAGTGATGAAGCATCAGAAAGGCTACAGGAGTGTTGTGTTATTCCTCCCAGTACAACAATAAGTAAGTATTGTGGTTGGGAATGAGGCAAACAGCTCTACATACGTCACCCTAGCCATTAAGCCTTACATTAGCAAAAACTGTCATGGACTTTTACTCATGCCAGGGAAAAACTGTATGAAATGCCAATAGCACTGACTGGAGATTATCCAACTTAAGAGGTTCGTCTTCTTTCAGAACACCAGCTAAAGAATTCAGCACATTCTTCTTCTAAGGGGCTTCCCAGAAAGATTTGAAAGAGGATAGAGAGATCAAGAATTTCATCCTTTTCATCTGAAAATCATACTGAATCACTCCTTGCATGACTTCCCTATTCAGCTGGACAGAGAGCACAAGACAACTTTGAAAGATCATGACTGCAGCTTGTAAAGCAGGGCACACTGCATCTTTAACAGGATGTAATACAGCTCCCAGGCATGCCGAAGGATAAGGAAGATAGTAGGACTACTTTGCCTATACAAGCCAGAAATTATTTTCAGGTGACAGAACCCTCTCTGAGGGTGGCTCACTGACCTAACCAAGGCACTACCTGTGATTTTTAATCCCTTTCTATCAGCACCTTCTGGAAGAAGGATGATTATTCATAACCTTCTTAAAAAGAAAAAATAATGTTAAAAAAAACACTGCCACATTCTTGTACAAAAGCAGTCCCTGAAAGCTTTTTATCATAGAAGATTCATTATTTTTTTGTAGAAGAAATGCAGAGGATAAATTGTTTCCTGATATGTTCCTGCACATGCACTAATCTGGTCACATTAAATCAGGCACACTCTTGAAAATAAGACTATCAACTTTCTTAGCAGTAATTTATTTTTATTGCTCTATTAATTGTATTTTCTTCAAGATGTACTGTTATTATTTTATTATAGCCTTCTTACTACTGTTGAAAACTAGACTAAAAAAAGAAATAAAAAGAATAAAGTTTTTTGTTGGCAAGTGTTGTGGACCCCATCAGTTTCAGATCACTGGAAAGGATATCTGTGCTCACTGCAGCACATGAAGACCAGGTCATCTTTTCAGGTATTGAAACATTAATAAATACACTTTAACACCACATTTTAAAACTAAAGGCACCACAGATAAAAGACATCAACAAAAGGATTAGAGAATACTTCAGTCATCCATCATACGTGCAACTGCTCATTAGTTCACAGAGCATTTCCCTGCCCCCACCTCTTTTGTCCTTTTCAGTTTGATAACAGAAAGAAGAAACCCAGAGAGAACTGAAAGAACCCAGTATTCAGTCTGCTAATTACCGACTTCACAAAAACAGCAATTAAAAAGTGAAGAAAAAAGCTACAAAGCTTTTATATATTTATATAAATAGTGATCTGGGAATCCAGGACAGGTCTAAACACTGGGTGGAATCTGTAATTTACTAAGCTCCTTCTGCATATCCAGAGTAGAAGTAAGTATATGAAGTTAAAACCTAAGGCTTTACAACCAGCAAGAGGTCATCTGATCACACAGAATCACAGGGGTTGGAAGGGATCTCAGAAGATCATTGAGTCCAACCCCCCTATTAAAGCAGGGTCTCTACAATAGGCAGCACAGGTAGGCATTTGGGTCTTGAATACCTGCATAGAAGGAAGGAGACTCAACAACCTCTCTAGGCAACCTGTTCCAGTACTTCATCAGCCTTACAGCAAAGAAGTTCTGCATGTTTGTATGCAACTGCCTTTGCTCAAATTTTCTGCCCATTACTCCTTGTCCTATTGCTATGCACTACTGAGAAGAGCCTGCAACTTAGGTTCTGTACAGTATTTATTTCATAACTACCTACCTGTGGCTCCATTTCCAGTCAACAGGAAAATCAGGCAGCTTCTTGAATAAAATATATTGCATCCTAAATCATATAAGTATCTGGAAACAGAAGTTTAATTCTTGTTACCTACAATGCTAACAGGATAATTACCTCATGTATTCCCAAATGGATGTTGTTATACACGTACTTAAGGCACAGTTGATGGGGTTACCTTCTGGCTTCCCCCATCATCTTTGAAATAGTCAGTGGAAAGCTTATTTTTTCTTCCAGAGCAAGTGTTTGCTTTGCTTCATTTTGCCACTTCAATTTTACTTTGGGGAAAGTAGCTACTTCCAAGCTTTATGAGTTAAAATAATACACAAGCTGGGAGTTAAAAGTGTTCAGTGAAAGAATTTTTATTTTGACATGAAACGCTATGTTCTTGAGAGAACAAATTGCAGCCAACAAGAAAATTTGAGGAGAAAAACTGACTTTTTCAGTTTATTATAACAAAAGATTATAGACTTTCTCATCCTAGAGCTGCAATTATCAGAGTGTAAAATTTGTGCATTTCTCCCCCTTCATCCTCCACTTATAAGAGTCAACTCCAAAACCACAGTTCTCTAGAAGCACCACAGTCATCATAGAAAGAATTTATCCTTAATTCTAGTGGCTGCCAAGTGACTCATTTCTCCCAGTGACACCATTAGTTCATAGGTAGCTGTCTCTCAGGCACCAACTACCATTATAGAACAAGATCATTTGCATGAGGGAATAGTTTTCCCATATATGAACTTATTTTTCTTAGAGTAATAATGCTTGTCCAAAAATCAAGCATCCTGATTCTGTTAAATGCTTTACAACTTGTGCATATTTTGCGAGGACATTGCTACATATTGAATAACAGCATCAGACTAGATTGTGTTGCTGTCTACTTCAGGAATAAAAATAAAAATTGAAAAAATGGGAGGGAGGAGAAATGTAACAGTGCACAACATTTCCCTGAATTGTGCAAGCTGCACCATCCCACTGCACAGGTACTTTTTGGAGTACCAAGAACAGAGGCAAGATCTACATCAGCAGAGTCCTACTTCAACAAAGCTCAAGATAGACTCTATCCAACACCTCCTGCTGAAGCAGGAGGTACATTTTATTTATTCACCCTGTGGAAAAAAAATACTGTGGTCTGTACCAAAAAAAGACATATTTAGTCCTCATAATTAGTTAAGCAGTCAATACTATGCATATCAAAACACCTCCAATTAACTTAAGAAAACTGAGATTGCTTTATCTGAAGATGACAATGCTTCAGGGATAGAGGATCTTACCACAGTATATAAATGTCTGACAGAAAGAAGAAGCCAAGTTCTTTTATTTGCTCTCTATGATTGCACTGTTCATGTAAGAGAGCATGACATCAGCAGAGAGTTACATGCATCTTTGGAAACCTCAGTCCAGGAGCAGACAGTAAGCCAGGGTCTTACCATTCTCACTTTCACCATGCAATTTTCATAGAGAAAAATCTAGAGAACTCACTTAGTTCTGTTTCTGGTTGACCACCACAACTTGTGCTGATCTCTCCTCAACTTTCCCAAAGCTGCTCCCTACAAGTCTTCAATTAGAGTTGCAAACCCCTTTGGAAGAGTGAAACTACTCAAAACAAAAGAAAGCTAGAAATCTAGCTTCCAAATCCAAGTTTCAAAGCACTGTGATACTGCACATGCTTGTTAATTATTATTTTTTTTTTTTTTTAAAGAAGGATGCAACAATGGATATTGCTGCCAAATGCAACTTCAGGTAAGAATTTATACAGAATATAAGTGCTTTACTTGAACCTAGACCAAACTACAAAGCACAGAATCCTTATTTAAGAACACATTTTTGCTTCTAATAACTCACAATCATTTATTATTTCCTATTGCAAATAATAAAAAGACAAGCTTGTCAAAAAATCATTTTATGGAAAAACAGGATCCCCACAAGTCTAAGCAAGAAATTGAAGTCCCCATCAACTAATGAGCTTGCCTTTGTGGCAGCACCAGTGGGGCCTGTGGCCCACTCCTGAGTGCTGACACATTGCCTGGGGGAGTGGGATGTGCCTCAGAAACACATGCTGTAGGCAACAGACATATTAATCAGCTACGCACTACAAGATGTTTAAAAAAAGAAAAACTTATCCATCAACACAAGATCAGCCACCTGAAAAATAAGTGAAGTTTCCATAACATATTTGCCACCGTCCCATTTGTCTGTACTACACACTTGATAAGAGAAACAGCAGGAAGTCAGCGTAGCCCAGAGCAAACTTCTAACAAGAGCATCCCCTGGGCAAGTGTTATCTATTGCATATCCTGATTTCAATTCACCCCCTAAGTCATGCTTTAATGTTTCATAGAAAAACTGACTTTGGAACTGGGCACAAAAAGCCATCAGTAATAAAATTCACCTCAGCAGCAGACAGTTCCCTTCAAGACTCCTGCACTAAAGATGTACGCTTCACCAAAATTATCAGTAAGCCTCAGCCAGACAATGCCTGAAATAACACGACAGCAGCAGAGTAAGTGCAAAGAAACCCAACCGTTTTCCTTAATGATATTCACTGTAGAGCACCGAGAAAAGTTAATTGAATGGTGAAGAAACTTTGACCTTTGACAAATATTTCACTGTTGAGGATTTGTTAGTGGCCACTGTGTGTGTTCTCCAATACATAATTACAACAAGTTCCTGTCAGGCATAGCTGCATCACTCCCATTAGAAAAACAGGCACTGCAACTGCCTTTCTGCAGCAGGAGCTAAACATAATTACAGATACCACAAAGCAAATTGTACTTAGAGCAGAAAACACGTACAAAAATAAGAGCACATAGGGCTGGGATTGTCTAAGTAATCATTACCTACAACTTTTATCTGTTTAAGTTGAAACTTAACAATCCTAAGGTGCATCCTTAATGAAAATGAAGTAGGTTTAAACTCATTTAGGGAATGAAGCAAAAATATCCTCCTGAAACTCAAGAGCCCACTAACCATGATCTTAATTTTCAGCAATATTCTCAGAAGATATCATGATGAGGGCTGTTGCCTGCACTTGATTTCAGCCCTAAGCTTTTAGGATAAAAATTTGTTGCTGTCTTTAAAAATTGAAAGGGGGAGAAGTCTACAAGATGAACTTGCACTTATTCCAAAGATCTCAAAAACCAAGACTCCATCCCCACTTTCTATCATTAGGAGTTTAAGATATTCCTTCAGCGTAGCAAAAAGTAAAAACCTTACCCCTCACCCAACTATCTCAAAGGCAAAACATGAAATTCCAAGGAGTAAAAGGAGCTTTTCAGGGGTGGGGAAGCTTCATGTGTTCAAAGGAGGCAATTTAGACAAACATCTTTACAACCTCCCTTCAGTCCTAAGATTTTCAGCCTCCTTCACTTTTTGAAATAAGGAAATACAGAGCCATCTTCAACACATTCTTTGCTTACTGTCTCAGACCAACAGCATTACCATCTGCTGACACCTCTGGTCAGCAGCAACCTGTTATGTAGTCAAGTTTTGCCCTTGGCTGACCAGAAGAGTCAAAGCTTATTTTCTTCTCAACTGCTTTGTAGCTCCCTATCACCTTCCATCGCTTCTATTTAGCATTTGAGCCCTGAGGCAAGGACAATATTTTTCTACAGTTGTTCTTAGAAAAATAGTACAGTGCCACACTAATGCAAATAGTGAAACTTGCATGAAATGATTAGATTAGCCATGCTGTTGATGAAGAGCAATCCAGTGGACATACAGGAATCAAAGTTTAATAACATGTAAAGCTAATCAGTCAGGCACAATTCATTACACAGAAACAGTGTTATGATGGTGGTTACTCTTCCTGAGGCCATTACAAAATCTCCCCCTTAGGAAAGGCACTGGCCTGGAAAAGTTGTGTTCTTCCTGGGAAAGGTGGCAGAAGAACAACATCTAAAACAATCTTCCCTAGCTTCCAGTTGGCCAATTCTATTTTTTTTTTCTTTAAAGACAAAAAAAGAAAAACCACCACATAGTACTTGCTTCTTCAAGGCTAGAAGCATATGGAAAGAAAGCTCCTCAGACATTCTATTTCTATAAAGGCAAAAGGTGATAATATAATCATTCACTATGCGTGAAACACAGATACACAGACTTGCCTCTTTCACAGTTTCTTCATCCAGGGTAGCTTCTTCCACCACAGGCTAGGGAACAGAAAAGAAAATGTTCCATGTGAATATACATTCTTAGGAAAGATACAGCTCTAAGCCATACTTTAGTGCAAAGCAGTGGATTTACATTTAGACAGTTACATCATTCCAAATTAATACTACCACTACAGGCACACGCAACTATTCACATTTAATGCAGGTAATATAAGCTTTGAATCCAGGAATATAACCTTCCTCTCATAGATTTGTGTTAAATACTCCAGAAGTAATGCCTCCTACTTTTTTTCATGGAAACTACAATAGATACAAAGAGCACAATGACACTATTTGATAGAGCAAATTCTCAGCAACAAAGCAGTTTTTCCACCACAGTCACCATTAGCTACAAATTTTTGCCAATAACAAGCCTGCATGCCACATTTATCTCAAATCTGTACCAGCAGAGGTGACCCATTGTCACCCAGAACAGAAATGCAGCACCCACCACCTCACTCTGCTGATACGCACTGTTTGATCTCCATAAATGTTGAGCAAGTGTTGATGAATGTCAATGGGTGCTATTTTCTCTGCATGGAAGAATTTAATGTCACACTTTTGCTTTATCTGCACTTCCACGTCAGACACCATTTTGCCAGACTGCACTTCTGCTGCCATCTGTCACACAGCAACAAAAAGTAATGGGATATTGGTTTAGCCTCTGCTTCTGTACTACCAACACCCACCTCTGATGTCATAAATCAACATAATAATAAAATAAGAGGCATTACTTTCAGAGCAGCCCTCATATAAGCTACGATAAAGCCATGTACGATTTGCTGAGTATCTACGTGACTTATTCAGTTGTTCACAACTTAACATACGTGTAAAAATGTATATTACTTTGAGCATACAGAAGAAAGCAAGAGCACACTGGTACTAAGATGGCCAATGAACAGTTGAAACTGGGTTTGTCAGAGAAGTGATGAAAGAATGAAAGAAGGATATTCATGAATATTGTAAATTTGAAGCCCAGAACAGTAACTCTTGCTAAGAAGAGAGAACATATGTACACTTAAGGTCATGTTTTCTAAACACAACTTCCACATCAATATTAACATTTTAATGAGTGCTCAGCTCTAGTCTAAGCCAACAGAACGAAGCTGAAAGCTTAAGCAAGTATCCCATCCTCCAGAAGATCCATGCCCAAGGCCATAACTTACTCTCCATCCATCAATAAATCTGCCTAAGCACAAAGAAAATTCAGAGCCAGTAAATATCCTGTGTTATTGCTCTCTTATCAGGAAGTTAATGACCTTCTGAGCCAACAGTTGAAGGCAGCAGGATTTTGTCCTTCCTTCCCTTGCACAATAATAAAACAGATTATGTCCTCAATGCACTCTCACTTATGATGCGATCGATTTACTATAAATGCTATCATTAATATCTGCAAGTCATTCACCTGAGTCATGCACAAGAACTCTTAAACACATCTATTTTTAAAGGCTTTTTGGCTTTGAGGGAGAGAAGCAGCAGCATACCCATATTGCCTAAGAAAGAGGAGCCGTCTCCCTCCTTGTCGACTAACTGTGAAAGGCTTACACAAAAAAAAGAACAACTTGCAGACAGCCACAAAAACACATTATCCCACACAGCCTCAGAGCCTATGACAGCTCCCAAGACGCAGTTCAGCCACAAGCGTTAAGGCTGCAACAGCCCATTATGGAGCCAATGGCATCACTGATGGAAACTATGATGCTTTTCATGGACAAGAGCCTGCAGGGTACCAAATTAATTTTGTGTACCTTAACTAGATTTGAGCAAATGGTACTGCAGGAATTCTTCCCACAGCAAAACCTAAAGGCTGTAAGATCTCCTGTCTATTTAATGCATTTAAAAGACAACAATAAATCAAGGAGATTAAGTGATGCTTTATCTGTTATTCTTATGTAAGCAGTAGAGTGTTGTCCATAACTTTCTGATATTTTTGTAAGTGAAATCTTATCAAGAAGAATTATCCCACATCGTTTATAACTATGGTACTTTTTAGAGCAAGAAATGGTTAAAAAACAAGCAAACAAAACTCAAAACCATCCATGTGATTAACTATCTGTGTAAAGTGTCAACTCCATTGGTAAGGAGACCCACACAGTTTTGTTGCTTTGACTGGACGAAGGGCCTAAATGCTTCTCCAGTAACAAGGGGAGAAAATAAGGATGTTGTCATCTCAAGTAGCAGTAACCGGGCCTTAGTGCAAAGCTGAGAGCTTCACCTGTGGTCAGAGGTTGTTTTTGCCCCAGGGGTTGTTGCACAAAAGGACATCTGAGCAATGGCTGAGTGTCTCCTGCCAGGGGCAGAAAGACACTGAGCACACACACTGAACAGAGGCAAATATCACAGTAAGTGGAAAGGTAAATTTGGTTTGAATAAGAATAGCAGCATTTATGTGAAGTCCAGTAGAAAAACTGTTCATTGATTATAGGGATAGAAGCCTCCTCATTGGGAAGGTGACTGAGCAAGGTGCTAGCTGACTACCTGAAATCAGAAGCAATGTGCAGACACTCAGACCCAGCCTGCATTAGCACACAGGGCTTCTTACACAGCCTGGAGCAGGAGGCAGCACTCAGCACTGAATGCAAACCTCTTTGACTCTAAACTAGTTATGAACCTCAAGGCTCCTGCATGAGCAGCGCCAGGATAACAACACATGGTAGCAACGCTCCCGCTGTGCTTCTCAGGTAGTTAAACCCACGCTTTGTAGAAAACCCTTCCCAGAGTTCTGGGGCTCCTCCTCCGAGGCATTCAGCATTCCCACAGCATCTGTTTGAGCTACGCTGCCCTCCACATCCCCGCCAAAATCCATCTCAGAACCACAGTAGCAAAAGCCAGGAAGCCTCAGAAGTACACAGCAAACACAGCATTCACACAAGTGCTACTCCTCTATTTACATCACCTGGTCAAACAGCCAAACACACTGTTTTTTCCTCGCACTACTTCGCAGCCCCAGAAATACTCATCCAGATTCCACGGTGCCCATCACATCACTCAAAGATGATGCCCTTCCTTGACATAGGTCCCAAAACTCAGGAGACGAAGCCGCTGCAATCCCAGCTGACAGTACCTGGGGCACAAGCAGCAGGCGGCTGTCCCAGCCCTACGGCACCAGCCGAGCTCCCTCCCGCCCCGGCGCGGTGCTGTGCCCGGCACTCTGCCCCCGCACCTCGGGGCGCTTCCCTCCGCCGTCGCCTCCGGCCGTGGGGCAACAGGTGCGGAGCCCGCGGGCTGCTCACCTCCGTCTCCATGGGCTCCACTTCGATCCCTTTCCATAGCTCCAGCAGGTGGGCGATCGGCATGCCGCCGGGAGATGCTTCGCAGGGAGAGAGGAGAAACGAAATACAACTCAGAAAGCGGCGGCCGCCGAGAGCAGAGGGAGGAGCGGAGGCACCGGAGCGGGACCCAGCGCGGGACCCTCCGCCCGCTCTGCAAGATGGCTCCGCGCCGCCCAGCCCGGAGCTGCGAAAGGGGCGACGCCGCTCCGCTCCCCACCCGAGCCGCTCCCGCACCGCGGCCAAAGTTGCGGCCGAGGCTGCGCTGCGCCGCTGCTATAGCAACGGTACCGCCGGGACTGCGCCGTCCCGCTGTGCCCTCCGCCGGGTGAGACCGCGGGGCAGGAGAGGAAAGCGGGAATTAAGGAGCGATATAGTCTTGGCGGTGATATAGCGATTAGGGAGCTAACGGGAGAGCCGGAGTTCAGCGATCTGGGTGTTGTTCCGGTCTGGAAAAAAAAAAAATCATAAAGCAAGCGATCATTAAAGTAAATGCTGTACTCCCTCAATACGCTGCTTAGGAAGGTGAAGCCTGTTCCCTCCCCCAGATCTGGCAGCTCGTCCCAACTACACTACAGCAGAAACCACGAGCTTGCCAGCCGCAGGGACCGGGGCTTAAGCGGGTATGATTTGGATTCCAGTCAAGCTGAGGCTAACATAGGTGCATCACCTCCTTCTGACAACTTTGTCATCATGTTCCCAAAAGCATAACCGGTAAACAAGTTGCTACTCAAAGAACCATCTCAGAACAAATAGTCAACGTGCGAAGTGCATTTTTCTTCTGTTCTGTGCTCAAAAAGTCACAGATTACCTCCAGAGCAGAAGTGATTACCTAATTCAGAGCAAACATTAAAGACCAACAACCACCACACAAAGGAACACGGAAGCAGCAGCATCCCACCCTGGGCTCTGACCCACATTCCCGCAGCTCTGCTCAGCAACAAGAAGCCACCCTGAGAAGCACCACACGGGTCTATAGGGGAGAGACAATAGCTCGTTGACAACAGAAGGTACATCGGCTGGGGCCACAAGCAGAGCTGTGCATTCAGTCACTGCTGCCAGAGCTCAGCTCTCCAATTCTATGGTGGAGCATGAGCATAGATCAAGCGCAACCCACTCAGAGCACAAAGCTCACTGGCTTTGGGGCACAAAGTATGGGCATGACAAGCCGAGAGCAACAGCAAAGCAGCTGTGGTAGTAAGGAGCTGAGACATGCCCAGGTAGTCCTGGGTAAGGGAGATGAAGAGAACAGGACGGCCATCATTGCATCTCTATCTGGGTTCTTCAACAGGTGCAGGCATATCTAATATGTTTACCTCTTCTACAGAAGATTGATGCAACTCTTGAGACATGCAGTTTAATGTTTAAATATTTAACTTAACTGACTAAATTTGGTTATAATGACTTTTTTTTTTAGATGAAAGTATTTAATATTCATTTGTGTGAAGTAGAAAGAAAGGGAAAATTGGATGAGGTCTTGTTACACCTTTTGCAAACACACTATGTTTCAAGTGCAACACATGTACACCAGAGTAGCCACTGAACTCTTTCAGCACTGCAAGATAAATTGGACCTCAATCATCCAGCCTAAGAAGAAAATAAGGAATCTTTCAACCTCTTCTATGGAGGAAAAAAAAAAAAAAAGAAAGTGAAACAATGCATCTCACTCTGTTTCACTGCATTTTTGTCACCACAGTAATCCCACTGAAGTCCACGGAATGTTTTTGCTGAGAAGTTTTGGACCTTCGCAGATAAGGTTACCATTCCTCTAGATGAAGAGAGCATTTTACTAGAACCTTCATCCACAGAGAAAAACACCTTGACATACCTCCAAGCTTAAAATTCCTGAGTATTTGGCAAATGAAGCTCACCAATATTTGATGTAGTCAAGAATTTGAAACAAAGGTTAATCATGGCATGCTAAAAGTAATCATGTCACTGCAGAATGATGAGTGGCATTTAACTGACAGCCAAGACTGATGTTATTTTCTATGAATAGAGCAGCAAAGAAAAGCCCATGCTTCCCTCCCCAGGTCCCTGTGATCCACTTACAGAGATATCAGATGCAAAAGGGAACAAGTTTCACAGAATTGGGAATTTTTGCCTTCCAGAAATATCACACTATGGATGGGATCAGTAGGTGAATGGCATACATGGAACATCACTGGGGCAGAAGACATACAAGCAAGCAAATAGGAGTACAGTTTATCTTTAAGGACACCCAAACCTGATCAGAGCAAGAAGTCATGACAAGTAAGAGTTACAGGTTTTTAAAGTATTTTTCTCCCCAAGGAGAAATTACTTAACCACAGTCACAGTTTAGCAGCAGAATTAATAATTGAAAGTATGATAAGTAGGTCAAGAATTACACAAAGATTGGTTTAACTTATTCTTGAATATGAAAGCATTTGATCTCCTTTGTAACAAAGCACTGAACAACTTAGATGGTGATTTTTATTCTATTCTTATCCATCTCTTGAATACTGGCTCACGGCTGCTGCCAGCTGCAGTGCAGGGGATACCCCATGGTGTTACAGTGATTTTTTGCACTAGCAGAAGGGACACAGATGCACAGAACAGAAGATTATTTCTAGAGACCATTATCTATAAACTATATCAACACACTGGACACAAATACTTTACATTTTCACAAAGTGCTGGAGGTATGAAGTACTGTTTTCCATTTGATACAGAAAACAGAAGAGAAGCAGAGAAATAATGAGGGCTGCCCTGAAAGTAATGCCTTCTATTTCATTATGCTGGCTCACGATGCCAAAGGTGGATGTTGCTGGTACAGCAGCAGAGCTTAAGCCTTCCTAAGACAGTGGATCACCTTCACTCATGCAGAATATTTTCATTTTCTTACACAAGCATAGCATGCAGACTCTTTGCTGATGAAAATGCATAGATAATAGGGGTGACTATATTGACAAATAGTAACCTGTAGCTGAGAATTTGCTCTGATGTACTTTCCATGGAACTTATCTGGAAGCACTACTTTAAAATCAACCTACATACTTCACATTAGTAACTTAACACACTTCCAGGCTTGTGTAACCCCATTCATTTTTACTCATAACTTGAGTTTGCTAGCCTGGCTAAAAAGACCATGTGAACATAAAAAATGGCTGAAACACATACTGATGAGGTATCAGAAGACAGTGGAAATCTTTCCTTATTTAAGGACATTCCCAAGATCCCCATCTGCATTTAAATACCTCTTCCTGCGGCCTCAGTGTAACTGTCATTAGTTACAAGGCAGGCAACATTGACACTAGCAGCCTCTGTCCAACTTCTACACCAGGTCAGTGACCAATTGAAGCCTCCTTCACTGAACACAGCCCTCTGCATCAGAGTGGACACTTCCCAGTCTGCTCAACCCCAATACCAGCAGAGCTTCAGCTCCAGTAGCAGTGCCTCTCAGGTGTACAACGGCTACAGGGATTAATTTCTTAGAGGATGAACTCTTACAAGCACCAGCACCCAGTAAAGGTCAGTTCTCTGAAGTGTTAATCTTCTTGTACCAGGAGGATTTAACCAGCAAAAAGACAGACTGCCAGGGGCAAAGAAAAGTAGTCCCTGTCACCTTCAGATGCTTCATTGGAGATCCCACAACCATTTGACTGCACCACCCATCTCATGCTATCTTAGGCAGCCTAAGTTCTAGGAATTCTCCTAGAAATCCCACATCCTCTACAAGAAACCTAAAGGTTGATCATTAGAGTAACCTCTAAAACAACCAGACCATACAATGAACCATGCTCTCAGATTCTCTGAGAGGATGCCTAGGACTTACAATACTTAATTCCTTTCTATCAGCAACTCCTCCTGCAATCACTTCAGGTTCATGTTTCTGAGGCACAAAGACTTTCTCTGGTCCTTTCTAGTGATTCCTGCTGTATGCTGCAGGAACACTTGAGGCAGGAAAACCTTCACCCTGCAACAAATATACACTGATTCAAAACAAGAAATCAAATTCTAGTTCACTTATTCTGTACAATATTTGTACCTATGTGTTGTGTACACAGGCACAGATTTGGGTGCAGCACTAGAACAGCACTTTGGAATACATCAGCTAATAGTAATCACTTGGTATGAACTGGAGGAACAGAGGACTGAGGGAGAAACATCAATGAAGGTTGCACTGCAGCCACCCCACAGTGCAGACAAGAAGAATCACAACAGCAAGTGCAGATGTCCAAGCATATCCAAGTCACTGCAGTAAGCTAGCACTGCCCAGTGCCCACCGCAACTGTATACATCACAGCCTTTCCAGTTCACCATGGAATGAGTGTAAAAAAAAGACTATAGCCTTGTATTAGCCTCAGTTTCATAGAATTTTTCATAGAATTCTTAAGACTGGAAAACACCTCTAAAATCATAGAGTTCAATCACCAAGCCATCCCCAATAACTTCATCCCTCAATGCCACACCTTCACATTTCTTGAACACAGGGACAGCGACTCCACCACTTCTCTAGGCAGCCTGTGTCACTGTGACCACACTTGTGGAAAACATATTTTTCATAACAACTAATCACAATTAGTCATTATGACATGAATGGTAAATGAAAAAAAGACTGCACAATAAGTTTCTTATAATCACCACTGTTCACATCCAAGTCTGTATTAGATGAAGTTCAGTGTCAAAATGCTAGAAGTCAGTGAATATAGTGCAGTTTAATAACTGCACAGGAGCTATGCATCACCACGGTGGAGCAGAGTCTCAGCTGCCTGTGCCTTTTTTGTTTTTATGCCAAAGTCATCAAAATCCAGTCATGCTGACTGAAAGCAGGCAAACAAACAAGATCCCCCACACTACTGTTTTTTCCCCGAGAGCAGATGTTGAAATGCTTTAAGCTCATTACTAAAACAAGATGACTGCATTTCCTCAGCAAAAGCTGCCTCTGTTCATGCTTCAGCATTAACTACCTCATGTTCAGTAGATATTCACCATCACTTGAGCAGAATATCAGGAGAAGCACAAAACAGTACTTACACACATCTAAACAAGCACAGGGGAAACGTTGTTTACTCCAACATAAGGGATGCCCTTAGTGCTAATAAAATAATCTGCTATTTAATTGTGAATTAGATGCCCAATCATTCCTCAGAAGCACAAAAACAACTTGAAGCAGATAAAATAGGGCATTCAGCGTGAAAGCAGTGTGCATCTGTTGCCTGCAAATCTCAGAGCTGAATATTTGCAAATTAAAATCATGTTCACTGTATCTCCTGAAATATGAAATGCTGAATTCTAGAGAGCTAGAGAGCAGTTATACTTAATTGCTGACCTTTGCAATGCTCTGGCTTGCCCATCTGTACTTAATAAGAAGGTCTAGACTGAACAGCAAGAACAATGCTGAAGGAGCAACAGTAATCAAACTCCATCTCCAAGCAGAATGGAGATGTAGGAGCTGTAAAGTGTCATGACAGGGGGTCAGCCAAGGCCACTTTCAGCTGCACCATCTTCTCTTGCACTGTCACCTCAGAGAGCTGAGCTGCCAACCAAAGGACACTCTTACCTGCTGCCACCTGCATTTAATATGAAATTAATGGACCCCTGTGGTAAAGATGACTGAAAGTTTCCAAAAGTCAGCAAGTAATCTCTCAAGCAGCAAGCCTTCACACAAGCTTCTGGAATACACCCCACTGAAATTGTACCCACAGGGAAAAACACCAGTTCAACAAGTTCATAGAATCCTAAGAGTTGGAAGAGACCTTTGAAGGTGGTCTAGTCCAACTCCACTGCAATGAACAGGGATACCTACAGCTACATTAGATTGTTCACAGCCCTATCCAGCCTGACCTTCAACATCTCTGAGGACAGGGCATCTACTGCGTCTCTGGGCAACTGTGCCAGTGCCTCATCATCCTTACTTTAAAAAAAAACAAACCACATTTCCTTATAGTCAACCTAAATCTCACCTCCTTTATTTGAAACCATTTCTCCTTGTTCTGTCTTAACAGATCCTGCTAAAAAAAAAAAAAATCTGCCTCCTTTTCTATAGACCCCATTTGGATACTGACAGGTCACTATCAGGTCTCCCCAAAGCCTTCTCTTCTCCAGTATGAACAGCCTCAGCTCTTTCAGCCTGAGTTCAAAACAAGTTAATTGTAGAGAACGTTTTCCTGCTGTAAAAGACTATAGTAAGTTCTGCCATTTCATGTTTTCAGGTTGCAAGCACAGAGGAGACCATTTCACTCCAAACATATTGCATGACTCCTTGAGGAGCAGCTCAAAAGACAGCAGGGCAGAGCCTCAACAGACATGCTGCCGTGTGCAGTATCTGGCTGAGCAAAGGGTCTCCTGCTTTCAGCTGGGGTAGGGCAGCTGACACTAGCAGCTCAAGCCAGGCTGGAGCATGATTTCTCAGCAGTTTCAGCAGTTCAAACAATTGCTGCAGTCAACGTAAGGAGATAGAAAGGGAAGAGGAGAGGGTTCCCTGCCCTCAGCCTGAGGTCAGGGAACTTGTTTGGAGTCCCCTTTAGGAACCAGCCTTCATCTGCTGAATTCTACTCGAAGTAGCAGGAACTGCTTTGCTACAACAGTCAGGCCACACAGAAGGGAAGCTGAAACACTATCTAAATTGTAAGGAAACAAGTCTGCATCCCATCACTGTAGTAGAAGATCAACTGCACTAAACCCAGGGTGTGATCATCTCCCCAGCTCCAGTGCACATGGAGGGAGTCGAGCCCAAAAGGTAAATTCAAGTTTTGGTTTGTGGGAATACAAGAAAGACTATTCAGAGCAGCAGCTGTGGAGCAAGATAAGCAGCATGAGATAGCAGTGCTGAGAACCAAGGACATCTCCAGAAGCAGAGAAAAGCAAAGTCAAATGGCCATGTGATGATGATCCTGATTGGAGAAAGAGAGCATGGCTAGAAATAACTCACGGCTCCAATTGGATGAGTGCCTGCAGGCACAGTTAAGGAGCATTTGTGGAATGTTTTGTTGATATGTAAAGGCAAGTGGGGAAGTTAGAAGAAAACTTGTGAATCTGTAAGGGATGTTAGAGCCTGAAATAAACAATTTGGATCATTCACATCCAAGTCCATGCCTCAGACATTGTGTTGGTTTACCTTCACTGGCAGAGCAGCCTGCACTCACATAGCTCACCATTAGTATCCATCACTGCATTCAGAAGTTGTACTCCTGAAGCAAATCAAGATGCTTTTCTTCTGCTCAGGTATGTTGACACTTTGCCCATTTCAGATACAGAGCCATAGAGAGTAACTTAATTCTGAGGACAAAATGCTTTGGAACAAATGCTTCCCATACAAGCTTGGAATTCCAAGAAAAAGAAGAAACAGTCCTTCCTCCCTCCCCTCCCCCATCTTCCTGGAATCAACATCTAAAGGCTTACACTACAGAAAGAAGATTAAGTAGCCTATGAGGTACCCTGAAAACAGAAGGTAAGGCTGCCTAGATATACGTGTAACAAAGTATCTGGAAAGCACAAGCAACACTTCAACATAAAGTCAGCAAGAGTAATGCTTAAGTAACATAAGATTACACACCAAGCAACAGAAATCCGAATGCTGATCTACCCGGTGACTGTGACACAGGCATTTTACTGAAACAGCATCAAGATAAAACAGTACTCATAGATTAAGGTGCTCCTAAAAGAATATTCAATTCCAATTAACATGAGGGAAAGCAAAGCACCAGGCAAGCGGTGTCACATATGTTGCCAAGTGACATTAAATAGAGTACTCTAAATTCACCAGCTGCCTATTTCCCCATCAGCATGCCTGTCCAAGCAGACAAAGAAACGCTTTCAACGTATAACAGAAGCATAAGCTTTTCAGCAGCTGCAAAGTAGAGAAAAAAAACAGCCAAACTATTTGTGCAGAACCTACTTGCATTCGACTCAGGATGTAGCACCCCACAGAGGTGAGGAGCAGGGCATTGGAAAGGTTTGCTCCCAAATTGCTACTAACTCATGCAAGCTGCTCTGCTCTCAAGTGGCAAATCATGATTTTGCCCACACAGAAGAATAAATGCAGCACTGATGGGAACCGTTGTGGATGGCTTGACTGCACAGGTTCCTCACTGAGGGATCTATCTACAGACAGAATGCAGACATCTGTCCAAAGAAAACAGCAACAGGCCACTGCCATCACAGTGCTTTTACCATATCAAGTATCATTAGCTTGGAAGGAAGCCACCGCCTCTCAGTCAAATAGAAGCAATGAGGAACACAGAAAGCATACAAATAAAAAAGTCAAGAGCTCTCAGCCCCCAAGAATTACATGCAGTCTGATTTCAGCCCCTTTCACCAGTTCACACTTCTATGTTTTCAATGATGATCTTAGCTGGAAAATAAGAAAGCATCTGAGGGAGTTTTCCCAACCTCCTGCAGTCTTTTCTATTAATTTTAATGAACACTGCAGGTGATAAGCATCTGATTCTGGGAGGGGAAAAAGAAAACAGCCAGCTAGTCAGAACTGCTATTTTTAAGCAAATTTCTTCAGTGTTTTGAAGTTTAAATATGCAAAAGATAAGTGACAATTTTTTTTCTTTTAAATTGTGTCATGCTACATATTTTGATTACATTTTCTAGTGAAAGCCACCGTTATTTTTCCAGAGAAGGCATAAGATGAGGTACAGCTTTGAATATCTTTAGATATTCTTGAGTTTACTCAAGAAATGAAATACATTATGGGTGATAACTGACAGTTTAAGACTGTGTATATCTGTGTATAGTCCAGTGTATATCTGCCATCAACACAATTTCATGAACAATCACCCTGATCAATACAATAATACAGAAGTGACAGCAGGAGCAGGACGCTGGGGACAACAAGCTGTAGGTTGGACTTCATCCTGTCACACTGTGACAGCAAAAGGGGAACCAGACAAGATGGTACAGCTGGGCACCATCCCCACATCATTCACACTTTGGTTTGCCAGGGAAAGGAAAGAAGACCTACTAAGCAGCTCAATGGACTGGTCAGAACCACATTGCTCAAGGGATGAAACCACTTGTTTCTTGCATTGCCCTTTAACAAGAGATATCCACTGCAATATAGCTGACTCCTTCCAAAATAAACATTACAGGTCACACAAGTATCCCCAGTGGCAAAACTAACAAGAAGAGTTACATATCTAAACTCAAAGTCCTTCCTCTTCTCGGGACAGTGGCACAAAAAACCAACCATGCCACACAAGCCAATCTCCATCCTTACAGATGAGTGTAAAATATTAGTACCAACAACTTACAGTGATGTACAGATGTATTTATTGAGAGGAAAATAATGTAGTAGAAAGAAATCCCAGCTAGCAAAACAGTCTGAAAACCTGAGTTACTTATTTTCTGTGTTTTTTCTGTATCTGCCATCTTGTTATCTGGAGAGATTAAAGAGTTCCAGTAGGATTTATAAGTTTGTTCCAACATTCATCTGGTTTCTTGACATTCAGTAAAATTAAGTCTATAACAGAATTTCTTCTTTGGCTTATGTCTGATGTCCCCTTCTACATTATGATTTCTATGTTCTGCTTCATGAATTATTGTGTTATTTACTAGTTAGCTTTTGCATTTCTCACAAATTACAAAGCATAGTTTCTTAAGCAATGCATGAAAGGCAAAGCCTGCTGAAGATGATCAGTATGAAAGTACCAATCAATAACAAGCTTACTTGTATTAGAAAATAAATATAGTTGTTCTGCAAGTAATTATTGCAAATAACCTTTAAAGCAGCCTTCCAGAAAACTTCAAGGGTTCCTACACAGGCAACCAAATGAACCTGACCACTGTTCAGCCAAAAACTTAGCCAAATGATACAAGAATGAGACTGCTGAGGATTTAAGATAGCAATTCCATAGCAGTATAAAAATGAAAGGAACATGGGGCTACAGCAGTCAAAGACAAACCAAAGGTCTAGGTTCTGACAGTACAAACAAGGACAATTTCCTTATTGGAGTTGCTGAAACAGACACACAGAGTGTTTTACAGACTCTTAGCTAGTCTTAACCACAAGACCTGCAATTTACTTGTCAAGGCTAAGTAATGTTGTATAGACCAAGGTAACTGCAGAAAGAATAAGAACAAAAGGTTCACATTTTGCTGGCTCACACAGACACTTGATCAATTCAAATCTCAAACAATTAGTAGAAGTCTTTCACAGCATTTTGATTTATCTTCTACAAGCAGATAAACACCACAAGGTTTATTTCTTTCCCCAGCTTTATTTAACACATCTACACTCACATTCCTTCTCTACCAGGTTTAGCATTTTCCCCTCCTGAGCTTATATAAAGCCCTCAGGTGGGTCATCAGGATTTAAATAACTCCTACACCAAATGATTGTCTTCAGCTGATTTTTGAGGCTAAAGCTGGGAACTGGCCCTACACATCCAGGGCCAGTCCAGCTAACCTGAACTGCCTATAAGAATGCTTTCATAGGGCTGACAGGAGTACTGTGCATATCACAAAGATAACTCCACATTTAATTGACTTCTGTTCTGCTCCAGCAGAGCTGACCCCTCCACTCACAGTCCTTGATCCAAGCAGGCTCCAACTTCACTTCTCTCTAGGCTCACAAAGCTGAGCTGGCAATTTTAAGGGACATCAAATGGATCTGCTTTCACCTTCCTGTTCCCAAGTGGTTTTCAGATATGGGTTGCTTGATTCCTCTTTTAACAAGCTGACCTTCCCAAAGCTGTGGAGAATATTGCTGTGAGATGTTTCACTATAAGATGTGTTCAATTTCTCTCATCCTTCCCAACAGGAAGGATTTATAGGTTCCCTAGGGAAAGACGTCAAGTTCAGTGAAGAAGAACTTGGTTCTAAACTATTTTCAATACAGAGTCACATCCCCTATATAAATTTTAAAAAAAGTAAAAAGAAAAAAGCTCTGGAAGACAGGAAAAATAACTTCAGCCTATGATAAAATAATCATGAAATGACTAGAGCTTCTGGATTAAATACTATTACATGCACAGTGCTTTCACTCAGCACCTTTTTATTCATACTTAATTCTTTTACATGAAAACATTTTCTAGGATGCAAACAAAGAGGGGTATATTACAAGACTTTGTTTTCTTCTTCAGAACCACAGATCTACTTCCAGTTCCTTGCTCTGGACATACATTAACACACACTGCTTACCTTTGAGCTGAATAGGGAGCTAAAGGATTCCTAATTCCTAAGTATTTTAGCTCCACAACCAGAACAAAATGTCATAATATATGGAAACTCTAGTGTTTGTGCCGCTTTTTTTACACATTGCATCTTTATGAAATATTTTTCATTATTCCAAGCATAGCAGTTGAACAGACCAATATGATAGCAAAGGCATTACAAAAAAAGCTGTGATGATAGAAGGACCAGCACAATAGAATAATGCTATAAATAAAGGGATGAAGATTACTCACCTGTGTCAGAAGATTCCAGGTTCATAGGGGAAACCTTTACCACAGAGAGATCTCCAGAAAGAGATCCTTCCTAGTGGCACTCAGCCATTAAATGAGGTTTAAGAGGGGTGGAGTCTGGCTCCTTCTGGTTACACAGATGAATTACCTTCACCTGTCCTCCCAGGGCTGACTGGGTCTTTTCCCCAGGTGCTCAATCAGTGGTTCAGGTTGTGACTCAACAGTTCCCATACACCAAGTCATCTTAAGCTTTTATTCATTAACTAAAGTATTTTCCCACTTCTATGCATATCAGGTATCACCCTGTCTTGTAGATCTGTAGACTGTAACACACCAAATCTGTCCCAATTTCAGTGTTTAATTTCCCTGAATAGCCTTCAGGCAGCAATATCACTCAACATACATACGTGGTAAAAATAATATTAGATCCTATCTACACTGGGCTGGCAAACAAGCTTTAAAACCCCATAAGACCATAGGATCAGAGTATGTTGTAACTAAAAAGTTATAAAACCATGTTAACTACAAAGACAAGAAATAATTCCAGTCATGTAAAGAAGGAACCCTGAATTCACTGTTCAACCTCAAACAATTGGATTTGGCATGACATAAGTGTCAATGTTCTGAGGTCTTGGTCAAGTTTTGCATGAACACAAACTTTCCTAGGATTTTCCTAGTAGCACAGGTGCAATGAAGGAAAATGATGCTTAGAGATCCTCAAAAGATTTGAAATTTAATAACCTCTCAGCCATCAGTATACATATGTAAGAGTATTATTAGTCCTCTCAAGAGAAAACGTAGCCTTTAACTACAAATTCGTATTGTTATGAAAGTCTTTTCTGGTAATTAAGTTTTGGCTTTAAAAGAAGAAAATGCTATTAGCACAATGAGAATCTCATGCTTTATTTCCTTCCTGTTGTACCAATGTTCTGCATCAACCATTGAAAAGGTGGGAAGCTTTGTGCTCTTGGAAAGATAATCACTAGCTCTTATGGATAACCTCCTAAATGTGATGGCCTTGTGATGAATACAAGTGGCCTCAGGGGTCACTTGTATGGTTTCAAAAATCTGAGTGAGTTTCACCTCTCATATTCAGGAGTGGGGAATAAAAACAAAGCTCTAGCAAGCTGGACTTGTGTAGTCAGCAAAGAATGGCAGCTTTGCAGCTGTACACAACTGATTCAGTTAATAACTTTTGACCACATATCAACAGGTCATGTACTTCCATTAAAGCAACCATGGAATTACACTGTTAGTTTGTGCAGTGTATCTCTAGTCCATTGACATAGAAGCAAACAATATTAGAGGAGTGAGAATTACTTTGCAGATGGCATAAACCTTATTATACTAAGAACGTTTCGTTCTGCTATAACTGCATTGATACAACAAAGGGTGAGATCTAGCCCTTTTCCAGACAAGGGCATAACCAATTTTTCATAAATTAATGTTCTTTCATTTCCCCAAAACTCCTGAAAAAGTATTCCACTTCATGTTCCATTTTTCTAACTTTAATGAGTGGAGATGGTTGCTTGGGATATGGAGGGAAGGAAATCTGGCAAGGATTGGGAATTAAAAGGAATACTTACAATCACTAGATATCTGGAAGCTACTTTGTTTTAGCTATCTTTCTATCTCTTCTCCTCCCACTCCCTCCTTTATGATTGTTATTTTGACAATTGACAGTCATATGTGAATGTTATTTTGCAGTGGTTTCCACAACAATCCCAGTATGCTTAATATTGAAATATATGTTCTTAGGCACGTTGTTCAGCAAAGATGATACACGTGGTTATCAAATATCTCTAATTTCTTGTCATCTGATTTTGGCACTATAATGATTTCTGAGCCCTGTGTCATCTATTGTGAATAGAGTTATATTTGCTTCAGCTACTTTAATTCTCAATTTCAGATTTTAAATTGTCCTTAAAACTTAGCCTTATCTTACTTTTTGTTCTTTTTCAATTTTTCTACTGAAAATCTTTCCACTGTCTAATGTCTGAAGTAACTGCTGACTTAAATGTTTTAGAAATAATTATACACCTGTCACTTCTACAGATCACCAGTAATAAGTCCTGTCTTTGAATCTTCATTCAGCTTAGTTAATTGGGGTTTGGAAAATATTAATGTTTTTATGTCAGGATGTTCTCACTTGAGCAATAACTGATGCAGTTTCTACTAAAACATACCAGCTTTGCCATAAGCAACAATAAAGCCTCACAATAGCCTGTTGAATTAAAAAAAAAAAAAGGTATTGTTTTAGCTGTGGAAATGGATACAGAAGGGCAGTGGAGCAGAGTGGGCTAAGTTGGGCTGAGTTAAATTCACAAAATAAGCACACTGCTATTACAAAGTTCTTCCATTCATTTACTTTTTTCTGAACTCAATAGGTCAAATGAGTCCTTGTTCATCTGATACCCATTCTCAAACCTCTAACACTCAAAGACTTAAAAGTGAAATATCCAGCAGGAAGAACTAGAGGCTGTAGCTTCTAGGTAGGATCTCAAGTTTTGGGAGATTCTGATACTTGACCTTATTCTGCTATTTTTAATTGATTTCTCTGTTACACAAACCAACCTTCTGTCAAATCTCTTACAATATCTTACAAGAGAACAGAGCAACTAAGGCTGCAATGTAGTTTTGACATGAGGTTCAAGTCACAGCTGTTTTCACTTCTAAGTATGAGTTGCAACAAGCTGCTTAATCCTTCAGTTTCTTCCCCTCTTCTGTTCAAACCAAAGTAAGAAGGCTAACATCAACTCAGCAAAAGCTCAGATCAGATGTACAAGTAGTCGCAAGGATTTCAGAGCTGAATTTTCATTTAGGTGATGCTTTTGTTCATCTACAGAATATAACATGGCCTACCACATTGCAATGCTCTTCTAAGTATCTTTGCTGCATCCTTATTTTTTCTGCAAAACTTTCTGTTCTTTTTCTTAAATACAAATTCCCATTGTCTTGGAGTAGCAACATCTCCAGTACTGTGTTCAGTTTTGGGCCCCTCACTACAAGAAAGATGTTGAAGCCCTGGAGCACGTTTAAAGAAAGGCAACAAAGCTGTGAGGGGTCTGGAGCACAGGCCTTACGAGGAGCGGCTGAGGGAACTGAGAGTATTTAGACTGGAGAAGAGGAAGCTCAGGGGAGACCTGAAAGCTAACTGAAAGGAGGTTGTGGTGAGCTGGGTGTTGGCCTCTTCTCCCATGTAACTAGTGATAGGACTAGAGGGATTGGCCTCAAGCTGTTTCAGGGAGACTGAGGATGGATATTAGGAAAAAAATCATTTTCTGAGTGGTCAGGCACTGGAACAGGCTACCTAGGAAGGTAGTGGAGTCACTGTCTCTGGAGGAGTTCAAGAAATGTTTAGACATGGTAAGAAAGGAAATGGTTTAGTGGGAAATACTGGTGGTAGGTAGATAGTTGTACTAGATGATTTTGGAGGTCTTTTCCAAGTCTAATTATTCTATGATTCCATGATCTCTTAATGAATACAAAACTGACTTTGAGATTCTAGGAGAAGGCCATGCCAAACTTTATCTTCACAAAAAGTAGGTGCAAAACACAGCCTTAGCATAAATACAAATAATGCCACATAACCTGGAAGAGAATCATGCTGTTACTGCAAACAGGAAGTTAAAACAGGAGCTTTACTGCAAGTCATTTGGAATACATTGGTTATTTATTAATTAGTAGAGTCTGACTGTGATTCTTTTAAACAATAAAACCATCTTTAATCAATAGGAACCCTGAATGCTGTGTCTGGAGCCCATAACTGCTGCTGTGCTGCAGAGAATTTCAGGGAAATAAATGCTCAGCAATTTTCTGAAAAGCAGCATCAATCTATGACTTTCTGTCTCTAAACCTACTCACGATACTATTTCATATTTCATTCTGAAATCCTTGGCTAAGTGGAAATAATTTTATTCCAATTCCTTGGCTACGATGTATTAGCATTACTCTGATATTTGTAATTGGCTTTTGGAAGCCTTATCACAGCTCATGCAACCTCATTTAAAAAAAAAAAAAAAAAAAAAAAAGAGGTAGGATAAATACAGTAAAAAACTTACAGAGATGGATGGATTTGAAATAACAAGAAACTGGAATCATAAAAATTGGAATGTGTGTATCTAACTAAACGTACCTTGTGTTCCTCATGTCATTGATCTTTAAATTACTGGAAAAATTTCCACATTAAGCAAACATGACCAACTAAGCATATCAAATATTCCTTTCTCTTGCTGCTTTTTTATTTCCTGGCCAGCGTACTAGAAGTCACTGGCTGCTGATTCAGTTCCTATTGCATTACGTAAAGTAAAGCTTCCTTTCATTCTGGTTATTACAGTAGCAAAAGCTTAAAATAGATTGCGAAGAAATAGTCAATAGGAGATACACTGCCACACTCACCACTTAATTTCACACTGACGCATGATGGTGTCGTACAGTCAGATTACCATAAAACATCGGGACTGGAAGAGATCTCATTAGAAGTTCTTTGTGAAGAAGGCAGTACTTTCACAGGATAACAAAGCTGCAGCTTTTTTTTTTTTTTTTTTTTCCCCAAAGTATCTGGTAAAATATTCTTTTGAGAAACTGTGATAAATACCGACAGTTCTTGTTCATGTTATTCTTCTCTGATTGACTCTAATGAGTCTCCATTTGTCTTGTAAACTGAATACTTAATCACTGTGTTCAGAATGACATCAAGTTATTACAGAGATCAGTATATTTAAAGCGAAAAGCTATTAAGTGGCTGATTTGCAATCCTGCAGGGACTTTAGAATCTGTATTAAATAATACATAATTTATATTTCAGGATTACGGAATTGGCTCCATCTGGCTCTCTGCAGTTTATAAAGCGAGCTGCCTCATTAAAGTTTCCAGCACTGACCACTGGTGGCTTCCAGCAGAATTCAGTCAGAGACACAAAATGCTCAAAAACGCTGCTTATCAAATTCTAGGAGGTGGCTGCAAAACTCACGTGATGAAGGGAGATGCGGGGAAATTCAGGCATGCAAAGTATCAGGTCTGATGTTGGGAAACTCTGTCTCACCTGATTTCCTCCAAAAGACTTAGGAAGGGAGAGACTTCTGCAACTCCACTGCCCCAAGGCAGCTTGACATGTCCCCAGTCACCCCTGGAAGGGGCCAGGTTTAGGGCTGATCTTCTATTGCTTGTACCAGGGTTTCAGTGGCACTGCAGAGACCAGATTCCCTCCAAAAGTTGAGGTATTTTTAAAAAACTTTAATGATATGTCCAGACCCATGGGTGATGAAATATTCCTCCGCATCTAATGAATGCATGGAAGTCTGCCTTCATTTCCATGGGGCTTAAAACTGCAACCAGATTTCAAGCTGCATTCTGCTTACACAGGAACAGCAGCAGAGCTGAGTAAGAAAACAGATACTATGATTTCCCTGTTTTCCCATCTGCCCAGACGGACAACACCAACTGTGCCATGTTTCTGTTTCAGTAATTAGATATCCCAGACTGTTAATTGAGGTTAACCATCTTTTAGATTAATTGGTTTTTTTTTAGACATTACTCTTGGTCAGATGCGAGTGTAGCAGCAAACCTGTTAATCAAACAAAAATGTCAAATAACAGGTGCCAAAGGGATTGGTGTGGAGCCACAGAATGGTTTGTGTTCATCATCTAGTGTCAATCCCCAATCCTTTATAATGAATAACAGATTAAAAGTTATCCATCAGTCTGTCTACCTTCCTCAGGTCCCTCAGTGATCCCTGAAGCCAGCATCTCTCAAAACAAAAGGGGAAAGTAAGAGAAGGAAAGGGTAAGTAAGAAAGGGAGAGGAGAAGAAAAATATTTTGCATGCATTTTGTCCATGAGAATTGACATTTTCTCTGCTGCAATATCTGAGACTTCATGAAAGGTTTGGCTATTTTCCGAGATCAAAGAGCATGGTTGGTCTTTCCCTGAGGATAACAAAGGGAATCTATGAGAAAACAAAATGAGGCTCTGGAGAGAGAGAGCTGTTTGTGTCTTAGAGCTATTTTACTATGCAATCATGCATTAGACCTCAGAAGTGACGGTGACAGACTGCTCACTGAAGGCCCTGCAAATTGTGCAAATGCAGTTTCTTAAGATATGTGGGGTCCGGAGGATACTTGGGGCAGGGCCAGCTGTGCCCTCCCTGCAGGACACCTGCACCGTCAGCCTGAACATCTGTGTGCCTGGGAGATGAGTGCTGTTCCTGCTTCACCTGTTAGTTCATCAGCCTCCTTCAAAAATACATGCCTCGGTCACCTGGTAAATACCTGAGAATCTCTCCATTGTTTTGAACATGAAAGCGTTAACAGCTGGCACTGAGAACTGACAGCACAAGAAGTCTGGACAGACAACTTCATGATCATAACTTAACCCATGGAATAGGGTAGGTGGACCTGTGGAAGGTCGATTGGGTGGAAGGGAAGCACTCGTGATGGGTCAGCTCTTCCTAACCCAGGAAGCCCTGTGCCTCTGCTGGAGTACATACAGCTCCCTCGCCTGCAGCAGGGACCTGGAGGGCGGGAGGCCTCTCCCCAGCACTGACAATGGTGAGTTTTGCTCAGCAGTGCTATGCAAAGCGGGTACCCACTGGGAAGCATCAGCTTTGTTTATGGAGGTGGTAATTATTACATGGTGACTGCTGTGCTTGTAGCTCTTGCTAATTTTGTTTGGGCTTCTCTTCTCTGATTTACATATAGAGCATAGGTTCCTAATGAACACAACGGGGTGAGTTACAGAAAATTCCGTGGTGAATAATCTGCCCTTCTCCAGCATCAGGTCTCACTGAGCCTGTATTTGTTAAAGAACTTGTTATCTCCAAAGCACAAGTAAACGAAACCCCTTCAGAAAAGCATTATTTATGTATATCAAGTCTGGGTGGCATAACATAATTGTATATAGCAAGGAATCCTTATCTTCCTCTGGAGGGAAGGCATGAAACAAGCCTCATCAAGGAAGCAGCCCGAGTAGCAAGGCAGCCCAAATTCAGGAAAAATATACTGTTCCTTACCACTGATTGCTCCATTACTGGGAAAGTGACTATCAAAGTCCTGACATTTTCCCCTGCATCATCAGTGCCATCATCAGGCAGCAATAACAATGTTAGTGGCGCCACTAACCTTCTGCAGCCTTCGCTTAATGGTGATCAGAGCCAGATCCAAGCAGAGCACAACCGCCTGAAGCACATCCACACCGGAGCTGAGTGTCCAAACACAAAAGGACATCTCTCTGAAAAGCTCCTGTCTCCACTGCCAAAGCCAGCAACTGCTTTGCTGCTGCAGACATTTGCGTTGTCCACATTTGTAGGGCCCACAGCCCTGTTGCTGTGGTGTGATGGGGGCCCCACTTTGTTCTGACAGGCAGCAAGGGCCAGCTGAGGCAGGAATCTGTGCTGGAGCAATAGAGAGAACAGGAGGTGTCCTTGGAAAGGGGACAGTTTGTGCTCTGACCTACACACCGTGGAATATTTAAACATTGTGCATAAGATAGATGGACAACTGGTAGAAAAAAGCTAACTCCCTTTGTGGAGCTGACTAGTGTTTTAAAGCACTGAGACTGCACAAACAACTTCCCTGTTGAGATTTAGTTAATTTAATGATGCAGAAAAAAATAAAACCCTCATCTTCCACAGGACGTGTTCAGTTTTCAAGGCTGACAGATTTTATTTTGCTTAAGGAAGTAAGCACCACTTTTTAGAACTGAAAGCAAATCCTGAGGTTCCCAACATACTTTTGTTTACCTCTCATATTTAAATTGTGTTCATAAAACTCTTAGAATTACATGCATCCTGATGAAAAGCAATTGCAAAGGTTGGTAATTTGCTGTGAGTCATTGCTAGGGATAGCCATAATCTCTGGTCTGAACTGGTGCTACCATTCATTCATCTGCTCCTTTGGTTGTCCTTAGAGAATCCTTTGTACATATCTCTGAAGTTCTCTGCATAAGTCAGCCAATTGTTTTTCAAAAGCCTTTGCATCATCCTAGAAGTTATGCAGGTGGGATTATAAATACCAAGTCACAGTAGTTGTATATATTGCTAAGATATCTATCATTGCAAGCTGAAATACTAAATGTATTGGACAAAGGCCTGAGCACCCTACTCTGGATGTCCCTGCTGGAATAGGGGTTGGACCAGACACACCAAGGGTCCATTCCAGCCTCAGCCACACTGAGATTCTGTCTGTGATTTATTTTTAGTTCACCTTGACCTAGCCTTCATCAATCATTTTCTCATTCAGTAGCAGGATTCTTGTTCAGCATGCTATTGGCTTTGAAGCCTCCCTTCCTCCCTCTCCCCTTTCAGAGGGTACAGTTTCTCCACTAAGTTCTAGAACTTAGCAGCTCCCGTACATTGCTTGCATTTGAACAGAAGGCTGAGAAGTATATGGCAGCTGCACTGTCTGTTCTCCTGCAGAGGTCAATAGTTTTGATTTGTCTTGATCTGCTGACTATTTTGTAAGAATCAGCTTGAATGTGTAGCATCACACTGTGAAGGCTGTGCCTGCACTACTTCTTCCTGAAGCCAGTATTTGCAGCTGTCAGCTTTGCTTAAACTAATGCATTACATTTGAACTGTGAAGATTTTGTACATAATATATTTTGTCTCCCTAGGCATTATTTGGAGATATAAAGGAAAACAATTTATACTACAATTAAAAAAAAAAGAGGCTATTGACTCAAGCTTCCATTAAGCCTGTACAAAAAACAGCAATATTCCTATTGCTTCTATTTGAGGTTTCCTTCAGCCATTGAGAGGAACAAGGAATTAAAATAACCAGTACACCCAGCAATCATTCATCTGACAGGAGAGTGTACCATTACGGATTTTGTCTTTTTTCTTGTGCTGCCCTTGCTCCCAAGATGACAACATCCAGAGATTTTGAGAAGTCAATTGTTCTAATCGAGAACTGAGTTCATAATCAAGCTGTATTGGTACTCTTAATTGCAAACAGACATGATATCATATACAATGCATACATAAACATATACACATACAGAAGTTTTATAATGCGCTCTTCACTGTTCTTATCAGACTATTACACAATTATTAAAGTCAACCCCAGAGAAAATACTGGATCATCAGAGCACTCCCTGAAACATGGCCAAAAATACCAGTGCACAACAGATAATTTCTGGTCTTTGAGTCACCTTCCGCTCAGAAATGCATGCAAAGTTCTCACTGAATCAAGAGCAGGATTGATCCCGTTACACTTCAAAAAAGATGTAAAGGTGAATTTCAGCCAAAAGTCACTGAAAAAAACCCTAAAATTTAATATAATCATAAACTCCTTGAAATCAGTTCACCCAAAAACACTAATGTATTAAAACAGCAGTGAACTTATACCTCTTTACAAGAATACAAGAAGTACCACATGCAACATCCTCTGCCTTTTCCCTTCAGAATTTGATATTTTTGATGTCAAAAATCAATTTTGAGTATTTCCATTACAACAATAATGGTATAGGGAGAAAGAATAAAAGGATAACTTTTTCACTGTTGATTTTAAAGGTTGTACAGAATATTCCAGATCCGTTACACTAGTATACTCCTTGACTCGGGAAGGAAAGAAGTTTGAAAGAAAAAACCCTCACTCCACTGAAATGTTGACATGCTAAAATGCAGATCATACCCAATCTCATTATTAAAAAAAAAAAAAATAAAGAATTCAAAGTTCTAGAGAAGACTTGAACCCCCTACTCCCCCCCCAAAAAAAACCAACAACAGTACTCTGGAATGGCAAGGTAACAGCCTTAAAGGAGAGGTACAGGGACAAGCAAAATAAATATGAATGGTTTCTAAACCTAAGAGAAATCATACATTTGTCCTTAGCAATGCTTTTACTATTTTTGCAGTAATACATTTTTCTAACAGATGGTTCTTTGAGTTGTAATTGTCCTTCAAAGACAATTTTGAGACACCTGCATCACCATAGCACTGTGTGGAGGATCTCATCTAAATCAGTTCTACTTGGAAGCATGCAACTTCATGGCTAGTTATTGTTATGGGATTAAAAACACCATTGCACATTTGTACTTTTCACCGAAATCCCTGCAGTATTTCCTGCTTGCCTATAAAAAGCTGTTTCTCAGAACCAAGTGATTATATGACAATCTTATTTTTAAACAGAATTTCAGGCATATACTTCCATGGAAGTGCTAACTGTTCAAGTTTGTTAAAAATTAAGAATGTTTCTAGAGTCCAATATTATTTTCCTATAATAGCAGACAATTTAAAATCAGTCACTCTTCATGATGGTATTAGTCACTGTACCAAAATCAACCTATGAGCAGGTGAAGGCACAAATACAATCTTGGGGTTCTTTTACAGATGCCAGTAAGTTGTAGCTGTTAAAAGGTTGTCATTTTCAGGCACCTGTGATATGAGTGAGGAAAGGTTTAATGCTACAGAATGGGGCTGTAATGCTACAGAATTTCAGTAGTTCAGTGCTTCTGGAGAACATACTTACATAAAGCACCAGACAGATCTCAAGTTCTTCCATTTTACAATATTCCCTTCAATAAATTGTCATCTCAAGTTGATAAGCATCTTTTTAAAAACAAAGAATAACTTAGCTACCCTGAGTCACTGCCAAAAAGACATGTGGCTGAAGTGGCAGATTGAACTGTAAGTCGTCACAGCTCATTTGAACACTGATTCAAATTAAACAAAATAAGCCAAGAAGCATAGACAAAGCTCTAAATCAGATTCTGATTTTATCTGTATTAGACCAGAAATTCAAGACTTCAGTCTACATAGCTGGTATTACAATGTGAACTATTCTTTTATAATGGTCAAAGCAGTTTTTTGGTTTTCTTTTCCCCCAGCAGAAATGTCCTCAGAATACCTGATACAGGCAAGGTTTTGTAATATTGCTAAGTCAAAATTGCTTTCCAAGGTATGACTTTAAGGGATTGTTGTTGTTAGTTTGTTTTGTTGAAGAAGTTTTTCAAGCTCTTGAGGCTCCATTTGTAATCTTGAACTTGTGAAGGATAATAGACTGGGAGAGTGTCATTGCAGACAGATAACTCCTCTGTCACAAGCTGTAAGTTGGTGTGCATTTGGCTGGATTCACCCTTCGGCTCTGTGCAGTTCCTCAGATTCAATTCCTTGGTGAAGCAGAATTCAATCTGACCAAGCGTTTGTGCTTTTTCACTCTATAAACATAAGGAATAAAATCAGCTTGCTACAAGGAAGAAAATAAACCATTCTGTCAAATATATTGCCTTACCTATTGAATACAGCAGTGCTTGCTTGTACAAATACCTTTGGAAAAAAATGTGAAGGAGACAAGTACTAGAAGCATCCACTACAAACATCTTCTAGAACATAAATATAGACAAGTAAACACATTCCAATACTTTAATTCACTAACAGTTTGGGGAGTGTGCATAACTAGTAAGACTTAAGAGATATCATGGCAGATTGTTTTACCATTTAGCAAACTAGCCCTGTACACAGAAGCTGCTCATCTTGGCAATGAGCTCTGATTGAACTCTGGGCATATTAAAGGATAATGTCTGATTCAAAAGGCACGTTCCAGCAACTCTTTTACAGAAGGATGGGAACTGAACCAAAGTAAGCTCTCCAAAGAAAAGAAAAAAAAAACCTTGGTTTTATAGTAGTTTCTACTGAAGGGAATACAGAAGTAGGCTGCCAAAATTAGTGGAAAAACCACTTTTGGACTGCAGAACAGGTTAAAATAACCCACAGCGGGCATTAAAGAAATAATTCTTTCATGAAGGAATGGAGATTGGCAAAATCACAGAGAATGCACACACAAAAAAGAATATGTGGAAAAAAGACCTGTTATGAAACCCTCAAGAAGGGACAGAAGTGACTGCATCCCTCTGAAAAGCCACATTCAACTCATATTCCTTTGTTGCTTAGAGTAACATAAAAATATAGAGTAACATTAAAAAAATAATTTTAACATCAAATTCTTTTTCACATGAAGCAACTTTGAGTATAAGAATCTCATGGCACTACTAAAGCAAATGAGCCGACAACGTAAGAGCTATTAAACTCCATCATCAACTGTATCTTGGGAAGTTTTCATAAGACTGCTCTCTAAGCATGGGCCATAACTCTGGCAAGTGTGGTAAACTACTTTTATTGAGCTGAAATAATAATAATAAAAAAAATCAACAGAAGAGGGAGAACTATCTTGTATGGGTTTTTTTGTTGCTGGTTTTTTGTGGCTTTTTTGTGCATGTTTGTTTTTTTTTTTAAAGTAGAGTCACCTTTGAGGAAACAAATTGACAAATATGCAACCTATCCATATATTGTTCAGAATAGTACTTTGCTCCTTCAAAAGCATTCTTAGTTCATATAATGAGAACAAGTACTTTATGCTACAGCAAAGCCTATGCACTACATTCTTTGCTGTATTGTGATTCACAGTACAAACTTGGCAAGGAAAAACACAAAGAAATGGAAACATAAGACCACAATAGCTCAAAAGGGAAAACTGAACCTGTGACCATCAAAACATCTTCATACCTCTTCAGATAGGGGCTTTTGAGAACAAGCTCAGAAACAAGCATTTAAACTTGTTTTATTTCTGAGTGGTTCTGTATAATGAATAACTTCAAGCAAAACATAAACCATTCACAGTGAAGTAAAGACTGCTTTTAATGGACAGTACCCTTGTCAAGGACAACGCATTAACTAGCTCCTTTCAGCTCATTCTTGCTGGGTCTACTGATTTGTTATATGGCAGTTATGCTTCAGCAGCAGCAGGAGAAAGTACTCATACACAGTTTACCTCTAGTCCAACAAGTACAGCATTCTATAAGAGATGCCTGTTTAAAGTTTAAGGCAAACAGGGCTTAAAAACCCACAACTCCCACTGTCTGAGTACCTACACTCAGAACAAAACTATGGCAAAACAGAAGAATGGACACTTCCCTCCATTAACAATATTTGTGTTAAGAAATGGATATATCAACAGTAACAAGCTGAACTCAGTGGTGTCAGAATGCAGGTAATGTTTTTGTGAACTCAATTTAAGAACTGAACAATACCCAATTTCCAAGGACTGGAACAAACAATGAACACACTGTGCTTTACCATGCTGCAGATTTTTCACTATTTTTACTTTTTTTAAAATTTTGATAAAAATGTGTTTGTTCGAAAGTGATTATTTTGTGGGCTTTTGTGTGGGTGTGTGTTTGGTTTTATCTATTTATTTTGTTACCTCTTCTGGAGGAAGACACTGGATCTTTGGTGTAACACCATAAAGTTTTGTAAGCACTTCCTTTATATCAGCCATCTGAAAAATTTAAAAGCTTGTAAAAATTATTAAGTCACTACCATACCTTCCAACAGTAAATTTGCAAAAAGTTTAAGATAAAGCACAACTTTAAATATAACACATGCAATTAAAAAAATCCACTTACTCTCTAGAAATAACTTGACTTTTGCTGGAAGTGTACACGTGACACTGCTTTTATAAAAGGTCCTTTCTTACCTGGTAGTATGTACTGCCTGGCTTTATCCCAGCTTTCAGAAGAAAACTGAATGAAAGACAAAACATTTTCATGACTTTTATATAGAAATATAACTTCACAAGCGTTTGTTAAATTAATAATGTTAGTGACAACTTAAAGTTATGTTGAACAAGGGAAACTCATCTTCCATCCTTTGCCAGGCCAAGAGAAGGTGCCCTTTTCTTAAAAGAAACTTCCCATTAACTAAGCAGGGTCAGCAAGAACCCCCTATTATACTTTACTCTGAGGAGCCAGGAGAGGGACAAGTCTTCAGAAAACAAACAAACAAGACTGTGTTACTATCATTTGCTGGATCTTCAGACTGTACTGCTGAGAGCCAACATGGCACCCTTCCCTTGCATCAAGCTGTACTCCTGCGCTCTAGCCACTAGGACACAGAATCTGGATTAAGTCAAGTTAATTAGAAACATTTCTAGAAAATCACTTTGTATGTTTTTTAATAGAACAGCTGTTCACATAAGAGCAACAAGATCATTCTCAACAACCTTTGGCTTAAATACCCTTTCCTTTAGATTCAGTCCTGAGTGAAGTTCACATTTCCAGTTTCTAACGAACCTCAGGACCCAAAAGGTGCTGAACCTTAGAATACCAGCTTTTTCACTTCTTCAGCGGTAAGCAGAAATGTTCAACATCTCTTAGGATGATGAGCGCTAATAATGCTCAACCCTTCCAAGGTCAAGTACTGCACTAGGGAGATCTAACCCAACTGTATAAGGATCTACTTGCTAATGAAAATATAATGTTCGATCATCACTTCACAGGAGCCTGCATGACATCCTCTTAATATTATGATCTTTTTAGGAAATTCATGATCATTCTAACACTATTTTTTCCCTCATAAAAATATAAATGAAGCAATGAGAACATTAGCAAGCATTTTCCAGCAAAGATTAAATTAATTATGTGGGTGCTTTGTTCCCTCCTTCAGTGTGGAGAATGCTATGAGCAATTAACTTCAAGATGTTTCAATTTTAATTCTTTTTCACTACACATGATGATTTAGAGCCACACAATCGGTCATTGTGCCATCTGTAAGATGTTCTAGTCGCACAGCTACTTAGGCAGTTGGTTTATCAGACACTTAATTTTAACACTATATACAACATGCACTGTGACTAGAAAAGCATGATTAAGTTTTACAAGACACCTGCAAAAACATGAGTGGGATGGAAAAAATATATTTCCTTTGTGTGTATGCAAAGTAAATAAGACCATTAAATAGATGGCTTGAACAAGACACTCAAAATATGAGCCAGATTTTTAAAAAAATACATATACATTTCTAAATACAAAAGGAGAATTTTTCTCATCTCTCAGATGAAGTCCTCCTACACAAAGAGTTGTTTCATGGTCAACAAGCCTGAGTTAAATGTTTTCCCACCCATAAAAGCATTGACCAGGGTAGGACCCTGGACTTCTGATATCTGTAGCCATGATATGTTCATACAGTGCTTGGACAAGTTCCAACACTTCTATCAAGGTACTGTATCTACAATTGCCAGTGCTTTGGAACCATCAGGAGAAATCAGTTCTTAGGACAAAGCAAGAATGTCAGATGGTGATTACTTCTGAAAGAAAAACTGAGAGCTGTACATACCAACTGAACACTGCACTTATGGACAGCCTTCCTTGCTATTATCTCTCAGCATTTTCCCAGGATATTCTGCACAAGTTTGCCTGCAGCTTACCTTGTCTAAGCATAAAAACTGTATTTCCTAAACACAGTTGAGTGTTTAGGTATCAGTACAACTCAGATCTGAAGCTTTTGACACTTGATTTATAAGTTCACGAGTGCCACAGTTTTTGTTAGTGATATACAGCTGATACAGCTTTTCAAAGTTTAACAGCTTGCATTAGAAGGTGACTATGAAACGAAGCATGCTGCCTTATGGGACTGAAGCAACCAGAGACATGTTTCTCAAAGCAGAAACCCCCTCTTCTACATTCCAGTACTAAAAGTTACTTATGCCATTAGATTTTTAGACTCTTCTTTTAAATTAGATTTTAAATTTATAGAAACCGTCTGATGTAAGAGCAGACCAGAGAGTTCATTAACATACCCATTAAGGTCAACACGCTGGTAGAGTTCCAGGGTTTTACTAAAATATTTCTTCTGAGAATCAAGGATCGGAAGTGAGGCTGCACAAGTGCCATGCTTCTCCCACTCATGTTTCCTATAGGAGGAAATCAAAACTCAAGTTCTATAAAACATGATTTACAGCAACATTTATTTCTTTTAGTAGAAGCACTTTTCAAGAGCTTTTGAACCTGTAAGGATAGGGAGAGAAAAGCTAAAACCCCTCATTGTGGTTTGTAGCATCAGGCTAAGGAAGAATTCTTCTGGACAGTAAGCCACATTAGAAATGCATAAATGAGCTGTCCTTAATATTGGCAGCTGCAAGAGAAAAACTTTTCAAATAAAGGTAAGAGCTGCAAAAGAGAAAGGATGATACGGTGGCTTAGACAATAGCATGGACCTGGGAGGTTCCCGATTAGTATTGTGTTTTGTTATACATTATGTATATGAATTTGTCTTAGTCACTTAGTAATGGTTCTGCTCTCTACCAGTTGTCCCACTAAAAGAATAACACTTTTTTTTTTTTTTTTTTTAAATTCTGCACTATCTTTCCAAGATTGAACATTGCAAGGTGAGGAAATGCTAAATGGAAAGGCACAGAGCTACCTATGGACTCTCTACAAGCTTTATCATCTGCAGCAAGACAAGGACACACAGGGCCCAAGTTTTCACACCAGTCTTGTGAATATTCTAGAGTTGAGAACTAGTTTAGAGTCACTACAAAACAAATACAGCAACTTTAAGAACGTGTCTTTTCACATTATTCCATTTTTGCAGCACAGTGACGTGAAAGACATGATGCAAATATAGCTAATTCTGACCATTCAGCACAGGCATGTGAAGTGTTTAAGGGGAAGAGGTGAAGGTAAAACAAGCTGACACAGTTAAACAAGTTGCAGAAAAAAGAATGATAAATCATTTGTTTAGAAATTGAAAGAACATCTCAAAATGCTATTCACTGAGACTTATCCTTCACATAGGCCACAATTAGACAAGGTTCTTGTGCTCGAGCCTCAGCTGGGTGGCACATGGATGCAGAACGTGGCCACCTGTGTGGTTTGTGAAGGTCATCCTCCCTTCTGTACCTCTTCATACTCATAAGCTTGGCAGCTAACACATTCTGTGCTACTGCCTACAACTTTGATATTGTTTTCTTTGTAGAACACAAGTACTTTCACAGGCACACAGTAGTGGGGGTTACAGCATTAGATTGGGTTCCACAATATAATTTGTTCTTCTTCACTGTTTTCTTGATGGTGCTTTTAAGATACAAATACCACACCAGCATATCTAACAGTTAAGTTAGACAAATGGCATCGTAAGTGGCAACAGAAATGCAAAGGAATGAAAATGATACAACTCAGCTATGTGATAAAAAAAAAAAATGCTAAACCTTAAGATTTTTGGGTTTTATTAAATATAACAACGACAGAATTCCCCAAGCTCAGTATCCAAGAGATGCAGCCCACAATACTGGGCACATGTCAGGTAGGTCCAAGAGCTGCAGAAATCACCCAGCTTGAAAACTGGTAAGAACCCACACCTGTAAGAGCTGCCCACAGAATGTTTAAGATAAGGGATACCCAGCTGTCCTGGGTAAGCAGAGATTCCTTCTGATATATCAAATGTATAAACTGATCCTGAAGGCAATTCTCTTGACCTAGAAATTTTTATTTGTTCAAAAAATAAGTCTAAAACTTCCCCAAAAAGTATGTTTTCAGATAGTAAATTTTGAAATGCAAAGCACACATCCTGTTATAAGGCATGCTATCCTATTCAAATTATTGGGTAACAAATTCCACAGCTCTCTAGTAAACAAGGTGAACAAAGATGTGCAGTTATTCTTACAGAGGCATCTACAACCATTCTTTAATCCCCTTGAAGAATCTTTATCTCCTCCTTTAAGCTAGAAATAAGTAAGAGGTAAACACAGGAAAAAACACAGTAAGCAATTTGGGCAGTCAGGGAAAAACCCTGATATGATATGCTGAGATATTCAATAACCATTTTGCTTGTCACTGCTTCTGTTCTTTACCTAACTAAGGTGCCTTCAAGTCTACAATCAAAAAGAATCTTAGTTTTACTTTCTGATTCTCATTTCAGTCATTTTGTTTATACTAGACTTTTAAAAAAAAAAAAATGAAGTAAACACTATTTTAACTGAATTAAGATGTACAACAAGATCTTACTGGCTTCCAACTAGCTTAATAGTTGCATTTACAAAGTCTGCAATTAGAATTGCCAATTAAAGTTGCTTGTTTCCTTGCTGAGAGGGAGTGATTACTCTGTCAATCAAAATACTAGTTACAGTGTTTTAATTTAACTTTCAGATTACTTTTATACTATTGATAACAAGTGATAATAAGAGATAAGAAATAAATACTGTTCACTAGCCTTGAACAGAAACAAAAAAGATTTTGATTGTATCTGTTCATACCTGTTACCTACCAAAGTATCTGCGTTAGAACAGGTAAGCATTCAGGGCATGGGAGGGACTAGACACCTTTTTCTTATTCCCTGAACAGTTTAACTTGACATAAACTTGCAGTGCCACTGAAATAGATAGTCATACTCTCCCCAGAACAGCACAAGGAGAAGAGTACAGAGAAGCAAGATCACTTTTCTGGAGGAACAATTTTGAAGTTCAGACTGATGTAAGATACTCTTAAGACCATTTTAAGACTTGGAGGAAAAAGTCCTGTAGAGCAGGGATATTAAAAGAGACTCACATTCCCTTCAAAGATCTGCCCTAGTGACACAGGGAAGTAGTAGTCAAAGGAAAGTCCCAGAGGTAATTACAGCTAAAAAAAGCAGGAGGCAGCAGCATTTAAAGCTACATGCTCAATAATTTCTGATGTTATTATATTCACAGTAGATCTGGCAGAAACAAGTCACATGGAATTGCCAGTGATTTTAGTTTAACAATGCATTCAAACTACTGAAGCCTGTGCAGCCTCAAACATCCATACTGGTCTTCAATCCAAGCACCTGGTGATGTAGAAGCAAAGAGGAATCAGAAAAGAAGAAAATACATGTAGTAACATTATCAGGAGGGATCAAAGTCTCTTTCTCCCTTCCCATATTCCAAGCAGGTTAATCTCTAAACAAATTCCTGGCTGATCTGATTTTAGGCTGCTAGGAAAGTAAAGAACCCTCTGTTGAGAAATACCAAAAGGAAAGCAGAGAAGCTAGCAAGGAGATGATCTAAAAGCTGCTCTTGCAGCTAGTTCTGACATCCCCACAACACAACCACTGTGCAAGATTTAAAATGTCAGCTGCAGATGCATCTCTTCCCTGAATAAAAAAGGAACAAACATTCTACTGCTCACTTTTAGTAAGGTTTGCTTCAAAACCTTTGCCTTAGCTCCCTCTTCAGAACCTGCTATATTAAGAAAACTGAGGGGTGGGGGGAGAAGTGTTTAGATGTACCACTTTCAGTCACTTCCTGGATTCTGCTTCTCATGCATAACACCATTCCTGAAAGATAATCAACTCAGATTGACTTTTTCATAAAATATCCAAAGTTGTTTTTTTAGTTTTGTTTGTACTCACCAGAAGTGGGTACGATTCAGAGATGAATGAATCACATCAGGCCAGTAGCGTCTCATGTCTGACATAAGATCCTATGAAATAACACCATTTCTTAATAAACTTACCTGCTGAGCTTAAAAGCAATTTCTAACAAAAAAAACATAAATTGGTGTTTTTTTTTCTAAAACTGAAGCCTTATCTTTCAGCATCACTGAGAAACTTCATCTGCAGAAAAGAAGTCCCTCCTCCCACTTATTCTGGAAATGCTGTTGGAGGTAGTAACAGGCAGATGCAAATACCTGAATATCCAAATACATTAGTACAGACAAGTAAGATTTTCTTTTAGCTGTTCCTTCAGAAATTGTTCAACCACAGAGCTTTTCGCCATTGTAGGATCACGTTTCCCGTTCTCGCATAAAAAACCTCTGGAAGAGGCTGCCTAGGAGGCTGTGGAGTCTTCCTCCTTGAAGATATACCAAGGCTGCCTAGACACAGGCTTGGACGAACTGCACTAGGTGTCTCTGCTTGAGCAAGGTGGGGTTGGATCTCATGCTCTTTAGAGATCCCTTCTAACCTGTTCTGCAACTCAGATGTGGACATTTTAAATGAATTAACACTTAAAGACACACAACAAAAAACCATGACCTGACGGTAACCTCTTTTTCACAGATACTGGTTACCACTAGAAATTCAGTGCTTATGTTTCCTAGATGTTTTCTTGCTACATAGGAAGTGGCTTAACAAGTTCAACCACATGTCCATAAAACCAGGTATGAACAGCTGCTACTGATCACATACACTGTGACTTCAAGCAGTACCAGAAGCACTTAATCAACTTTTAGAGTCATACTCCTCAGCAAACTACAATCACAGAGATCTATTTGAGCTACACATTATACACATAAGAAGCACAAAAGCAATGGCACTGAGCTGTCTGGATGACACTTTTGTTTTTTGTTTTAAAATAAATACCTTAATCTCTGTGACGTTGAAATGCCATGTCCTATTACATTCTTCACCTTTGTCAGGCCTAGAGAAGCAAAATCAAAGTGAAAAAAGATATATTTGCTATTACTAAAGCTGGGAGATATCATAGTCTCAATTTTAAATAAGAAATTATAGCTAAAAATTCGTAAAATACAAACTGTCCATCAGCATTTATGAAGTTTTGCAAGTAAAAATCCAGTAAACTAATTATGGCTAAAACATTTCCCATATAGAGGCTCTTAATTAAACCCTACAATTCATCACAATGTGTAATAAATATACAGAGGAAGCATTGATATTGGAATTATCTTGTTAGAATTCTGCACATCATGCCACTGATAACACTAAGCTCCCCAACCACTGCACCAAGTGACAATTCAGCAAGTATTATCAGACAGTCATTGGAAATCTATATTTAATACTTTTTTTTTTGAAGCTATCATAAAACAGAATGACACTGGAAAAAAAGAACCCTAAACATTTTGATATGAAAATTTCTTTCCAGATTGTAGATTGTTTTAATTTCAATGATACCACAGTCCATGAATTGTCCAGTAGTCTGGAGGGTCTTGACAATCATTAGCACTCATCTGTAGAAAACAAAAATACAAAATATTTGTTATACGTGACCAGAGATAACTGCTTAGAACAAAAAACAAAGCACATTCGCTGGTGGCCCAAAGCACTAGAGAGACAAGAGATTCTGCTTGTTCAAATCAGTGATTGATTGTCTTGCTTAATGCCTGTTGACCACAGCTAAAGTTTTGAAACAGATCAAGAGAACACCAGAAGTATCCCAAACAGGCAACATGAACAGAAGACAAAAGGACAGACCCTGAGCTAATAGGAAGATTCATGCTAAACGACTGGAGTTAGCTTTACATTTATCCTATATTGTAGGTGGCATTTTTCATTATTTTTCTCATCACCAGATCCTTCCAAGAGGTGCAAAATCATCAAAATAATTAAAAAAAAAACATAAGCTCTTATATTGGAGAAGCACAAAACCATCTTTAGGAGTCCAGGAGTAGCCTTGTTGGTATATTGAAAAGGAAAAATACTAAGAGTAGATAAAAGAAAAAAGTGCTTATTTCAAATAAAATCATTAGAATTCTTAAGCTATTTTGAGTAAAGGGAAGAGAGGGAAGAGCACAAACAATGTACATTCCTACCAAGGTTTCCAATCAAGATTCCTGCTAATACAGAAGAAATACCCTACACATTAACTATTGTGTAGAGTGGAATACATATTTCTGAGCACAAATAAAAGTTACTATATTCATACATCACAGAATAACATAGCCATGTTTTCCCTGATTACCCTGCTTAATAATTAGGTCTCTCTTTGGTAAACAATTTTCTTTATTTCATAACAACCTCCTCAGATTTTCTTTCCCCCAAATATTACCTTTTCTTATCAGCTCTGCCTTAGTTATGCCACTAATGCCTTTCATGTGATGCAGAAGCAAGAGTGGAGTGTAGAGAAACACAGAGACAGACCTGTAATCTCACTAATTGCCTTCTGCACGCCACAAGCCAACAGCAGCAAAACTGGAGGCTGTGCAGGACTTTCTTACAAACACATGCTGGAAACAAACGAGACTGCTCCTGTCTAAACAAGCTTCGTGGAGTTGAAAGAGCTCTGTCATCCAGCCCAAAATGCAGGAAGTTAATGACCAGTGACTAATCATCCCCTGAAAAGCAGACTGACAGACCACAATCTTGCTCAGCTGAGGTGGGCACAAGAACACCACAGCCGTGCTCCTCATCCAATTTTTAAACCACAGTTCCCAAACAAAGAAAATGCCACTGCATTCTTCAGTTCAAGTTAACTGACACAACCAGGGCTTTGGCTCAGACCCAGGACTTGTGCTGTTTCTTATCTGAAATAGTATTCTGGGATCAGAAAGAAAGCTAAAGAGTCAAATTGTGGTCAGAAAGCCAACATTTTAAATCTCTCCCAAGACCAGACGGAGTACTCCAAGTAACTCAGAACTGCTGAGTGACAGAGCACTGAAAGTCAACAGCTTGTTTCCAACAAGTAAAAGCCTCTTCAAGCTGCACAGCACTGAAACACAGTGGACTGAAGAGGTGAATAAAGATCTGGGATCATTTTACCTTTAGGTCTACCAGGAATTAGCTCTCCCTTATCACGGTGCTAACCCAGCTAGCAGTTTCTTCTACATATTTCCCAGTGTTGGTGTTGCACTGCAGGCCTGCAGCACAGTGTGCCCATTACCACCTGTAATACATTAGGTCACACACTGCACTCGTTGGACAGCTTCATTCACCCTCCTCTCTACTTCTGACCATGGTAATTTTCCAATTTCCTTTTAAATCAATATTGTAAAATGGGAAAATACCAGCAAGTGTATAGTAAGAGAGATCACAGCAGGGTCTAGTATCCATTTCTTCATTTTTCCCATTCTATCCAGAACAGGAACCAAACTGCATACACACTTGCATCAGATTTCCTCTATTTCACAAGGGAAAAACCCACAAAAGTTATGCTCTATTTACAATTTCCAAGATGCAGAAGTTGCAATCATAAACTTCTATCTTCATAACTTCTTGAATTAAAGATGTGTCCAACTCCACAAAAAAGGAGGGCAAGCCCCTTTATTTGCCCTTCCACAGCTCCTACTTCCATTTAACAAAATTCACACTGATTTCTGAACAGAAAATTTAAGTTGAACCTTACCACAACATTTTTCTAAAACAGTACTTTACAGCTTAATAGTGCAGAACACACTCAGTATTAAAGCACAAGAGCTGAGCACAGTTACATACAGATTAAAGCACAGGATGAGCTGAGAGAGGTACATTCACAAGTTTTTGGTATGATGAATCATGTCCACTACATTTTCGAGAAGAGGCTTTGCAGGACTTCAAATACCTGAAACACTTTTTTCCACACACAAATATATAAATAGGTAGAAATTAAGATGCATACCTATCAAGAACACATTATGTAGCACAGTACTCAGCCTATAATCAAGTTCCTTTACACAAGATGCCTCAGCTCATAAGTGCTTGTGCAACATACTGTAACAAGGCAGTTTTTAACTTAAACAATATAACACACTTGCAGTTTGCTTCACCCAGCTATCATTTTTCCTTTTGACATCACATCAACAGTTTTAAACTAACACAGCAATCACATCTAAATACACTGAAGATGCAGAATAATCTATTTGTATATATTCAAAACTGAATTTAGGAACCCCCCCAGTTAACATACAATCTGAACAAAAAAGAAAGTACTTAGGGAGATTTCAACTCTACTGTTGTAGTGAGGGTCTGGCGCCCGGAAGATATCGCGTTGTACGGGAAGACAGGGTCCCCCTCCCGATAGCCAATAGCGTTCAGTGCCCAGGTTATATAAGGCTGTTTCTCCCGCCAATAAACGCCATTTGCCGTCCACCACATTGGTGTCCGCGAGCCGATGGACCGAGCGACCTGGGATTGGTCGCCGTGCCGTTCCCGAACCAGGTCGCCACGCCTACGATAGGCAACAAGTGGTGCCGAAACCCGGGATTCGCCTGGACGGGTGAACGGCGGCCGGAGCGGCAGGACCAGCCCGGCGGGGAGGACGCTCCCGGACCAACAAGGAGGATGGAAGTCCTTGTGAAGGTCGTATCGCAGTTAGATAAGCAGTGGGGCATCGATTGTAAGCCCAAAGATTTTACTCTCGCTATTGCGAGGCTTTTGCGAATTGGGGTCATTGACCAGCCGGTGGATATTCTCCACCCCGAAGTGTGGGATAAATGCACTAAAGCGTTAACTGAGGAGACGATGTCCTCGGGCTGTGGGAGAAGCCTAGAGTCGTGGGGGAGAGTCGCGCGGGCCCTGCGCAGGGCCATGCGGGAGCGGGAGAGCTGGAGGGCGGCAGAGAGCCGTTTGTCGGCCGCCCCGGGACTGGGAGTCGGGGCGGCCACGCGGAGTTTGCACCCTTCTGACGATGACGTGTCCTCTCAATCGAACCCCGACCCGCCCACGGAGGGACAGAAACGTGCTAAATCCTTCTGGGGTGGGTTAATCGAGGAGGCCAGGGCTGCCGCGGAGAAATCGGAGCCCGAGGAAATTTGGGCTCGACCGCCCCCCTATGCGCCCCAAGATGGCGCCGAGCCAGGAGAGGGAGGGCGGGGGGAAGGCGCCCTTGGCGGGAACGTCGAGGAGGTGTTAGATAAAGGCGGTGGGAGCGACCGGGAAGGTGAGGGGAGCGTGAGTGAAGGGTGGAAAGCCAATCAGAGCGGCCGTCCGAAGAAAAGCCGCTGTGGGGCGAACATCCCGCTGGGCAGAGGGCGGGACGAACCAAGAGGGAGGGAACGGCCTGCCCGCAAGGGAGGCGGGCGGGGCCGGAGCCTAACAAAAAGGTACGGGAAACCGGAAGTGGCCGCTCAGTCGGGCTCTGACTCCGGGTCAGACACTAGCTGCGACGAGTGGTTCGCAATTGACTTAAACTCGGAGGAGGAGGGAACGAATACGAACAGAGTTAAGAGCCGAAATATTCCCATCCAAATTAAAGAGAAACCGCGAGGGGGAGAAATCCCTCTTACAGACTGGAGAAAAATAAAGATTGCATGTGCTGACTGGGCCCCATCGGCCACACTAGCGTTCCCAGTCCGGGTGATGGATGGGGGACAGAGGGTCCACTCGCCGATAAACCCTAGGGATATACAAGCAATTGTTAAGGCAATTGCAGATAAAGGGCTTAACTCAGCTATGGTCTCCACCCTTATAGATGGTGTTTTTGGGGGAGACAATATGCTCCCATTTGACATAAAACAAACCTGTAGACTAATTTTTGACGGAGCAGGGATGATTGTTTTTAAACAAGAATGGGAAGATAACTGTGCAAGACAACTAGCTCAAGTAACTGGGGCGGATCACCCGCTACATGGTTCCAGCCTGCAGCGGCTGATGGGTACAGACCCAACAATGATTACCCCCCAAGCACAGGCCCTGGGCCTCCAGGCCCATGAAGTTATGACAATTACTTGTGCAGCCAGGGATGCTATTTGCACAGCCTCTAAAGTTATTGTTAAGCCATTGCCATGGTCCACCATAAGACAAAATGGAAGCGAGAGCTTTACACAATTTGTAAATTGCCTCCAGGCAGCAGTCGACTCCTCGACCCTGCCTGCGGAAGTGAAAGGCCCGGTTGCCACCAAGGTGGCCCACAAGAGCGTGCTGGCCACAGGCGGCGTGACCAGCCCGGCACAGTGGTGCTGCACAAGATCCGCCGCTACCAGAAGTCCACGGAGCTGCTGATCTGCAAGCTGCCCTTCCAGCGCCTGGTGTGCGAGATCACGCAGGACTTCAAGACCGACCTGCGCTTCCAGAGCCCAGCTGTAGGCGAGCGAGGCCTACCTGGTGAGGCTCTTCGAGGACATCCAGCTTACCTGGCGCATCCATGGGGAGTGCACCTGAGGCCACAGCCCATCCGCTTTTTTCTTCCGATTAACATCATGTTGGTAGAGCACCAACAACTGTTATAAGAATGTTCTTGTTCAGAGCACCTTATGTTTTCTATTCGAGTTTTCTATTGAAGATTGTTCTATTTGAGTTTTCTATTGAAGATTGTTATATATTGTTATATTTTACCTAATTTAATTGTGCATAGGGAGGGGGGATATGTTGTAGTGAGGGTCTGGCGCCCGGAAGATATCGCGTTGTACGGGAAGACAGGGTCCCCCTCCCGATAGCCAATAGCGTTCAGTGCCCAGGTTATATAAGGCTGTTTCTCCCGCCAATAAACGCCATTTGCCGTCCACCACATTGGTGTCCGCGAGCCGATGGACCGAGCGACCTGGGATTGGTCGCCGTGCCGTTCCCGAACCAGGTCGCCACGCCTACGATAGGCAACACTCTACTCCTATTTTTCCTATGACTCAGGGAGGTGAAACTGGAAATGTTGTTTCATATGATTTTAACTTCAGTTTTCTGATCCCCCTCAAAAAAAAAAAAAAAAGCCAGCAAACAAACAAAAACCTACTGGCCACTCCTTGGTCTCAGCTAGATACAGCTAAGTTTTTGTATTGGTATCTCCCCCACACATTTATCACAAGCATATCCCATTCTCCACATAAGTTTTTGACAGCAAGTTTTGCTGTTACTACTTTTATACAGTATTTACAGCAGGGCAGGGTTCATTTTTTTGTTTCCATCCCCCAAATACAGAAATGCTCAAAGACACCTGCCACAACAGCTTTATACAGTGCCTCCTTTTTCCAGATAGAATCTGTATTTGATGAGTTATCATAAAAACTTTGGAGCCAATGTTCTAAAGCTAAACCTCAAGACACAGTTGAAGTACTAATCTGTTTTCTTCAGGCAGACAAAGCATGCGAGTCTGCTTACACAGTCTGGTAAAAGTCCAGGGTTAAGTTGAGGACTAACAGAACATGTGACAAGCAATTAAGGCTTAGTGTACTGCATGTCCCACATTAACTATTACATTTGAAGCACACTTACCACAAGCCCATCCTGTCTGGTGGTACCCTGGAGTACAGAAAAAACTGCAAAAGTTGCACCAAGATCAGCCAGTACCCTTTTTAAAATACAGGTATGCAAGCAAGATTAAATACTCAATGGGCTTTATTAATTCTCTTTTCAAAGATTTATTGTCTAAGGCTCCTTTTGTCCAGATAAAAGAGTACAAAACAAATCTCACCTTGCATACAGTCACTGGCCAATGGTGAGCAAGATACAGCTTCTTCCAGGTGTGATTATGGCTATCACTGTAGAAAGAAGAACAAAACTATTTTTTCCTCAAGTATTTTAAGAACACTATCTCCAGCCAGCAGCACAATACCAGCAATGTACAGAGGTTACACACTGACTTCAGTGCTGTATAGTTTCTACTGCAATATTTAAGAACTCCAAACACTGTAGGATCAAACAGTAACAAATTACATAGAAACAACACATTTAGAAACCTCACTATTAAACACATCTGCATACTAGCTCCATATGCTTCCCACTTATTTAGATATAGAGGATACACTTGGCTTTACATTTAGGAAAGTATCTACTGGCAAGCTTCTACAACCCCACCAAAAAAGAGATACATACTTAGGACATTATTAATCTTGTAATTCTGATTGATCACAGAATGGCCAGGGTTGGAAGGGACCTCAAGGATCATGAGTCTCCAACCCCCCTGCCACAGGCAGGGCCACCAACCTTCCCACCTAATACTAGACCAGACTGCCCAGAGCCCCATCCAATCTGGCCTTGAACACCTCCAGGCACGGGGCATCCACAACCTCTCTGGGCAGCCTGTTCCAGCACCTCACCATTCTCTCTGTAAAGAATTTCCCCCTGACGTCCAACCTAAATCTCCCTTCCATCAACTTAAAACCATTTCTCCTCGTCCTGCAGTTATCTACCCTTTCAAAGAGTTGCTTCCCCTCCTGTTTGTAGGCTCCCCTTCGGTACTGAAAGGCTGCAATGAGGTCACCCTGCAGCCTTCTTTTCTCCAGGCTGAACAAGCCCAGCTCCTTCAGCCTGTCCTCATAGGGGAGGTGCTCCAGTCCCCTGGATGAGTACATTAACTGAAAAGAAAGCATACAGCCTTCTTGGAAGTATCGGTATTCCCCTGAAAAACAAACTACAGATAACCACAAACACCACAGTTGATGCTGCAAGAGATGTAATTTCACCCAAGTATCACCATCTTGTCAGACAACATAAAACTTAGAACTAAAAAAATTAGGAACTATGAAAAGTAATAGAAAGTAAGCATTTCTGAGGTTTATCATTTTACACATAAACACTACATTTTTAAGTGCTTAACTATATAATTTCAAAACATTTTAAAAGTTAACAAGTTGTGACACTACTACTACTTCCCTACCTAGGGAAGATCTACAGAAGGAATACCTTATCTTTTACAAAAACACTTCTGTCTCAAAGTTTCTTGATAAAGAGATACATAATTCAGAGAGACTTAAGTACTGTCTGAATCCTATAGAGAAAAAAGTTTACAAGTTTTGTTTAAAAAATGATGGAAGGGTAAATCATGTGTTAGACACTTTTACAGAAGATTCTTTGTTTTTCCAGTAAATCTAAATAGACACCCTGACTAAACACCTCTTTCTTCAGACATTACAAGATATGAAAAGCGATAAAGCAACTACACTACATAATAAAATCTCAAGTGGAAAAAAAAAAGAGCAACACCACAATTTGCACAAACTGATAGCATTGCATGCAGAACTGTCAAAATAAGTTGTTACTCCCTGGAAGATAACATTTGTATCTCCTTTGCATGCTAAGGGTGCTGTAGAAATCGCTTTCTCATGGAACTTTTTCTCAACGTGAAGTAGAGATGCTCTCACATTACATCACTTGCCAGTTTTTTCCTCTGGTTTTGCTAGTTCACAACAGCCAAATTTTCTCTTATGCATTCACATGCATGTGTGGTTCTACATAATTTATCTAAATAGCTCCAGAACAAATCAGACATGCAACACTGAAAGCTATTAATACTTCTAGCTAGTCTTCACTACTGCTGGGGAAACCTGAATAAAACAATTTCCTAATACTGTGTAGTCTTGATTTCCCCGCACAAAATGAAAAAAATAAGTCCTTACTTAGAAAAATAAATGTTATCTCCCACCTGTATTTATAATAACTGAACTTCTAAGATGAAACATAGTAAAGAGTTCTCACAAAACACATTTTGGCTAATGACAGACAAGAACAATGATTTAGGTTATTTAAGCAGTAACTTTTTGAGTCACTTGTTTTAAATCACAGCTTACCTTTGAGGGAATTTATCTGAAGTACACCAACAACATGATGCCATGAAAAAACAACCCAAAATCCAATAGTGCAGCTTAGCAAGCTTCATCTTGCTAATCAAATAGCTATAAAAGAAAAAAAGTGTTAAAAGAAGAAATTTGTTACTTTTCTATCATTCTACATCACAAGCATAGAAACAGAAAAACACAAGTACCCCAGGAACAGTACACAACATGAATTATATGCTATAGACTTACAACCACTATTAAGTGTAAGGTCTCTTTCAAGGCTGTGCTATATTTCCCAGCTTATATGATGATATCCATATAACAATATTTTTATTTTTTAAACTTGTACACGGTCTAAACAGAGCCACTCTTCAGTTAACAGAGATGCTTATGGCCTCTCTACCAGCATATCATCAACTTGCATGCTCAGAGTAATTCATTAAAGAAACTCTGAAGCTAACATCAAATACTCATATTAGATTACCCAAGGCTGACGTTAGAAAGCCAAGAAAATGAAGTATGATGCTTAAGAATGCAATTCTCTGTAAATAAAGATAAGCTACTTTAAAGCTGTAATAAGACAATAATAACAGAGGAGCAAAGTCCTTGGGTACAACAAATAAGAACAAGCCCAAATGCAGCAGCTATGGATAGAGAAACAAAGGAAAAGAACTGCTTACTTTTAAAAGGTCTCAGGTAAGCAGAGAACTCCAACAAGAAATGCCCTCACCTCCACTGCCAACCCTTAAATGAGGTCTGGGAAGGGGTAAATTATGGCTCCACCCCTTCTGGTCACTCAGGTACATTGCATGCAACTGAGCTCCCCTGGGTTGGCCCTGCCTTCTCACCAGGTGCTCAATCACTGCTTCAGGCCGTAACTTAGCATTTTCACTACAGCTACTAAACTGAAGTTAAAGAAAATTGCTGCTTAAAAACAAATTGGTGCCTGTTCTTGTTATAAACCTTTAAGAGCCTCTACAAAAATATGCACCTGCCTGGTTTACTTACTGCACTGTAAACCCTAACAATCGGGGGGGGGAAAAAAAACAAATTTCACCAACAGGTGACTTTAACATTGCACAGGTCAAAAAACTCAAATGCCTCCTGCACAGACATTTCTTAGGTACCGAAAATAGAAGCACAGACATGTATTTACATGCAATTATTAACACTTCATTGAACCTTCTTTCAACTTCCTCATTTTCACAGCCGTACTAGTTGTATGAAAATTAGATACTCACTGTGTAGCCTGTGACCCCCTTCCAAGATCTCTCACTATATGAGTGATACCCCTTTTTCTATGATGACTTTTAAATTACTCCTCTATTAAAATGGTCAACCCATACAGACATCCAATTTGGCTATAACAAGTGACTTCAGGACATTCTAATCCATAGCTCTTTATAAGAAAGAGGCCACTTCTCCACTGTTACCCAGGGGCTCTGGACCAGGTTATGAACCCAGTATTTGCACTCCTGCAAACATCTGTGGCAGAGCTCACCCATGATTTCATCTACTGCTATTTTCAGCTGATAACCAAGCAAGCAGGACTTCATCTATCTGCATGACAAACGGTTCCTCAAGTTAAAACATTGAGAGATACAAGATTTCTTCACAAAAGACTCAGCTTTGCCTTCAGAAACAGTGGAAAGAGTGTTTGTCAGCCAACAGAAAGTGACAATAATGTCACATGCTGTCATCAGAAAGGCTAAACTGTGGAAAAGTCTATTCTAAGTAGATTGCAAAAGAAATAAACTAGCAAGCATTATGGCATCTATTTTGCAAACCGGTATGACTTAAGAAGATGGGCACAAAAAAATGGAATTTTTACAGACTTAGGTGCAAAAAAAGCATAAAAGTCATAATCTCCTTTTCTCGTTTGACCCCTACAATTGGTCAAATAATGACCAGAGGGGGGCTTCAAAAATGCTATTATCAGATCATCTGAATGCTCTGGTTTCTTTTGCACACTGCCCTGCCCCCTGAAACAGGAACATAGGGACAAAAGGGACAGCCCCTATGCCCCTACATATAGAAAAGATATTTTTTCACTGATAAGCAATACACAACCTGAGGTTTTAACTTGGAAGACCGCAGCAGAAACTGGGAAGAAAACAATGCAGTTACGATGACAGATCAATTTATTCTAGTTCATCTCTTAGCCTGTTGAGAGTGGGAGGTGAAAAGTGTGTCAGCCTCAGCCAAAGTATGCAGCCTGAAGAAATACACATCCAAACTATAACTGTAATAACAATTGAGGTTCACATTTTAATGAAAGTTTGCTTTTGTTTACTAAATTACACTGGATTATTAATTCCACATGTAAAATAAAAGATTAACAAATATTATGCTAATTATACAAACTTATTGGAGGGAATAGAGAGAGAGAGATTTTGTATTATGAAAGTTAATTATACAAATTCATAATATTCTAAAGGATTGTAATTAAGGTAACCTACAGTTTCAAAATTAAACGTGTTCAGATGCATGAAGTCACTATTTGAAACTTCAGTCTATTGACTCATTTTCCACACAGATAAAACTGCAAGTAATACGAATAGCTTCAGGATAATTCCTGGTTTACTAGGTTTGGATACCAACACAGAGTGCATGCTAATAACTAAGTCAGGATGAGCCTACTTCCAGTTATATGTGCACTGTCCAACGCTAATAACAAAATTACCTGCACACAGTTATCAAGGGCTGGGGAGAATCTGGCTTTGTAATTGTAGTGGAAATGCTAAATCAGGGCTTCAAACTGATTGAGCACCTGGTAGGAAGGCAGGGCCAACCCAGGGGAGCACAGGTGCATGCAATGTACCTGAGTGACCAGAAGGTGTGGAGTCAGGATCCACCCCTTCCCAGACCCTATTTAAGGCTTGGCAGGGAAGGGGAAAGATATCTGCCTATCTGAGGCCTCATGAGGGTAAGAAAACCTCTTTCTGTTATTTTTTTTTTTGTGCCTATGGCTACTGTGCTATCCTTACTTGCTAAAGTTTAGAACCTTGCTATTCTGTTGTTATTACCATGCTTTCTATTGTATTAGGATTCTTTAATGCTTCTATTGTTGTTTAAGTTCTAATACAGTGTGTTGCAGGTACTAGGTATGCTTCTTTTAGTTAATAGCTACTAATTACCTTTATTTTAGTCTCTTACTTTCTTCTTTAGTTTCTAATAACTAGCTTGTCCAACAAAACTCATGTGAAAGCTTCCTGGTTTACACTTTAGGTCAGCTATATAGACTCAGAAGAAGCAACAGAAATCACTTTAAGTATTTGTTGGCAAACTTGCATTGTTAACAACAAAGCTTACACCTAGCTTAGTGTGGGCAGTAGTAGCTGGAAAACAGAGCACCTTCCTGGCACCCACAAGCAGTGAAAGGAACATCCAGGCTCAATATAACTTCAAACAAGGGAATGAGCACTATCCTACTGCAACAAGTCAGGCAACCCAGTTACTAAGCTGGGAGTCAGACGAATTAATTTCATTTCTAGTAATGCTCCTGGTTCAGGCAAGGTTTATGTCCCAGCATTCTCCTGGCTAACTATTCCTTCATATGCAACACTTACAGCCACTATCACAGCAGGCCTCTCCTCCTGCCTCTCACATGACCCAGCCTAAGGCAGTGCTGGCACAGGGCATGTACAGGAGTAGCTCTGCTCTGTTATCCACCGACCAACTTCCTGGGGAAGTCCCAAGCAAGGCAGCGTTGTGCCTTCCTCATACAGTAACCAATACTCTTTTAGTGCTGTGCTGAACGATTTAACTCCTTGGCTGCTCCTGAGGAACAGCCATCACCCTTCATTACAGATGCAGTTCATAGAAAACTAGCATTGTAGAGATCTCGTGAATGACTGCAGGCAACAGGAGGATACCAAAATTGATGCCCAAGTGCTATCTACACAGTTTTTCCAAATCTGGGTAATATTACTAGTTCTTTAGCAGCTCTTTAACTCACTCCATAGGGAGCCAAAGGCATAAAACGCGGGACCTGGCCCAAAGTGAGCCTTCACCGACTCCAGTCCGGCTCTTTGCAAGCCAGTCACGCAGGTTAAATAGGGGAAAAAGCCCACGCAGGATACCTCGTGCCGGCCCTTCTCCCGAGACGCGGCTATGCGGCGCATGCAGGATGCTGCCACCGCTCCCTTACCTGCCGTTCTGCCGGGGCCGTTTGAGCCTCTCCGCAGCGTGGGTCGCACGGCCCGCAGCAGGATGGGGCAGAGAATAGGGGCGCAGCGCCCGCCTCCCTACTGCGGCTCGTACTTCCGCCCTTCGACACAGCTGAGAGCTGGGCTGTCCAGTGGGGAGGAGCCTTCGGGAGCCTGCTGAGGCCTCTTTGTTTCTTGTTAGTCTGAGCTTGCAGCAAGCTGTCGATTAAAGTGAGTGTAGTGAAGGAGCGGTGGCGCACGGGTTTGTGTATGCTTCCTCAAAATAATGGGGGAAGTTTGAAACGATAGCGTTCTTGTTTGGAAACAACAGGCAGCTTTTGAAAAAGAGAGAATGCAAAGGAGTGAATCACGAGTATCCCAGACCACGCTTGGCTCTCATTTTCTCAGTGCTGTGACAAACTATAAAATTGACTCCACACCTGCCTGTCTGCTGATATGTGAATCACAAATGCCAAGTGGTATTAATTACTATCGTGTGCTTCTGAACTATGGGGGAGTTATTGCAACCACCCTCCATAAAAGCACTTGAGAAACGTGTGGGCAGATCTACTTCCACAGACAAAGCAGTGTTTGTTTTGAACAAGTTAATTACACTCTTGGCCATTACAATCTTCATTCAAAGTTATGTTATTACTCACTGATAATATGTTCTAGTCATGTTTATGCTTTCACTCAGCAAGAAGGAGGATAAGGCAAAACTAATCTTCACCCTTTCTATTGCAATACAGAAATGTCATGTTGAACGGAACAAGCGATCCATCTGCTGCTGTTTTCAGAAACAACAGCCCAATGTATCAAAAGTTTCAGGAATTTTGTTAAGACTTAAAATTATTGCAGTTCTCCAGAGCCTTGCATTCGTCATTGCTTCTCCTGTTGTTGCTGAGGGCGTCACCCCTCCACCTGGCACAGACATCTTTATTGCTGCTTATAAGAAGTCAGTAGGGATGGATGTGAGATTATTCTCTATTTCTCAAATGCTATCTTCACAGAGTAAGGTTGGAGAGAGCAGTTTGTACTGCCTGTACAACACAGCTTGCAAAATGCTGTGCTCCACCATTATTTTTTTTGAGGTATTATAAAGATTTACTCTGAGGCTCCCAAATTAATTCTTTGTACTTTGTGGAAACTTAGCCCGAAGGCTAGTTTAAAGATTTAAAGAGGCATTCAAAGTTCATCTAAGATTTTGTAGGCTCATAAATGTAGGAAATATCCAAATAATTTTCTAGGACAGTATCTCTGATAAAGCCTCCTACAAGCAGGAGAGCACACAGAAAACAGAGTTACATCTTTTATTCCCTATTCCCCGACGCTTATCTCTTACTCCCCTGGTTCCTCATTGGCTGAGTACTTCAGGTTCACAATCTTCTCAACGCTTCACTAAACATGGAAACACTGGACAAACATAAATTTTTGCTGCATAAGTGTAAATCTGTAGTTAATTAACTTATTCCACATCTGATCGTTATTTTGCAGATATCTGCTTGTCCTTCTTTCTACAAAGATAAACTTGGGAGAGAGGCAGGGGAGTATCCTGGTGTCTGCCTTCACACCCCAACCTTCTCACGGACTGAGACAGTTCAGCCTTGTGTAGAGGCCCTAACTTCTTTGATGTTTGCTAAATCTGTCTGTCTTTTGCTGAGAGTTTCTTATGCTAAGAGAACAGCTCTACAATATGTTTTCTAATCCTTAGCACTCTATACTCGCATTGTTTAGAACGTTTAACAACTATTACAGCTTTGCAAGAAATAATTAATCACGTAATTCAGTAATAATGCTTCTAAAACATGCCGCTAACATATACAGTATTTTACTTCTTAGATCAACTATTTCTAAGGATAAGTTACAAAATACAAATGCATTATGTTCTACTTCTTCAAACCAATTGCTACGTTTTAATATCAAATGCAGAAACAACATTCCATTCCCACATAAATAACTAGGATGATGAAGCTATGTTTTTACGTCCTTAAATCATTCTTCTTCCATCAGAAGAGGGGTGGCCAGTAGGGACAGGGAGGTGATTGTCCCCCTCTACTTTTGTGAGGCCCCATCTGGAGTATTGTGTCCAGGTCTGGGGCTCCCAATATAAGAAAGACAGGGAGCTGTTGGAGAGGGTCCAGAGGAGAGCCACAAACATAATCAGGGGACTGGAGCACCTCCCCTACAAAGACCAGCTGAGGGAGCTGAGCTTGTTCAGCCTGGAGAAAAGAAGTCTGTGGGGTGACCCATTGCAGCCTTTCAGTACATTAAAGGAACCCATAAACAGGAGGGAAGTCAACCCTTTAAAAGGGTAGATAACTGCAGGACAAGGTGAAATAGTTTTACGTAGAGGGAGGGAAGATTTAGGTTGGATGTCAGGGGGAAGTTCTTTACAGAGAGAGTGGTGAGGTACTGGCACAGGCTGCTCAGAGATGTTGAGGATGCCTTGTCCCTGGAAGTGTTCAAGGCCAGGTTAGATGGGGCCCTGGGCAGCCTGATCTAGTATTAAATGGGGAGGTTGGTGGCCCTGCATGTGGCAGGGGGGTTGGAGCTTGGTGATCCTTGAGGTCCCTTCCAACCCGGGCCATTCTGTGATCATTCTATTAAATGCACTACTTTGCAAGCTATCATTTAAAAAGAATATTTTTGATAAATATGAGAAAGGCAAGCAATGGGGACCTATTTTAGATAATATCACCCTAAGACTTTCTATTTAATATTTATCTGCATACTGAAAATCAGAACACTTAATAAGTAAAAAAAACTACAATGTTCCCTGGGAAACTACTTTTGGAGACTTTGGGGTCCATCAGTGCTGGTCACTATTCAACTACTTCCTCTTAAGAGATCAAAAACAGACAACTTCAAAATGTCAAGCAGGATGGGCAGAAGGCTGGCTTGCCTCAGAAGGAATCTTCTTCTAGAGCTTAGGTGAAGAAATGAAGTCTATGGCCACAGGAAGAAAGGGAGGACTACAGAGATGATCTTGGCCACTGCAGGGAGAGAATGGGTGCTCTCAATGAGAGTTGAGGCTGGCCAGTACTGTGGGAGACAACAAAAAGGGCTTTTTAAAATATGTTAACAATAACAGGAGGACCCAAGATAACATTGATCTGTTATTCCATGAAGATGGTTGCTTCACTCATGTCAACTTTCTGCTTTGCTAAGCAGAGGTATTTAGTGACACCTCTTCCTCTGTTTTCAATCCCAGTTATGGGGTTTGGTTCCTCCAGAGACTTCAAGCAGTATTAACTTTACTGAATCTTTTTAAACCTTGTATGGGAACTGTTGAGTCATGGCTGAGCACCTGGGGAAAGAGCCTGGTCAGCCTTGGGAGCACAGGTGAAGGCAGTTTAGCTGTGTGACTGAAAGGGGTGGAGCCTGGCTGCACCTCTCTTAGACCTCATTTAAGGGCTGACTGCCACTGGGGAGGGATCTCTTTCTGGAGATTCCTCCCTTGTGGAGTTTCCCTGTGAGTCTAGATCTTCAAAGATGGGTGAACACTTTTTCTTTGTAATGCCACTCCATTTGTGCTAGTCCCTTTGTAGCTACTCCTTTATTGCCCTTCCACTGCACTGACCTTTCTGATTGTTACAAATCTATATAGGGTTTCCCATGGAAAAACACTTTTTCTTCCTTCTGTGGTAACATACAAGTCACACTTACATTGCTGTATAAACAGCAAGCATAATTTTGGTCTGTCTCTTGTAATGCAACCTGATCTAGTAAAGGTGTATGTTTGGTGGCCCTGCTAGGCAGGGGGGTTGGAACTACATGATCCTTGAGGTCCCCTCCAACCCAGGTCATTCTGTGATTCTGTGATTCTGTGAATGCGGTCCTATAATTTCCATAATGGTGGACTTGAGAGTTACATAGATTTAAGATAGTAACATTTTCTTCAGAATGGCACTGTGAGACAGTTTGAGATGGTACATTGTGTGCTGGATAGGAACTTGGACAACTAAAAATGCTTTCCTGCCCTTTATGTGAAGAATACTTACTAAAGTAACATACTGAGTTTTGCAGAACACAAAAGGGATTATCTGTGGAATAGGTTGGAAATACTCTATGTGTATTGGAGGGCTGGAAGGCAGCATTGCTGAAATACTGAAATGAATTTTACAAACAACAAATGTTCTGCTGATTAACTGTCTTCTAAGACAGTTTGCTTTGTGATCTCTATCAAGTTTTTTTTTTTTCCAAGAGGGTTTTGTCAGGACAGTGAAAGAGTAGGCTGGTGCCTAAATTGCATTTGTCTCACAGAGGTGGAACCAGAGTCATTCATTGCTTAGCTCTGGCAATGTATAGTTCTGTATGATATGATGATTGCTCACCCAATTGTTCAACCATCTATTTAGAAAGTCTTTATACTAATGGTGTATTTATCCTCTTTGCTACTAATTCCTTCCATTCATTCAGAGTTTGAAATACAGGGGGAAATGGCTTTAAAGCTTTAAAGAGGGTAGATTTAGGCTACATATTAGGAAGAAACTCATTACTATGAGGGTGGTGAGACTGGAACAGGTTGCCAGAAAGGTGGTGAATGCCCCCTCCCTGGAAGCATTCAAGGCCAGGCTGGATGGGCTTTGAGCAACCTGGTCTACAGGCAGGTATCCCTTTCTATAGCATGCTATTGGAACTGGATGATCTTAGAAGTTCCTTCCAACCCAAACAATTCTGTAATTTTATGAACTGCTAAGCTTGTGATCATTTAGGCCAGGACAGTTACTCCAAAGCAGTGAGAATAGCAGGGTTTAATGTGACGCCACAAAGATATACTCAGTACTATGAGAGGGAGAAAATCTGTGAGGTTGCAGAAAACACTTTCCTAAAGCCAGTGCAAGTAAGTGAACAGACTTTTAACTCCAGGTTTTGCTGGTCAGCTTGGAAAGGTAAGTAGTATTTATCAACTATACAGCTGACAGAAAACGCGTTTCCTCTGAACAACTGACAAGAATTGACTATTTTTTTAGTGCTGTGACAGTGTTCAAATCTATTATTGTAGCTGTGCTTCCATGTGCTGGCCCTTTTTCAAGGCTTGTATGGCTGACAGAAGAACTTCACCTTTAGTTATTTTTGTTTCTATTAGCTATTAACAAATCTTATTCTATTAACAAATTCTACCTATTTGTTTTGTCTCTAGTTATTTTTGTCTCCATCCTTCCCTTCCCATTGCTAGGCAGAAACTCATTTGCCAGCCTAGATTCTAAGGGTACTGATCCCTTTGTGCAGTACTCCCTGTATTGAGATGCCTTCATGGTTTTGCTGAACCAAGGAAACTTTCATTATGCCTTTTGGCAGAGGCTCAGGGCAGCATGGCTTTTTCTGGCCATAGCATATGAAAAGTTGGTGTGGGCTATTGAAATTAACTTAACTATATTTTGTAAATGTTTTTTTTAAATTGTGCTTGATTATTAAGACTGAAGCCTAGTGATTCATAATCTTGTTTCAAGCCTGTCTGACACTGAAGCTTATAGTCTGTTTTGCTACTAAGTCAAATATGAAATTTTTATTTCCAAAGTAAAACTATTCAAAAAAAAAACATTGTTTTCCATATTTGTTGATTCCACATTTCTAAATAGTGTGCAACTTTTGTCTTAGAAATAAATACATAAATTCAAGACTTTATCAGAAGTTACCCAAGATACTTAGCAGAGAATAAATGATGTGTTTTTGCCAATATATTAGTATGAATAATTTAGTATAGTACAGTTACTATAAGTAGTTTTTTCTAAGATATTTAAAGATGGAAGTATTCTTAGGTAAGATTAATTCTTTGTACACTTCATTATTTCTGTTTGTTGTTTTTTTTCTTGTGATAAATGGTGTTTAGAAAATGGAGAACAAACAAAAGTGTTGTGACTTTAAGAAGTTCTGAAATCTTTCCCATTTTACATTAACAGTATTTTTAAATCCTGTATTTTTGCAGCACCATCAGCAACACCTACAACCAGAAAAACTCAGTTATTAAAGTGTACATGGGTCACTCCAAAAGTAATGCCTCACTTATTTACTCTATAACAGATAAGGAGGGCACAATAACACCATTTGGTAAAGCAAATATTCAACTACAAAACACTATTCTTCAGTATACTCACCACAATTAGCCAGTCTGTGTAGACTAACTGGTCAAGATGCTCTTCATTTTGTGGTGTGACAGCTGTGGCCAGTGATCTGGAATGTGGCTCATCTTTCATGCTGTGGTTGCCACTGCTGAAATGCTCCACTCATCACTTCAGCGTGCTCACATCCACTGTTTGGTCTCCATAAATGTTCAGAAAGCATCAGTGAATGTCAATGGGTGCCATTTTTTTCTGCAAGGAAGAACTCAGTTCCACACCTTTGCTTCATATGCACATCCAGTCAGACATCACTTTGTCAGACTGCCCCTCTGCTGCCATGTGTTGCACAGCAACAACATGTAATGGAATGTTGGTGGGAATGTTCAGCCTTGACTCACCTGCCTCTGCTGTCATGGGCTAACATAATGAAATAGGAGGCATGAGGAGTGCTCTGAAAGTAATATTTCTTCAGTTAGTTTATTTTGTGCTATCACAAAGCATACAGTAGAATCAGATGAATATTTTGAGAGTTTTTTTTTTTTTTTTTTGCAAACAGAATAGTTCTGAGCACATTTTAGATCTCTCAGTTAGGTTTGGAGTTCTAACAGAAGAATGAAATGGTAGATGTAATAGCAGGCAGTATGTTTCTGTGCTTACATCTTGCTTCTGATGGGGCTTTTGGGAAGTTGAAACTAAACTACTGTTCTCTGCTTAAGAATAAAAATGAAAACGCAGTGCTGTGGATTTACTTGAATTCAACTTTGTGCTGATGTGAAAGACGGTCAGTGCTTCCAAACTGCAGGACTCCTAGCAGCGCTTCTGTCCTCCTTGGCGGAGCTCGGTATTTCATAGGGGATTGCTACACGATTAGTGCCACCTGCTGCACGTCCTCTGGAATTGGATCAGCTTCCCACAACGCCTTACTACATCCTCTGGGTAGTCGTAGCTTCCGAAATTATTAAGTTTCTGAGATCTTTTAAAGAGGAAAAGATTAAGAAGTCCGTCCTGGAATAAATAGATAAATTCCAAAATCAACTCTTGCGGCTGCGTGTTATGCATCGCATCTTACAAGGATAATAACGTGGTGCTAGAATCTTCCCCAGCCGCCCTATGCCCCTAAAGCACCGGTAATTAGATGATCAAATTATGATTCAGTGAGCGCTCTAGACCGCTTCCGAGCCGAGCTTCGTGCAGGTTTGCGAAGCCCTCCCCTCGGCAGCTGCGCTTTCACCCCTGCCAAAGCGGGTTCAGCTCTGCAAAAAGCGTGTGAGGGGAATCTGTTCGCTCCGGACGCGAGGCAGCTGAGGGCACGGCCGGGCTGCAGCGGGAAGGGCGGCTCGCGTACCCTCACAGCCCGCCCTCCTTGCGGGTGCTGAGGGGCTGCGTACGGACACGGCCCGCCCCGCGGCGCTGAACGGTCACCGCCGCTTTGAACTTCCCGCGCGCCGCTCCCGGCGGAGACGCGCTGCGCGTTCGCCGCCGCAGTTTCCAAGGCGCTGCGGCCATAGAGGAGCCGGGCGGCCGGAGCTCCGCTGCATCTCTCCGGGACCGCTGTCGGGGGTGGCAGCCGTTCCGCTTCTCCCCGTGCCCTCGGGCCCGCCGCTGGGTGAGTGTCTCCCGCGGCGGCGGCGAATCTGCCGGGCCCGTCCCGCCGCTAGCGCGGTTTGGGCGGTTGTCAGGGAGAATCAAGATGGCGGCGGCGGCGGCGGAGGAGGACACGGAGCTGCGGGACCTGCTGGTGCAGACGTTGGAGAGCAGCGGGGTGCTCAATAAAATCAAGGTGCGAGCGGAAGGCCTCTCCTCGGTGTGCAGCGTTCTCATGGCGGTGCGTGGGGTGCGCTGCGGGTGCCGCGGCTGCCGCTATGGCGCGGGGGTGCTCGGCCGGCCGCGTCCCCTCCAGCCGGCACAGGCCCGCGCCGGCTGTCACAGCCTAGCGGCGGCGCCCGCCTTCCCGACGCTGCCCCCCAGTCTGCTCGGGTTGGGGCTGTCCGAGGAACCGTGTTCAGCGCCCGCCTCTCGCGATGGAGCCGGTGCGTGCTCTCTGTGGGCCCGGCCGGCGAGCTGCTCGGCGGGGAGGCGGAGCGCGGCCCGGCGGCTGTGCCCTGTCTATCGTGCAGCGGTTATGTGGCCGCCGGAGCGCCCGCGCTTCTTTCCTGCTGGTGCCCAACCCGCCGAGCCGTGCTGGACGGAGTTCGCAGAATTTCTTTCCTCTTCCACGCGAAAAGACCTCACTGGTTATCCCAAGCTGCAGTCCTTGAGGCTCGATGTTTATACATAGGTGCGTGGGGTGGTGGAGCTGTGTTTTAGGGGTTGGCTGAACCTAAGAAGGGTCTGGATATGCTGTCTGCCTACTAATGCCGCGTTAAAAAACGTGGAGTGTTGCAATGGAGTGTAATCGGTTTCCAGGCTTTTAGCCTGGACTTGTGTCAGCAAGGATATGAAAGCATGCTCTGTGGATTCACACTCAAAGCTTCCAGCAATATCTGTCACATACAACAGAGATACCATGCAGGTATCAAAGCATGAGAACTGTTGAATCTCCTTGTAAGCTCGAGGAGAAAAGAAGCTTGGATTTCAAATTAAGGGTGTGGCATTTATCCAGAGAATTCTACTTTGAGCATTTCAACAAGTGGGCAATCATTATTGGTATTCTGGGAATATATAAACAGCTGAAATAGTTGATGGAAGTGAAAATATCCTTGTGTGTGTACTTAAAAGCCCAGTGAGTATTGGCTACCTTTGATCCTTTTCAACAAAACAACATAATTATAAATGTATTGCACTTGCATTTTAAATGCATAATCATTATTTAAATTCCATAGTGAGATGAAGGGTTCAAGCTCGTGCAACTGTGTTTTGAGTAGGGTGACTTTCTTTTAACTAGGTATCAGAGTAGGCCTTCTAGTCCACCTGTTAACTTCTTACGTAGTATCAATAAGTAGAAGTATAGTGACAGTAAAATCATAGTAACTTCAAGAGGAATAAAAGCACAAGTGCATTAGAACACTAAAGCTCACCTGCTTGCTATGGTCTAATTCCTGCCTTGTGTAGCATGGAAGCTTTTGAACTATTGTTAACAGTTTTGAGTTTTATGTCAATTTTTTTATTGTAGTCTTCGTTATTATATAATGCTGGAAGTAGTAGTATCTAACATGATATATGTTATCCTTAAAATAGCAAACCACTTACAGAAATGGGAACTTTCTGATATTGGGAGTCACTGTTTAATAATTGATATGCTTATGATTAGTGCTGTTCAGTGTAGTACGTGATTATTTTGTTTTTCTTGGTTGTAAACCTTAACTGATGTGCTGGGTTGTTAGCTATGATTGATTGATAATGTTAATGACTTACAGAAGTTGTTGTTGTATGTGACAAATAGCCTTCCAGAAGAACTCATGATGAATGAATGTCCTTAAGTGGTTAGCTCTTAGTTCAGGTTATATCATGCATTAAATAATAACAATAAAAGTGTAAATACCAAAACCATTGTCTTTTTGTTAAACTAAATTAAGCATAGTTGCACTCTGTATTGCTGTCAGATGGTTGTTTATTTTATATTTGAAAATGAGTACTGACTGTTTTTCAAGATGGATGAAGTTAGAAGGCTTAGATAGCTATATTTGAGATTTACTGAAGTGGATACATTGAACAGAAAATTACTTCACCTAAATATAGCTGAATTAGTGTGAGGAATATAGTAGAGGTAAAGAAAGCTCTGGGAGGATGGGAGTACTAACTGAATTATTTCAGTGGATAAAATGTATCAAGCTGCCGGCTAATACCTTTGCGAGCAAGCAGTGACTCAGTAATTCTTAGCAAGAAACTTTACCTTTATTTTCTCATGCTATATAATTTCATAGTGGATTATCATTGACAAATTTCTTATTTTCAGTTAACTTTGGGGTGTGCTAATAAAGGTGTAAATGATTTGGCTGGATGAGGAAATCAGTTACCTGTATGACAGCTCAAAAATCTGTTCAAGACTTGTCTGTTTGTCATAGGTTTTGGGCATCAGAGTATTGAATGAAGTCATATTGTGCAAACTAGGAAATAGCAAATATATTTGCCATTTACAGTTGAAAATTCCCCGTCCTTTCCCTCAGCTGCAGTATCTGTGTGTGTTTGTTACCTATATGGGAGTTATTAAGGATTGGAATGAAACTGATGGATAGAACTGCTGCCTGGTGAGTTCTGTAAACGAAATTTGGAATATTTGTGCTTTAGTAAAAATAATAACTGATGCTTTACATGTGAGGCATGTTGTATAAATACAGATGATCGTCTGTCTTGAAGAGGATGTGATCATTCTCATATAGAAGCTGCTATAAAATCATCAAATGGTTTCGGTTGGAAGGAACCTTTAAGATAATCTAGCCCCAGCCATGAGTAGGAACATCTTTCATTGGCTGTCATATAAGGAAGAACCACTGTGCTTTCATAGCATTGCTTTGTTATTTTGTTTGATTTGTATCTTTCCTTCTGGGGGGGAAAAAAAAAGTTTATGCTGCCTGAAATTTTACAGCATCCTTGGAACTTGCTGTTTCTATATATCTGAGGAATAAAAACATTACAGAAGTCATGTGACTAGTAATGCTTTGACCAGCTGTTCTTGCTAATTTAATTCACACCCTGCAGTGGTGCTAGCTGATAATGTGATGAGATAAAGTAAAAGTAGTATTAAAAAAAAAAAAAAAAGTGTTAACTGCTGATGTGTAGGTCAGTAAAATTATCATATTTGTTTTCTCATCTTTCATTTATTTTAGGGCAGAATGCTTTAAAGTAATTTTGGATTGTTAATGTCATGATCAATTTGCTGCTCACTACAGTGTAATCACCCTCTGTCCTTTTCAAGCAATTTATGTTAGAAAATCAACTCATTTTTTCAAATAAAGGAGAAACATTATTTTTTCTTACCTAACATCTCTTTCTTATTTTTAAGTTAAAAATTTATTGTTTCCTCTATGGTATGGGTTCTCCATCTTTCTTTTTCCAGCATTCTTCATCTTTTTAATTATATTGCCAACAAGTTTAATGACTTAGCCAAAAAAGGCTGCTATGGTGGAGTGTTTTCTGCTTAAATGAATGAGGAATGAGCGTGAAAATTGCTGGTTCTGCTTAGGGATGGTAACTTTCTAGATGTGGAGTGACAGGACAGAGGTAATGAAGCTGCAGTCTCCAGTTTGGTACCAGCTTTGGATATGGGCTGATGCAGGATTTTAGCCTAGTGCTTATAGCCTGGGGTAGTCACTCGTGGTTAGACAACTTGATGCTGTGTTTGCTTGCTTACAAGCAAGTTACTTTGGTCACTATGCTTATGTGCTTCTATTTCATATAGTAAAATACTCTAGAGTCTTGCTGTGTACCTACGTGTTGGAATCCACAAGTGGGAGATATTTAAGAGCTTCAAATGGATGTTGGCAATCTGAGATGCAAGGGAGACCCACGGCATTCCTCAGTTCTGGACAATCTATTGCAGCTATTTCATCCAGTATTTGCTCTGCATAAGCTATTGTGGGTGGCTTTTACAAGTGCACTGGTTCAGATTAATTGTTGAGGTAGGTGTTTGCTGTCTTACTGTTTTTCAAAGAGTATTCCCAAATCAGATGAAAATTTTAGACAAGCCATCTAAAAAGGTATTTGTTTATTTGGGGAGCTCTCAAGATAGTAAGCAATGTCTTCTGTCTGGGAACTGCAGACCCTGAGAGATGTTTTCCTGTGTGATCCTTCAGGTACATGTGTAAGATTCACTGTTTGGGACAGGATTAACTTAGCTAGATTCTGAAGAGAAGAAAGTCCAATACAGGAAGGATGTTTTCCTGTGCCGCTGCTTTTACACTGCAACAGCAGTCAGTAAGAGGTGATGTCTGCTGAGTTGTTCATAGTAGGAAAAAAAAGGAAATTAACTTTGATTTTGAAACACTGACCCATGTATTTCCCAAGTGCTTACAGGCAGCAGTTGTCATATACAGTATTAGCCTTACTTTAGCTAAGGTCAGTGCCATTTAATTGCTTTGTCATTGATATGAGCTCTTGTTTACTAAAGATTTGTAGAGATGTCTACTGAAACTTGGTGCATACAGGACCGAAAAGAAGCCTATAGCTTTAGTGGATTTCAGGATGATAGATTTGCAGTCACTGTAGCTGTCAAGATCTGACTTACAGACCATAATCCTGGTACAGCTTACAGCATAACACCGTTTTATGGAGGGCTTCAAAAGGATCAGGGTGAGGAAGTTCAGTACTAAGCTTTGTTCTGCATTACTGCTACTTTGAATAAAATGTTTCTTGGGCAACGATGAAAAACAGGATAGCTGTCTAAGTCAGCACTGCATACAACTGGTAGACATCCTATTTTTTTTTTTTTTTTCTTATGAGAACTCTTCTTAGATTTTTTGCATGATTTTTTTTTCTTTTAAAAAGGTATCCAATGATGGTTACTTTTTTTTGCCTTGCTAATGAGAAAATCCAGCACTTCAAATTTTTTTTAATTTTAGATATACAAATTGGTCTTTGAAAATCTTTTTCTCCTTTGCTCTTGAGGAAAATGGCATGCAGAGTGGCAGTGTCATTTATGGTCACAGAGTTGCTTGGCACAGTTTATCTACTGACCACTTCAAAATGTTTTCCACTGTAATTAACTCTTAATCAGACTTTCTCCAATGTAATGCATGTTGTTCATTTAGTATGTTCAAGCCTGGAGTCAGGCTTTCTTTTCCTTGAGAATTTCTGTTGCTTTGTGTGATCTGACAAGAAGTCATGGGAATTTGTATAATGTAGCACAAACTTTGAAGACAGTATAATTGTAAGTTGTGTGTCTGTGTTTCCTGAAAGAATTGTAAATTAAGGGTAGGTGTTTCAAAGCTTCCTCAAAAAGTTGGATTTCTGGCTCTCAAGGGAAACAAATAGGTAGTTGGTGATGTATTTTAGAATCTTCTTGAGAATGAAGAATTTGGGAAGTTTTGTATCAAATCCCTTCTGCCCCATTGCTTCTCCAAAAGCTTTCTTGCCCTCAAATCACATTGCGTGTAATCCTAAATGTCTTAATTGTGTTGCTGTAGTTTACAGTTGATACCAAGTTCCTCGAGGAGAAATAAATAGATGTTAAGATACTTTCTGGCTCTCATTCTATTTGCATAGGTAAAACAGTGTTTGTAGAAATGCCATTTCTTTTTTTTTTTTTTAATTTGGCAGGCAGAGTTGCGAGCAGCTGTTTTTTTGGCATTAGAAGAACAAGAGAAAGTAGAGGTAAGAGAATATTAGGTGTTTCAGTTTTGACTTCCTGACAATTCTTCATGTATAATTAAAAAAAAATATATACTGTAATGCTTTATATTTGTGAAGTGTAACAAGAGAAAATTATGTATCACTGCATAAGACCTTAAAAAACAAAATAAAAACACCCAAAAAGGCCTTCTTTCCAGTATTTAGAAATTCAAAGTGTTATGTAGCTTTTACTGTGAGACTGTAGCCTCAAAGGAAACTGTTTTTCACTGCTGCTTTTATGTTGCTCTGCTCCACTTGACTAGAGTAACTAAATATCTTTTCTGCCAAATACTACTTTTAAAAAGTCCGATTGAACTGCTGAGGATTTTATTATTAGTAAGGCATTATAGTGGTCTGTTTTGAGAAGTTTTTTTACTGCCAGCATTGCCTTGTTTCCTGTATCTGTTCATTCCCTAGACCTAGAGGAGAGCACATTAAGAGCTGTTTGTCCAGGCTCTCCATTTTGAAAATGAAGAATGGAAAGCTGTCCCTTTCCTCTGCTGGTAGTTGGTTGTGCTCTTTCTGGAAAAAGGCACAACTGCAATAGATGTTATTGTGACACTGGTAAGGATGGGAAGTATGAGTAATTATTCTATGGCATGAGACTCCATATGTCAGAAACATAACATAAGTTTGCTGAGGAAGAAATAATGGAAGAGTGATACAGTGCCATTTCTTGTGGCAAGTTTCAGCATAGTGTGGAGTACCCCTAAAAAAAGCCCTCCCAGACTGTCTGAAGAGCAGTAGGGCTGAAGAGAGAGACTTGCTGCAAGTCATCTCAGCTCACTTAAAACCTTTAAAATTATCATGACATTTTAATTTTACGCTCCTGACTGAAAGTATATTAATACTTATCTCTATTCTGAATTCCTAAATATTAGGGAAGTTGTTTTGGTTTGGTTGTTTAAAATATTGGTGAGGGGCTTTCATGTGTATGTTAAATATCACTGTTCATAAGTGCTACTTCTAACAGACCCTTTCCTTAAATTTAGTTAGGTTCCTATCCAGGGTGTTTTCATCTATTAACAATGACATTTAAAATTTAATTTGAAAAATTCCTGAACGATTTTGCCTAATCTAAACACAGCAAATTGATTTCTCTCTGCTTAAAAATCACAGTTGAAGACAAATCTATCAGTGGGAAAGAACATTTTCATAATGTGTTAAAAGGTCCTTTAATTAATAGTAATAAAAAATAGCACTGATTTCTGAACTGCTAACCAGCATCCTTGGTCTAGACAATTTGTGAATAAATATCTTTTTTTAAGTGTGACCAAATTTCTTTAAATTTGACATTATGTTAAAGGAGCAGCTTGGGAAGTTAATTGATTAACGTACCTTTTTAATTATCAAATAAATAAAAATCAGTATGCTATTTATAACATCATGGCAGTTCTTCCAGCTCTTTAGCTTTTATATAGAGATACTGAGACAATGCCTTCACAGCTTTTGCAGATGGTAGAATCACTACAAAAGTAGAATTTGGAGAAGTGAATTACATGTACCATGAGCTGTATGGAAGAGCATACCCCAGTTTGTTGTGTTTGGTTTGGTTGTTTTTTATTATTATTTTTAACTTCTTAATAACACAAGAATGTTGTTAATTAACATTTGCGTTTTCCTTTTTGACAGAACAAAGCACCTCTGGTAAATGAAAGCCTGAAAAATTTTTTGAGTACAAAAGATGGTAAGTTCTGGTTAGCATGTCTCTCAAAATTAAAAACAACAGTGAATAAAGGATTGAATCTTTCATGACATAAAGTATGCTTTGATTCTTATCAATTAGATGTAGTTATTATGACTGACTTCAGAATAGAGTACAGTCTAGAATTTTTAAAGTTAATGTTGCTGAAGTTTTATTTTTAACTGAGGTGACTGGTATGTTTGAGTTAATATTTCATGATAAGTAAAGCCATTTTAGGCAGCTATCAGTGAAAACAGATTGCAGAGGTACAATAGTGAACACACATAAGAAAAATGCCAAAGTTGTGTTTTTAAAAGATCAGAACAATGAAAGCAATGCCAGAACAAAGAGAAACCCCAATCCCTATACTTGAATTTTGGACTCAATTCCTTTTTTCCCCTGCATTATTTCTGACTTTAAATAATTTAGTTAAAATGGTTGAGTTAGAAATTTGGGAACTGCTACACAAATCATGAATTGGATATGATGTGGACTTGCGTGTGAGATGGTAGTTTGAATGTCTAAATCATGTTTGTAGAAGTGTTGTTTCAGTGTAGTTGTTCATCTTGAAGGCATGTATGTGTTATAACTTTGAAGTAAGTATTATAACTTTGAAGTAAGTATTGTTTGTCTGGTATATTTCTACTTAATTTTTACATTTTTTTAATTGTTTATTGATGCTCTAGGTCGTGTGGTGGCAGGTCTTGTTGCAGAATTTCTACGATTTTTCAATCTTGATTTTACGCTGGCTGTTTTTCAGCCTGAATCAAGCACAGTAAGATATACTGTTTTTTGCTTCTGTGTGATGCTGATCCTTTGGAGTGCATGCCAGTTGCTTGTGTTTATTCTTATAATTTTTATAAAATATTTAGCATGTAAAAGATATGCTCTGCCATAAAGAAAAGTTTAAATGTGCTTTATATGATTATTCCCTTTCAAAAGTCAGTGTTTGATGTGTTAAATTTAAATTAACCAAGTAATAATTCTTGGAAAACCATGGCAGACTATACATGAGAGAAGTTTTCTATAATCTTACCTTGACATATTGTGAACTTAATATTTGTATGTGAAAATTAAAATCAAGTAGATGTCTAGTCTGAAAGAAATTTCGGAGGGACAAAGGACATCAAAGTATTTGCTTTTAGGTTTTTGATACTGAGGTAGCTTGTCTGTCAAATCAATCTCTTTTTCTCTTTGTGATATAAACATTTTCATAATAGATTTTGGGATTGAAATGGTTCCACTTGATGAATTTCTCTTTTCATTTCATATTCATTTTTATTCTTAAAATCTCTTTTCAATTTGTTTTTTAAAAAAAAAAAAAAAAACTATTCTTATTCAAAGAGTAATTTTCTTTTTCTTCACTTGGATTAGATATTGATTTTTTATTGTTTTGGCAAAAAATGACCAGAGAGATAGTCATATGAACATGTGAGCATAGATTAGAACAGTCCAAAACTGAGGCTGTACAAATGATATTTCGCTGTTCCTCAGAACTCCATGTTTCCTTTTTGGGAACTTAATCACACTAAATCACATACACTGTTTTTTGTTTTTTTTTTTTTTTTACCAAATCTCCTTGTCTGCATTTATTGCACTAGGAGACATCTGTGCTAAGATTCAGATTTATACTACTAAACAGAAACAGTCATGTGTTCTCCCATGTTGCTAACTGTTTTTTGGAAGGAGTGTTTTATTGCAGCACAAAGGCATCCAGTGCTCTTTGAAGCACTACCTTTTTCCAGTAAAAGCCTCTTCTTTCTAAAAGCCATCTGTTGCAGTGCACGTGTGGAAATTGGCCAAAGTTTCAAAAGTTGACCAAGACTTCTGTGAATTATGCTGAAAGATTTTGCTCTATTTTTCTATACTAGTCCCAGTCTGAGCGCTAAGTTTTTATCCTCCATGGTGTGCTTGGCTAGTGTTCTTGTATTTAAAACAATTTTGGGTGATCAGTAATTAAATTCATGTGCAGATCAGAAGTAAATGATGTTATTACAATGATGTTATGACTTTATTGCATATGCAGCAGGAAGTCTTCAGTAATCACTGGTTAGTCTGATTATTGCTCTATTAAATAAGACCAACGAGCTTTAGGATTTTTTACGAAACATACTGTTTCCTGACAGTTTCTTCTGTGTTGTGATTTCTTTTTTGATATTTTTTTTTTCCTCACAGCTAAATGGCCTGGATGATCGAGAAAACTTAGCTCGAGATTTGGGAATTACAGAAGAAGGTACTGCAGGTGGTCCCCTATTGTTGGAGGTTGTTAGAAAATGTCAGCAAAAAAAGATATCAGGCAATGAAGAAGTAAGTGCAGTTAATGTAATTTCTTTCTTCATAATTCTTTGTTTTATTTCATTGATGAGAAATGAACTGAAAAACACTTGCGTTGTTTCAAGCCTTTCAAGTTAGTATATTAGGAAAAGCTTTCAACATAATTTATCAGAAAACAATGATGAAAGTTACTTTTCATGCTACTCTTTAATTTCTATCTTGCTACAACGTACTAGCAGGGTGAACCCAGAAAAATGATACAAAACATTTTTTTTCTAATTTCTAGTGTGATTAGTTAACACCTTTAATGATTATCTGTTGTATCTTTGTAATCCTAGATTTTTCAGGTCTTAGTAAAATTAGAATTGGCTTTTTTAAAGCTTTGTAACTGTTCTTAAAACAAATATTTTAAAAATCTAAATACATGAAAGTATTAAAATATCTTAAGGCTATTTTAATGGAGTATATAATAGTTATTAATTAAATTAATGGAATCCAACCAGTAGCATTTTATTAGTATCTGTTGTGATTGTGGTTGGAAAGAAAATCCTCTGCACATCAGATATAGTTGGTCCATCAACCAATTCAGAAGTGGTTGTCATAGTCTTCCTAACACAGCAGCATAGTGTCACAGCTTGCATACAGCGTGAGCAGGAACAGTAGTCTTGTTTCTGTTGGATGGTACTATGACATAATTCAATGTATTTCTAATAAGTATTTATGTGGCACATTTTAGGTTGCCCCAGTTCTAAGTGATGGCCTGTGCTCCACGTCAAAATCATCTGATGGAAGATCAAGTACACACCCCATACCGAGTAAGGTAAGATGATTTGTATGTCATGCAAAAGTATACAGGAAAAGCAAAACAGTGGACGCTAGTGGTACAATGGCAATTACTTAAATAATCCGCAGTTTTCTGTCATTTTTCTTTGTTAATACTACTTTATGCTCAGATACCAAGTTATAAAGGATTCTGTAAGTGGAAGAAGTGTTTGGATTAGAAGTCTGAGCAGGTAAAACGCCTGCTCGGAGAATATGCTAGCCTGTATTTTATGCCTTCCTTTACAGGAAGAAAGAGTGTAGAACCTTTTGAGTTGGAAGGGACCCTTAAAGGTCATCTAGTCTAACTCCCTTGCAATGAACAGGGACACCACAGCTAGATCAGGTTGCCCGGGGCCTGATCCAGCCTTACCATGAGTATCTCCAGGAACAGGGTTTCCACCATCTCTGGGCAAACTGTTCCAGTCCCTCGCCACCTTTATGGTAAAATAACTTCTTCCTTATATCCAATCTAAATCTCCCCTCTTCTAGTTTGAAACTGTTTCCCCTTGTCCTATCACAGCAGACCATGCTAAAGAGTCTGTACCCTTCTTTCTTAGAGCCCTTCCTCCCACTTTTAGGTACTGACAGGCTGCTATCAGGTCTCTCCAAAGCCTTTTCTTCTCCAGGCTGAACAGCCCCAGCTCTCTCAGTGTGCTGGGAGGTGTTCCAACCTTTGGATCGTTTTTGTGCCCCTACCCTATATACTAACAGATTGTTTCTGCGCAGCAAAAAGAGTTGACTGGGGTTCTTACAGAGTTGGCTCTGTTCATAAGCTCTTCATTGTCCTTTCCACATTCTGAGAACATTTGGCTATTCTGTACTAAGTCCTGTACCTATCTGACTGGGTACATAACAGCATGTGAATGTCTGTGAGATACTGTGAGGCTGCTTGTCTTCTTCTTAGTCAGTTGGCTGATTGCGGTTTGGAACTGATAAGGATACAACTGTCTTTCCCTTGGGGCCTGTTGCTTTCTCTTCAGTCTTTTTGTGTTAACGCAGAACTAACATCTTGCAGACCTTTATCTTTCATTACACTTGACTGGAACAGTTCAATAGGTCATGAACTTATGGAAAAATGTATGGCGCTGATAGGGGCACAGTCACTTGTTTATGCCAACTATCCAACAAAAAAAAATGACTCAAGTACTCAAGTTTGTTAATTGATGTAATTTGAGCATGTTATAAGTTTGAAGCTTTTTTTTTTTTCCCAAGATAACTGGAAGCAGCTTAGAAGCTTTCTAACATGTCACTGAAAGCTGAGAAATATAACACTGCATGGTGGTGTTATTATTTGATCTATTTGGAAGAGGGGAGTGATTAAGATAAAAACAAAAAACAGTTTGGATCTGCTTCATTTTATTCCATTTCTTCAGTTGTGTGCCATGCAAAATCTGAGAATGATACCATTAGAAATGCAAGCTTCATTTCAAGACTAAGTCACTTTAATTGCTGTTTGTTGATTGTTTCTTAAACAGCTAGTATTTCTGTAATTGACCTTTCAGTGTAATTCTAACCATTTCATTTTTGCGATAGAAGATAATTCTTGCTTGGCCCAAGCTTAGAGGAAATAAATCCAAATGTTCATTTAAATGTCAGTGTTAGGTATGGAGCAACAGTATTACTGAACTACTTCTGTCTTAGGTTGATGTTAAATTAGTCAAGAAGTACTATTGAGGATGAAATTACAAGTCATAAGTAATCCATACTGCCTTGCATATGCCACCTTTCACCTTCAATTTGTGTGTGTATGTGTGCGCAGATATCTCAAGGTTAATCTGACCTGAAGTGTAGAATGAGTTTTATTCATTTGTTTGTCCTTGATGGAGATTTTTGCAATGCAGTTGATAATTTGTACCTATTTGGTAGTGGTTGCAGTTAGCCAGCCTGACACATGTTAGTTAGGTGTAGGTGGAAGGAGACAAGGAGAAAGTATAAAATCTTAAGCCTTGTAAGTGAAAGATAATAGCTGATTTTTAAACAAAATCAAAACAAAAACATCTCACAAAACCACCCATGGTCAGTGCAGTGTGTATGCTGCTTATTTGGAACGAACAACATTATTGGTTTTGCTTCAAAATTGTTGCTGTTGTTGGTCTATAGAGTTTGTAAAGTGAATAGATCTTCTCATTGCTTTCATTTTCATTTTGTTGCACCAGGATGATATCTACATAAATTTAAACGTTGTTCACTGGGCCACAAAGTTTTGCAAAGATAGGAGTTGATCTGTATTATCTGATTGTACTATATATAGAGCAGTCCTTAAAAGCATGAGTATAGAACTGAGCCATGAGCATGATTGGAAAACTGAAAGTTACCTATTCTTAGATACTTTGTTTGTATTGTTTTAGTCTTTATACTTTTTCCCTTCCAGTACTAATTATCTGCAGTCATGTTACACTTGCTTCCTGGAACATAGTATTACTTCACGGATTGCCATTTGGTGTAGTTTTCAGGTTGTCTTAGAGGCATGCTCAAGTAAGCAGGTCTATCACTGAAAATTGAAAGTCAGGATATGAACCTCTTGTTATGTTCCAAGCCATTCCAACTATGCAATTCACATTTGTAGTCTCTTAGTGAAATTACAATATAGGGCAAGCTTTCTTTTGCATGAAACAGTAAATATTTTTGAAGCTAGGTTAAAAGTATTTCTTTTTTTTTTTTTTTTTTTAAGATGGTGTCATTTACATGAGTTTAAATTGATTTATTTTGGAACTGATGATTTTAACTCAAAAGAAATTGTTTATAGAGGAGTTGCAAAGTAACACTAATTAAAAAAATGTCACATGCTTTAAAAATGTATTCAAACCTAGAACTTAAGAAATAGCATCTATGTAGATTTCTTCATTTGATGATAATCTTCTTTCAAAAAGGATTGCTCTTTTAGTAGAGCAATCATCTAGATATAAAACCATGCAAAGGATAGAACAAACTTTTTTTAACAGAGAGTAACAATAAAGAAATTTTCTGAAGTCATTTAAAAACAACTTTTTTCTGTTTTATGATTTCTGATGAGTACAGAGGAGTGCTAATAACATCTAAAGAACTTTTAAAAAAGTAGTGTTTGGTTAATATTATGATACATGTATACTACTGCTTACAGTGTTTTAAGAAATAAGAACAGTTTATATAGGCTTTCTTGAAGAGAAGTTACCTTGTCAGTCAGTGAGGTCTGTTTTCTTTATCTTTCAAGGTTACTGAAGCTACTCAAAGTGATACGAGTGTCTCGTCAGGGGAAGCCAGCAAAAGAAGCATTCATTTTCTGCCTAATGAAACAAAACTAGATCCTCAGTTGCAAAACAAAGACTTAAATACCAAAGAAAAAAGTGATCCAGGTGTGGATGAAGATGATATAGAGGGAGATTCTTTTTTTGATGATCCTATACCCAAACCAGAAAGAACTTATGGTTGGTAAGTGGTGTGAAGAGACATAGGTTTCTTTTGTGCTCAGTATGTTGCATACCTTCAGGAGCTAGCTGACATTTGATTGCTCACTCTTTGTAAATGCAAGTGAACTATTTTGTTTCTGAAATGCACGTCTCTGATCTCTTGACTGTACCAGAGAGAAAAACCTGCATCGCTCTGAGGTGCATCAGTTATGCCACATGATGTCCCCAACCTATTTCTTTTGTGGAATGAACACGTGTGAGTTACAGGCACCGGTGTTTCTTGTTGCAGTGGAGCTGCAGTTGTGACCAACATTAAAGAAGTGAAAAATGAGAAAGGTGGTGCTTTAGATATTTGTAAGGAATACAAAATATCTGGCAAATATGTTAACTGTAAGCATAAGTAACACTTCCTCACCACTGAGGGTTTCCTCTTCACACCGCAATACTTTTTGTGTGCAGTTCTGTTTTCAACAAGTTGTTTTTTCTGTGGCCAGATCTGATCACTGGCTCTTGGCTTCAAATGGTATTTTTCAGTGATTGAATTGTACAGTAGTTTTGTTACAAAACCCTACAACTTATCTTTGGGTGTTCTCAGAGTTGTGGTTATTTTGGAGCTTTGTTTAACTATCTACTGAGAAAAGCTGGAACATCATTTCGTGGTGTTCTTTTGCATTTTCTTTATAATAAGTTACTGGACTCTAAGAAAAAGATTGTTTGTTATTTGTTTTTCATTGGATATATATAAAGAACAGATTCTTTTTTCTTGAATGGTGGTCATTTTTCTTTGGAAAATATTATGTGTTACGAATTGCCCAAATTGTGCGAGTTGACTTTTCCTTAGGAATTATCAGTGCATTTACTCTTCCTTATTCAAGGGCATCAAGTAGTTGTTAACCAAAACCTAACCATTGTAACACATGGTTGTGATTCCATGAAATAGGTTTAAATGATGAACATTGAAAATCTAATGAGGATATTCTTAGTGGATAAACTCCCTTCAGGAAAAGTAGTAAAGTCACAGCCCCCTGACTGTTGTACCTCATAACATTACTGTGATTTAGGTATTATAGTAATGTTCCATAATAAAGCCTGTTAAATATGTAAATAGTAGTAAATGAGTTAATGACTAACTGTAACAGAGCTGTTCTTTTTCAGCCTGTTGCTTTTAGTGTCTTTGCACCTCCTCTAGAGCAAAAGAAAAATAAATAGATTTTTCAGATGAAATAAATCTGTTTGTGTTGTGCTCGTGCACCTGAATCTGAAAGAGTGGTTAGGAGGAGGAACACCAAGGTTAATTGGTTCACAAAAACTGTAAGTTCTTTTGCCTCTGGAAGAAGGATTCTTTGTAGAAGGAAGGTAGCAAGCAGTTAGTAACGGTTGATTAAGAGTTGGCCCAAGCTCTCACTTGCCCAAGATCTCTGAGCCATTGTTCAAAATTGAGGTGTTAAAATTACATGGTATTTTGATGGCCTAGATATAATGATACAATGAACGACTCAGATGATATTGTTCAAAGTTTATTGGAATACAGTCAGAATAATGGACAAGTCTGGCAATATCGAATGTGAAAATCATGGTCTCTTTTTTAATAGTGGTTTCTTTATTCTTGTTTTGCAATTTTATTTGTTTGTTTGTTTGTTTGTTTGTTTTGCAATTTGAACTTGACATTTCAAACATATGAGCAGACTGAATAGTAGCCAAGTGAACTTCAACTGGTGGTGGTGAGACGTATTTTGCTATAACTGAGAAGTTTTCCTTCTGTTGGGCTGAGTGCTCTTGAGAATGAACAGTTTCATCAGACCTTAAGCTAAGCTGACTTAAACCCTGACCTGTGTCTGAGTATATCTGAATCTTTCATCTTTTGACTTTTTTTACACATGTGTATAATAAAAAACCCTTTGTTAAAAATGACAATGCTAAAGAAGGTGTGGGAGTTCTGTTAGAGAAGGAAGTTGGGCAGAAGCCTTTGCATAGACGAGAAAGTGACCTTGGTGAATGTCTTGCTTGACATTTGTGCTACCTGATGACTGTTCTTAGGCTGCAAAATGGGTAGTCTTTTTCCTTTATTCTTTTTGCTGTCCATATGGCTGTTGTAATTTTATGACAACTGAATAAATAATAGAAAAGAAAGTCATTTATTTGCATTTTCCAGCTCTGTGGAATACTTCTTTGGTTTGTTCTAGGAAAACTGATTCCAGTAAAGCAGGAGGTCTAGCATCCCTTTCTGATGCACCACCTCTGAAAAGTGGGTTAAGTTCTCTGACTGGTGCACCTTTGCTAAAGGAGCCTGATGGTAAGTTTTCACATCTTTTTGTGTTTCGATGAGTGTAGGAGATATTTCTCATAACATAATGAATAGTCTGTGTATTCGGATATAAGTTGCCTGTATGTGGCCCCCACCTGTTTGGAATGTCTTTTTTTTTTTTAATGCTCATTTCTGAATGATAGTATACTGGTTTTTTGCCAAATTATGGCACATTGGTACATCTCGTATTTTGGAGCATGAAATACCTACTTCCATTTTCTGTGTAAAGCAGTTTACAAGAGTTTAAAATCCTACTGCTCATTTTTAACTTTTTACCACATTATTTGCATGAATTCTATAGAGATATTTAGGGAGATTTGCAAAAGACCCTTGAATACTGGGAGATTGGCTATTGTTGTTGTTCATGTCTTTAAATGTTAGCACAATTCAGACTTGAAAGTTGAATGTAGTACTACCACGATATATTGTAAAATTATATAAAACTACTATAAAATAATGGTTATTATAGATTGCCCAAATGGGAACTTATTGTAGTCATGAGCCAAATTTCTGCTATGGTTTGGTTTGATTTTCCTACAGATCTAAATAGAAATTCTGTTTTGAAAGACCTGAGGTTGGTGAATGCAAAACTGGGATCTTTAGAATTAGGTAAGTAACAACTGAGCACGATTAAGCTTTGACATTTTCAGCTCAAAGCTCTGCCCAGCCTCCTAGAGGAATCTGAGAAAATGAAATATACATAATGAAAGAGGATCTTCTTCTCCTGTTATTTTGTTGGAAAACATTGTGAGACCTACTGGAATTGGGAGCAAGATCAGATGAGAAGAAATACAGAGAAGTGAAAACTTTTAAGTTTTGTATGCAGATCAGTATTTTATGCATGCAACAAAAATTTGATTTATTCCATTCGTACTTTTCTAATATCAGATGATGTATTTTGTTGTCTAGGTTCCTAAGAAACGAAAAGTTTGTTGTTTTTTTTTTTTTTAATAACCAGAAAAGTTATGATTCTTCATTTGCATTTCCTGAAAAATAAAGTTCTTTTTATTAATACCTTCTAAAAATTGTTTAGGAAATGGAGATGATGACGAGTATGCTGATGACTTCAATAGGTAAGAGAGATGATATTGCAGAAGCACAAAATTCATACATTCTAAATCCATTGACATACTTAGATTAACTCATATCCTGGCCAGTCGCTAGTGCTGGACCCTGCCAGTATCTCTGAACTCCTCTAAACTTCAATTTGTTAATAAGTATAGTTAGAAATCTTTTTAAGGAGGGGGGGAAAAAAAAAAAAAGCAAAATACATTGCTTTGGTGTAGTTTTAATGAGTTATTTAAAAGCCTGATGTTAACTTTAATATAGTCTCTATCTTTAAGCTGCTTATTAACTGAAGTTGTTCTTTTCCTAAACCATGCACTTAGAGATGTTTTACTGCTTAATTAACACTACGAAGCAATTATTCCATTAAAAAAAAAAGAAAAGCATCATGAGTAGTCAGAAATAAATATTTAAGATTATTAAATTATTAAAAGATAAATCTTTTTAATTAAGATATTATTATTGTAAACTGTAGGACTGAGGCATAAGCAAATATTTATCATGGCTCCTTCTAGGTAGAAGGCCTTTAGTTATTATGGGTTTTTAATTAATTTCATATTTAACTTGCTATGAATATAAATGTAATGCTTGGACATTTGAAAAGAAAGTTCTAATTCTCTTTCTTCTCAGTGCCAGCCATCGCTCAGAGAAAAGTGATATCAGTATTGGTGAAGAAATAGATGAAATATCTGTGGAAACAGAAGACTTGAATGCCAGTGATAAAGTATGATTCTTTTCAATTTGTTCTTTACCTTTTTAACCTCCTGTGAAGGAATGTGCTGCTCTCATGGGTTTCTAAGTTATTTCTTAGTTATTGTTATTTGTTATGTTCTGTTTTTTTACACTTAGCATTCCTGCCAAGTTAGGTACTATACTGATTTAACAACAAAAAAAATAAGTGATTTGGTAGCACAATTCTGTTTCTAGACACACAAAACAGATTTGCTGCTGGTTTAGTATCCAGTATAAGGAGGCCTTATCCTTTATTTCAAGATTTATCTATGAACCTCCTGAATGAGTTGAAGTCCCAATAAAAGGACCTGATGTCCTATTTTGTGAAATAATGCTTTTCTTTTTCCTATACTTTCTGAGCTTTTGATTTCATTTGTTTTCCAGCTTGAAGACATAACACAAGACCATACCATTTCTCAGTTCAGTGATGTTGCAGATTATCTAGAAGATGTGGCATAGAATTGGACAGCAAAAAACGTTTCAGTGTGCTGGACTACAAGACTACTGTGGACTGTTGAATTCAGACAATCACTTTTTGCTGGAAAGTCCACTCCCTATTTGTGCCTTGTTTAATAAAGACTGTAGGTGGAGAGGGCTTCTTTACAAGATATAAATGAAATGATGTGTTCCCGTTTGAGTCTGATATTGGAATTACTTTTTTCATTTGGTTCAGCCAAACCTTTCACAGCAGGAGTTGGATTTTCCAAGCAGAATGTCCATTGCTGGCAATGGTCTTAATAAAAAGCAGTCTACAAGAAAAGATCTACACGGAGTCATGCGGCTTTATAATGAACTTGCACTGTTATTGTAACAGTTTGAAACGTTTTTAAAGATAACCAAAGCAAGAGTCTTCAGAGGTAGTGCTTCAACTTCTACTTCTTTTTAAGAGTTTTGTCCAGTCAGCATGTCATACATATTCGTAGTAAATCTAGCCACAATACCTAGGCGCTCCAGACTCACTTGAAACTACTGTTTTTCAGACTTTTTTGGAAGTTGGACTTTTTAAAAAGACTTATCAAGTTGAGCATATCTAAATTTAGCTAAGTTTAGGAGCTAAATTTAGTACTAATCTTAACTCTGAATATTCTTGTTTAAATATGTTTGTCAGACCATTGATGTTAAGACCTAAGCTGTTTTTATGTATGATAATTTCATTAGTGTTATTGGTTGTTAAATCATGAAAATTGATTATGTAAGGATCCACAAATCATTATATTTTTGGTTGTTTTGTTGGGTTTTTTTTAGGTTTTTAACAGTGTGGAAATGGTTTGTGGAGCTGTTACTGTTGAGGGCTCTTCCTTTGCTGTAAGCTCACTAATAGTCCTGAAAATCCTCGCTGTGCAAAAATGGGCGCCAAAAAGTGAAAACACTAACTGTTTTTCAGATTCTGATTGCCATAGAGAAATAAATTCAGATATTTAGAACACCTTACTGAAGACATTTATCAATGCTAAGTTCTAACTAAGAGCAAATTTCAGTGTATTCATTATACTCTTGCAAAACAGAGTCGGTAATGGAAACAGTGACAGTTCCTTAACGATGCCATTTTGCATAGCGCTGCTGTAATATATAGGTCGTGGACATTAGTAGTACTGAAACAAGATTTCAAAATGTGCACTTTCTGAACATTGTGAACACATTTGGAAAATATACGTGAATATAAATAACTTATTATTTTTTTTTCTTTTTTAACACTTTGTAATTTTCTTTTTCCAGGAAAACTGTTGGCCTCTCATCAGTGGCCACCTCAGAAGTAGCACGCTAAACTAAAGCCATTGGTTAATTAAGTAAATAGAGCTGCTACTAGCATTGGATGCTGATTTGGATCTTTCTTGCACTGGGCCAGCAGGCATGGAGCAGTGCTGGAAAGTTAGGCTTTTGTAGTACATAAATAATGAGAAGAGAGGAGAAAAGTTGTGCCTTTTATTTATGTGCGCCCCAAAATAAGCCAGCAAAAAGCACCAAAATATTTAGTCACCTTTAACTTCTGACTTTGTGCCATGTTGTAGCAGCTTAACAGGAGAATTTTTTTTACCCTGGAAATCAATGTGCCATAGGCTTCAGATAACAATGATATTGTAAGAAATAACATAATTGTGAGTAAAAATTACTTGAACTATGGAGGAACATGTGTCTCAAGATACTACATGTTAAAAGGTTTTTTTCTGATTGAAATCTTTTTAAAGTGAGCAATAACATGTCTGAAGGATGTAAAATTCAACTTGAATGCATGGGAACAACGAATTGCTGACGTTCATTTTTAAGGTGTGTGGAATAATGTAGACAGTGCCATTTGCATTTTTTTGTGTCTTGGGAAAACATAGTTTTATTACCTGTTAGCTGTAGAATCTCTTGAAATTTGTCATACCAAAAGAAGCTAAAACTATTAAATTATTTCTAATTGCATATGGAGATGTGGCCTTTAACTAATTAGATACTTTAAATGTTAACATGACTTCTGTTAACAGCAAAGTGTTTTCTCTTTCCTTGGGGACTGATTGGAGACCTTGCACTTTGATTCTCATTTAAGGAAATGCCAAAAAGTGGTAAGTCTCCTGTGAGGTTTTGCTGAATTGTGTATAATAACTTGCAAAATAAAGCTATTATGCTGGCTAAACTGTATTTTTGAGACTTATTGAATAAAAAAAGATCTTAATGTTTAGAAAGTTTGGGAAGCCCTGTGGGTTTGGGGGATTTTATTGAAAAATATTTTTTCATTTGTTCTCCTCTCCAGAGTCAGTCTAGTCTGCAGTTGAGAGCGTGTGTTTGCGCTTACGTTTCTTTTAAGCCCAGTGAATCCTGCAGTTTCTCGTATTGATTCATAAAGTCTGAGTTTTTGGGTATCAGTATGACTTGTCAGATATCTTATGATTCAGCAGAGAGGGGAAAAAAGAATGCTACTTTTATTGGCAAAATTTTGTCTTGTTTAGTTCAATTGAATTACTTAGAGATGACTGACAAGTTTAGCTCTTGAATGCTTGCTTTGTTGTACATTTCAAACCATCTTGCTTGGTATTCTACATTTGACTCCTTTAAGGACAGTTGTGTAGTCAACCTCTTCTGCACGTTAGAATTAACAAGTAGAGCCCTAGAAGGTGGAACTGTTCTTGTCTGCTGTATTTCTTCTATCTTTCCCCAGACTGCTTTGTGAACGGAGAAGGAATTGTCTGAGAAAGGCACTTAAAGTTGTTCTGTGCAGCTTTGCACCAATAGGTTTGTTCAGTAACATACGTTGTGAAACCCTCAGACACTTGAATTTGTGCAACAAATCCTGGGAATTCTGTGAGACAAATAATTAGGGACTAAGTTATAGCTGACAGTCCCATCATCACAACTGTGGTAATGATGACAGATGATTTAAAAAACACCCTATACCTGTCTCACTTCTTTGTTGTGAAGTTGCTGTGTTCCACTTCACTTTCTTGTTTTTATTTTACTCTTTTTTTTTTTTTAAGCGAATGAGAAACCACAGTGCATCTGATTAAATATTTCAACATAAGTGACTGATTCCCCAACTGTAGTAAAAAACCATTCTCAGCAATAGGTTATTTTGACTACATTGTTATTTGGATCACAGAATCACCAAGGTTCGAAAAGACTTAAAAAATCATCCAGTCCAACCATCCACCTATCACCAATAGCTCTCACTAAACAATGTCCTTCAACAGAATGTCCAAACGTTAATCAGCATCCAAAATGATTATCCATTATCTAGCTCTTCAGAAGACTTAGAACACTTATGTAGATGACATGTGAATTGAGTGCTGATGGTAAATAAGATTTTTGTTTTTTTGCATTTTAACATAGTAATTGTCACCGAAGAAAGACTTTATAAAAAAACCAAGCCTCCTTTCTGGGAAATAATGCATTCTTGAATAGTTGAGTTTGATTATAGACAAGAGGTGACTTAACTTCTGTTTTTAGTATTGTCTAGACTGCAGGAATTGAATCTCAGCAGGATGACTACAGAGTTTACTGTTCATTTCAGAAGTGCCAGATGTTTGATAGGTCTCTTTTTTTTCTTTCATTGTTTTCATTGTAAGCTAAGGTCAAAAAGGAGTTAAATCGTAAGGGGTACAGTTTTGGTAGATTTGTGATTTCATTCGTCCTGAAGCAAAATGCTCTACAGACCTAGATGTAGTCAGCTATTGCATAACAGAAGTTGCAACATGACTGTCCTGATTTCATTTGGCTACATGATGTCATTAACTTAGATTGAACCTCTGAGAGAACTGCAATGAACACTGAAAGTGTCAGTTCCTTTGTGTATCACAAGCAGTACAAAATTCCATTAAAAATGGAAGAAATGCCTCATGATCTCATGCTTACAATTCCTGTTTTGGGGTCTGGAGGTGTGATTTTTAAATACAGAACAGTAGGGAAAATACATAAGCTGTCCTTATATGTACAAATTGTCACTTTGAACATGTCCATAAACTTGAATATTTACCTTTCAGGGAAAAATGTGGTAATTGAGTATGGGAAGAGGAAGGAGTTTTGCTCTTTTGCATAAAACTGTCTGAGGAATGATAGATCACAACAAAGCTGAACATAAAAGCTTACTTTGGGGAGCGCTTTCTTTGTGCAGTGAGCTGAATGTTTGCTTTTAGTGTTGCTGTTTTAGTGTATTATTTGATCTAGGGGATAAGAAGCTTCTCAAAAAACTTTTCAAAGCTTATAGCAAACAGCAGGAGAAAAGCTGCAGACCTCATGCTCGTGAGCTAAATGAAGCACAGCACTGAACTGAAAGACAGAAGGAGGAGTTGAACAATGGCAGGAAACCTAGTGGGGCTGAAGCAGCTGTGCATCAGGTTTCAGTGAGTTAGGAGCAGCATAAGGTGGGAGAAATATAGCCACGTACTGAGGCTTGGAAGCTTTTGCTGAGCAGTGAGGAGGAGTGTAGGCTTGTCTTCATCTCTGTGCTTAACAGTGTGACTGCCATGAGCAGACAGCAGTAAAGGAGTTGGTGGAAGAGGATGGACAGAAAAGCCATAGGCAATGTGGGAAACCGGTATCATCATCAAAGTAATGATGGTGACAAGACAGGATGCGTGTACAGAGGGGGAGGATCAGAGTTAATGCTTGAGCAGGGCAAAGGTGATTTCTGTGAGAATGAAAAAAGATTTTTCTCGAACTGCGGATGTTTATTTGGAGAAGTGTAGGGCTCTGCCAACAGAACAATCTTACTGGCATCTAGCTATGCCATTGGAGCCAGTGATACCAAAGGAAAGTGGCAGGTAACAACAGTCAGGAACTTCTACAGGGCATCACCCTGTCAGTCAAACATGTTTTGGAATTTTTCCTTGCCTGAACTCATCTTTAGTACGTTGTTGAGAGGCTGAGGCTCTCAGGCTACCTTGTTTTTTGTGCACGGGCCTGGAGATGTTGGAGGGGATCTAGGGTGACTGCTGGACTCTGGGGCCTCAGCTGAAGGAGGAGGGAGCTCCATCGCCATTCTTGTTTCTCGTGGGCAAGGTGGAAGGCTTAGGTAATTGTAGATATATTTTGCAGATCAGTGCTTGACTGCATGGCTAGGGTCACAGGGGGGCTTTGTTGTTTTTGTGAGGTTTTTTTGGGTGTTGTTTGTTGTTAATGGCCACAGGACCTCTGAGGAATGAGGATTGCTAGGAAAAGTAAGATTCACTTGATGATGATTAGGGTCTTTGCTGACAGAATTCCTAACGTGTGGATAAGATGTTAAACTAGGTTTGTTGGGCGTGGAGACCAAAGCCTACAGGCATGTGGGAGTTCAGGAGTGCAGAAGTTCCCCACCACAAGAAACTGGAGTGACTCGACCTCATCTGAGATTCTGGTCCATGAACAGAAGTGTAAAAATAAGACCAGTCTATAATAAACAGGACCGGCCTGTGCAGTCACAAAGCTATGACATCACAGTATGACATTGGAACATCACATTATTGGAATACTGCGATGGCTGGACACAGGCTTGATAGGCAGGTAGGAAAGAGAAATGAGGATGTCCATGTAAATGTGCAGGGAATAAATGGAACACAAACTGTGACAGACCTGCCAAGACCTTATCGTAAGGGATGAAGGGAGGTGGTTGAGTCACCATCCCCAAAAGTGTTTAAAAACCATTTGGATGTGGTGCTCAGGGACATGATTCAGCAGAGGGTTGTTAGTTAGGGTAGTATGGTTAGGGTGTGGTTGGACTTTTTTAAGACTCTTTTAAGGCCTTTTCCAACCTGAGCAATTCTATGATTCTAAGGGGAAGTCAAGAAAGGGAATATTGTTGTAGGTACCTGCAACGGCCCACCTGATCAAGAAAAAAATGAGGCCTTCCTTAATTGATTCCAAGAAGTGTCCTGATTGCATGCTGTAGTTTTCATGGGGATTTTCAACCCCTCAAATTTGCAGGAAGAGCAACACGGCAAGTCACAAACGAGCCCAGAGATAAATGGAGGGTGTGAAGGAAGATTCTTGCTTTAGTGCTGGACAGGATTTTCAGGGATTGGATGCATGGCAGGAGGTTACTCTAAATCCACTGCCTCAGAGTAAGAAAGAACTACTCAGATGCAAAGATGGGCTGCAAAAGGTGACTTCCAGAATGTGCACAGGCATATGGGAACAGTGTGTAAGGGACAGAACTGTTTGAGAGATGAAAGGTTCAGAAGGTAGCAAGAAGAATTTCTGTGAGATATCAGCAGAAGAAAGAAGAAAATGTGGGCCTGCTACTGAGTGGAGTGATAGTGATGAAGAGTAGGAAAAAAAAAAAAAAGACTGGGGTATTGTTTCTTTTTCACTCTGTCTCCTGAGAAGGTCTGTTCTCAGGTATTTTTGAAAGTCTGTGGTAATTAAGAGACATTCCTTATGATCAAAAAAAGGAAGATATTTAGTTCTTAAAAAGGTGAGAAAGAACAACTTTACAGACCAGTCAGCCTCACTTTAATCCCTGGGAAATTTGATCAAAGTCCTCATTGTAGCCATTTCTAAGCACATAAAAATAAGGTGACCTAGAACAGCTACCATGGGTTTATGAAGGGCAAACTGCACCTGATCAAAGTGATCACCTCTCATTAGGTGACTGCTTTGGGACACAATAGTGGATGTCATTTTCTCTGACATCAGCTGTAGTTCTTGATAGCATCTATGAAGCCAAATTGTGGAGAGATGGACTACAGAGGGTGCAGGGATACCACTTGAATATGTTTCAAAGGGTTGTGATAGTGGGTTGAAATCCAGCTGGTGACAGAAATGGTGTTCCTCGGGGCTGAATACTTATCAGCAAACAGGATGGTAGGGTGCACTGCATCCTCATCATGCTCACAGATGATACCAAATAGCGGGCAGCAGCCAATTTTCTGGAGGACAGGGTTGCCATTTGGGGAAAGAAGTCAGATGATGTTGAAGATGGAGCTGGAGCATGTGATCTGTGGAGATCTGAAGCTCTTCTGCCTGTAGCAGAGAAAGCAAAAACTGTGTCTTCCCCAGTTAGAGGAACGGTCCGTAGAACAGATCTGGACCCTTTTTAGAGGTGTTCAGTATAAGGACAACAGACAACAGTCAAATTATATTGGAGAAATTTCAGTGACATTTATGCAATAAACCAAAAATCACCAGGAGAATGGCCCAGGAGTGAAGCAGGTGCTGTGGAAACTCCATATTTTCCATCCTTAGAGATTTTAAAAACAGCCTTGAGCAGCCTAATGGAGCTTCAAAGTCAGTTCCGCTTTGAGCAAGAGACTGGACAGCCAGAGAGCTGTTTCAGCCTAAATTATTTCATTATTCTACTAAAACTAACCTTTCTATCGTTACTATGGGGAAAGACAGAATAAACCTGGCTGCCTCTGTGCATGCAAATATGCAAATTACCTTGATTTCATGTTGAAACTCTTTTGCAACGGAGTGCACGCACACGCTAACTGTCCTGTGGAGGAAGGCCATCATTAGGCATAAAGTAACTTGATTTCAACTCCAACATGAGATTTTTAACTTTATAGAATCATTGATTTTTTAAAGTTGGAGAAGGTACAGGTAAATTCGTTCAGTCCAACCAACATGCCACTAAATGATGTCCCTCAGTGCCATATTTATTTTTTCCTTAAATGCCTTCAGGGACAGTAACTCCACCACCTCTGTGGATGGGCAGCCTGTTCTAATGCATTACCACTCTTTGGAAGAAGAAATGTTTCCTAATATCCAGCAGCCTGAACTAGTCTGGTGCAATGTAAGGCTGTTGCTTCTCATCCTATTGCTATTACCTGGGAGAAGAGACCGACCCCCGCATTGCCACAGCCTCCTTTCCGTGAGTTGCAGAGAGCAATAGAGTCTCCCCTGAGCCTTCCTCTTCTCCAGACTGAACGCTCCCAGTTCCTTCAGCCATTCCCCATAATATTTGCGCTTGTGAGAGTCTCAGAAAATGTGAACTTGATTGCACTCTGTGTAGGCAGCTGCAGCTTACTCTTATTCTTGGATCTATCCGTTTGTAAAAACAAGTCATAAAGCTTCTAAAAATTGTTTTTCAGTTTCTTAGCAACTTTGTGTTGTGTTGTTGGCTTTTTTCTAAGGCTATGGGGAAACCACAACACATACAAAATACTAAAATCAGGTCATTTGCACAGTTCCCCTGTAGCAGTATCTATCACATGACTCTTCACAGCAAGAACAGGTGCTTCAGCTTTTTTCTTAGCTTTCTGCTGTTGTTTTGCTCTGAAATAGAACAATTTCCACCTTTTGCTTACAGTGTTGCTGTCTTGGCCAATAAATGACCTTCAGGGCATGCTGGAAGGCACACAACTGGGAAAGATGTGGCATGTGATGAAGCTGTGTTTCCAGTTGCACTGGTGGCTTAGGCGGTTGTGGAAGAATGACTTTAAACTGACATTCCTGTTATGTTTTAGGCAGATAGTTCTGGTGTTTGGTGTTAGATTATGTGATCAAAGGCTCATCTCCACAACAAGCTGGCAGGGCATTAGGTGGCTGTGATTCCAGGCTGGGCAAAACTGGTGAGAAAAGGCATCTTTCTGGTGCTGAGTGACTCAAACGGTATGCTTTGAATTTATGCTGAGTAGCTGAACATGAACTAGTGGGAGAGATAGGAAACTTTGAAGAATTCTTTAAGAAGTAAATTGTAGATATAAGAAGCTGCCATGTTGCCATTAAAAAGCAAGACATCTCGCCATCTCCTATCCAGTTATCACACATGTAGCATTAGAAAAATACTGTTCCTTAGTTACACACAGTCAGAGTGCTAAACTGTGGAAATTTATTGGAATTTGAAACAGTTTTAAGTAGAGGGAGGAAAGATTTAAGTTGGATGTCAGGGGGAAGTTCTTTATAGAGAGAATGGTGAGGTACTGGCACAGGCTGCTCAGAGATGTTGAGGATGCCTCGTCCCTGGAGGTGTTCAAGGCCAGACTGGATGGGGCCCTGGGCAGCCTGGTCTAGTATTAAATGGGGAGGTTGGTGGCCCTGCATGTGGCAGGGGGGTTGGAGATTCATGATCCTTGAGGTCCCTTCCAACCCTGGCCATTCTGTGATTCTAAATTAGCTAGGTCTGAAGTGGAATTTTTAAGTTAGGTACTTGAACCAGACAGTGGTAGAAAACTTATGAGAAAGTCTGGATTTTGAGTGGTTTTTGTTTTTGTTTTTTGTTTTGTTTTGGTTTTTTTGCACTCTAAATTTCTGGGCCAGAGGTAAAAACAACTCTCATGGACCTCTTCCATGAAAGAGAAATTAAAATTCATGAATACTTTCTCTAGTTTGTGGTTTTAGTAAGTGTGTGCTAACTGTGCCAGTAAAAATAAAAATAAAAATAGCTGCATTGAGGCCATAGATCTCATCCAACTGGAGAAGCTACTGTAGAATAAACTAGCATGATGATAACACACAGGTAGCTGTTCTGCAGTGTTTCCTTGCATGCATGCTCATTTTCCATTAAATATCAGAAAGCCTTAAGCTAACCTGTGGAAGGAAAGACACAGGAGCCCAGAGTAAAATACAGGCAGAAATGAATGCCAAGTACAATTTTGAAAGCACTCAAGCTAATCTGTTTTATACAAAGGGAAATAAAATAGCAGGGAGAGACCAGTCCAACCAACAGTGAAGCTAAGAAAGCAGCGGGTGGTAGCAGAGAGCAGCGTTTGAAGCTGCCTGAGTTCGATGCCCTGTCTCTGGAGGTATTCAAGGCCAGGTTGGATGGGGCCCTGGGCAGCCTGGTCTAGTATTAAATGTGGAGGTTGGTGGCCCTGCATGTGGCAGGGGGATTGGAGATTCATGATCCTTGAAGTCCCTTCCAACCCAAGCCATTCTGGAATATGATTCTAAGATTACGTGTGCCACCAGCCAGTATACAAGAGATGGGGCTTGGTGCAGGAAACATTCTCTTCGTTGCCAAAGTTGTGTTTCCTTCCACAGGGATGTGGCCATGGTCTTGATAATTAAGCAGATATTGAGTTGGGCAATTCAGAGTGGTGAGTAGCAGACAGAGGGATTAACCTGAATTAAAAAATCAGTAAATCTGAAAAAAAAAAATCAGCAGCACATTAGAGACTGGCTGTGAGAAGCGTTTTGAAGAAGAAAGGCAGAATCCCTTCTGCAAAGAAAAATTGAGGAGGTGTACTTTGGTTTTGCCTCTGGTGTGACATCATAATGGTTGTGATGGAAAACTACTTGGGGAAAGGATGAAAATCTGTATGCCTGTCTGTAGCTGCTCATATAGAGTGTATGATCTCATAGCTCTGGTCAATTGCGTTTTTTTTTCTTTGTGGCACCCTACATCTGACTGGGTTGATGGCTCACAAAGTAAGCACAGCTTATTTGCAGTGCCAGCCATGCACACAGTTGTGCAGCCTATGAAATGCACCGTATTTGGGGGCAGCCACACAAATGTCACTGACTTTCCTCTCCTTGTTCGTGGGGGGAGCAGAACTGCAGAGGGCCTCTTCCTGTGCTGCAGCAACAGCTCCACCTGCTTTGGCTCTAACTCTACAGAGCTGCTGAGATTTGGAGCACTTCTGAGAGAGGAGCTGCTTGTCTCTACGTCTGCCTTTTCTCCCTTTGCTTACAAATAGCACTGATGCTTCCACTCAGATTTAGGGCCAAGTGAAAGTTGGAAAGCATGACAGAGTGCCGTGCATCTCCTTCAAAACTTGCAGTACCCAGCAGTGACCAGTGCAATTCTTTCACAGTGTGGGCTTGGAACTGGAGGGCTACATCTCTGCAGTACAGCTACAGACCTGAAAGAAAAATGGGGTCAGAAATATAGGCCAATTACCCATGCATCACAGAACAGGAAATCTTGCAGAAGTGTCTTTTTTGTTTGTTCATCTCCCGGTGTGGTTTGCTCTTGTTATCTTTGAATAATAATAATTTTAAAAAGGATGTATCCTGACTTACACTGTTGTATAACAGAGCTGTTACTGGTCACCAAGGATCTGCTAGACCTGGGAAGCAAGCTGAACAGTATCCAACTGTGTGGTCCTTTGCAGTAATAGCATCTATACATTTTGTTGCCGCTACTGTGATTTTACTCAAGTCTGCTGGTTTTCTTTGCACAGCAGAGTTGATTCTCCTTAGGAATTCTTATTACTTTATTTTCTTTTAGTGTTGCCACAAAGTATTGGGGGAGGGAAGTGAAACAAACAGTATAAACAGGCAGGAACATTAAAAAGATCATTCAGGTGAAGCACACCTAATCAGCTGAGCTTCCTTTCTCTCTCCTCAGTTCTACCAGTATAGAGTTGAGAAAGTGAGCAGTGGTGAGCTGACCACACAACAAGAGGTGGAGGGCTTTACTGAGTAACAACTGTCCCTTTTCTTCACCAGATTTCATTCTTAACCTGAGGGTTTAGTCTAAAACCACAGAGGTCTATTGCTTGCTACCAGCCTGTGTCTTGAGGTTATTTGGAGTGATCCTTAGTGAACTACGATTGTTGTTTTAACAAGATATTTCCTGCTCAAAGCTGTAGAAATGCAGAGGCGTCTCACACAGTGGTGAATTTGCCAGGGCTTTGGGTGAACCAGAAGTTTTGTCACTTGTGATATTGACCATCAGTGTGAAGTGCCAGGGGAACTGTCCCTAGCTTGCCCTTCAAGTGGACGCCAGGCTGCACTGGGGTTTTAATGGCATGTTAAACTTCCCTAAGTGAATGACAGCAGGGATGCTGATGTCTCTGAGAATCTTGTGCAGCGGAAAGCCTCGCACCCAGATGAAAATATCCAAGAACAAACTTGTATCCAATCTCAGTTAGAAACAGAACAGAGGAATAACAGAAAATGGAGGATCCTCTGCTGTATATTTAGAGCCTGAAGGGTCTGTAGTGAAGCAGTGTGCGACAAGTGATGAAATCCCAGTGGAACAGTGGTGAAACTCACTTTAGGCTGTGGCACAGAACATTCCTTGCTCTCAGAGGCGTAAGGTGACGGTAGAAAGATGTTGGGATGTTTTTCTTCTTCCCCCTATTTTGGCAGACATGAGAAGGTAAACTGCACTATTCTCAGAATGGCCCCCTACATTCATTAGTCCTGAGGCCAGTCAGACTGGGAACTCAACCATGATAACCACACCATAGGTAGCCACAAGAAGGTGGCTTAAAAAGTCCCTTGACTGATTGCTTCGAGCTCCTTCCCTTAATTGCAAGGGCTCCATTTCCTCCTTGATTACCTTCCTAATTTTACTTGCCTGCTTTCTTGCATTTATTCATGTGTTTCCTATTGGATCCCTGTCCCTCTGTTGCCATCCCCACGTTGACCCTGTTCATCTGTAAAGGTCCGATTTTGGAGTCCCAGCTCTGAGCAGAAAAGCCAGCTGACATCTGCTGGCTCACAGTCACAGTGTAGCTCTTGAAGAGTTCAGCAGGGAGCAAGGAAGCCTGCACTTCTGATGTTACATTAAAGGTGCTGTGGAAAGGGAGGAGATGCAGGAGTCAGGCAGACTGAGATACTAAGCTTTCAGAAGGGACTGGTAGGCAGAACTGGATGCCCTGAAGATGCGCTTAGAAACCCTAGTCCTTCAGATTCTAGTCTGAAGTTCAAAGCATTTGAGTGGGATGGAGACAGAAGAAATCTACTCTGAGAGAGCAAGCTGACAAGTGTCCTGGGAAGGAGATCCTGCCTACAAGAGCTTCAAAGCCATGACATGATTATTCTGAGGGAGAGCAAAACAAGAAAAAAGTAAGGATCTTGGATGCTAGATCCTCTAACACAGAATAAGAACAGTTCTGGATCTTGCATCAGAGACAACAGAAAGAGAGAAGATGAAATACATTTAATGGAGGATGTTATCACCTCAGATATAACAAGATAAAATCAGAGGCAATGAGCAATCTCTGTTTTTATGATTGTTAAAAGGAGCAAATCTGATAACTGTCTTTTCCAATGACTAGAAGCACAAAACTAAAACTTCATCAAAAGTTATCTGAAGCCCTCTTTGAAACAAGGCACCCTTAGTACATGACTTAGAGCAAATTGTACTCTCACAAAGTTTCTTTCTTGTTTATTTAAATGGCAGCTTCTTCTCTATCACATGGAGAAGGGAGCTGTTAAGAATAGAATCTTGTGTTGCCCTCACTGAGGTGGCATCTTCTACAGCAGGAGCTTAAAATAACTTTTAACCACAGATCTCCTCTTGCTTGTACAAATCTTTCAATCTTACATTTTGCCTTGCCTTTTGCAGTCTTTTTTGCACTCAGCTATGATGGAAAATGAAAATTAGCGAGCACAAAAGTTACTTCAGTCATAAGAATACCCACAGGGAAAACAGCAGAAATATGAGCTTTTTGCACTTTTTGCTGCAAGCCTCCCACTTACTCTCCATTTTTCCCATAATCATCTGTGCTTAATCAACATCCTCTGTAGTCCAATAAAACTGGATTAAGAACTATCAGAAAGCCAGCAAGGCATCAGATCTCGTGGAATTTAAGCACAATTTACCAGATGTCAATTTCTACATGTAGGATAGCTCTGAAATCCTTTGATCCTTTGTATCAACTCAACTCAGCTCCTAACGTGCTTAATAAGGCTGAATCTATTTTACATGCCTGCAGGCTTCTCTCCAGCTCTTGGCATTCACTTTCAGCAGACACACTGTCACATGGAAGTGAGGGGTAGGCACTGAAGTTCAGTCTTTCCTTCAGTCATGTCTTGCCCTGTGAAGTGTTTACCTGAGTAATGAAACATTACAGCTGATGAGGTAACAGCAAGGAGAAAAATTACTATTGTAATAACATAACATAACCAGAATTTTTTTTTTAGTAACTAACCCTGCCTTCGGTTCCACTTCTGTAAAGTCAGGGGAACTTCTGAATTCTGAGGTGTAGTCCACCATTATCAGACAGTAGCATCTGAGTGACACAGGACGCGAATCTAGTAATTACGGTGTTGCTTCTTTCACAGTTACTCTTCATTAACACCATCAACTAGGGCACCACAGTTCATGCTCTTTCATCATATTTTTTTAGATTAAGCTTTTTTTAAGCATTCCCGTATTATCACTTCAGGACATCCAGGAACCTTCTGGCTGAGCTCAGCTGGTAGCGGGTAGCAGGCCACTGCTGAGATATGATGGTTATCACATAAAACTACTGGGAAAATTGCAGCAAAAATCTTGTGTTCAAGGGAGTTATTTTGCCTATTTTAACCTCACTGAAGCATTAACATCAAGGATTCTCTGGCAAGAGTGCAAGCGAACATCCTGGACACCTCCAGGCTGACCGTAGAACTTTGTGAACTCAGACACGAGCAGTGCATCCTGTTGTGGAGCTGGGTCACAAAGACACACTTAGTGATCTGGCTTGACAGTGAGTGCCAGTCTTGCTGTCAACATGATGAAAGCCTCTCTCTGTTGGATGAGGAGAAGAGGACTCCCAAAGCATGATCTCCTCTGCTCTCCATGCCAACGACAGCAGAGCAGGTGTGATGGGCACATACTCCATGTTGTGCCCTGCCAGGAAGAGGCCATTGTCTCTCCAGAACCAGGCCAGTGCGAGAGCAAGGGGCCCTCTCCATGCTTTGTGCATCACTGTGAGTTAGTGTGGAGAACGCTTACCTGCCTGGGTGAGGCCTTTCCCCTTATTTGCAGAAGGAGTGGTGGTAGAAAGTGCAATTCCAGACAAGGAACACGGTGATATAATGTAAATGTATTGTGCCTGCGAAGTAATAAAAGAACAAGTCTACTGGCTCAAGTATTTCCAGCTGAGACATGACCTGACTCCAAGTGAAGACTGGTGAGTTCAGTTGAAAACAGTACAAAATAAGGCTTTTTGAGAGAGGAAAAAAAACAAGTCTGTCAGATGCACCTCTCTGGAGGGGAGGGGGGAGGGTTGGGACTATGCTGAGGCATGTTAAAATCAGTTCCTCCTTGTCCCTCTTTCTAGGAGGAAGCAGACAGCTAAAACAATGAATCTCCAGTCCTCATGCATACGTGCATTTACTGGTGGTTAGTGCTTTGAGAAAACTGATGTTTCCAGTGTGATTACAGAACTGGCAAAGAAAAAAGAAAAGGAATTCAAACAAGTAGCAGGGGATACATCACTGATTGTTTTCTCAAAGGAGCAGTGAATTGTCAAATGCTCTTAGTTAATTCTGTGCTGCTCAGAAAATGCAAGAGACTACAGAGACCAGCCAGAGGGAGCAGCTGCAGATCAGTGTGAGGGCATCCTCGGTGGTGATTCCTGGGATAGGCACTAAAGCTTCAGCCCTCTGGAGGTGAATGATGAAGCAGTAAAATTTCTGATGTCTTCCAGCACTGGTTAACATACTGGGAGGAAGCTGCAGTGAAGCAGGAAGTGGTTAATATTGGCACACTTTCCCAATTCTCAATGATAGAGGGAACCAAAACATTCTGCGGAGGAGCTATCAGTTGTCGCCTGTCTTGCTCTCACAGACATCCTTGTCTTTTCCCTTCAGCATAAAAACATGTCTGTGTTGAGCACACAGTGCTGTAAAGATATTGAGTAAGGTGTCTGCGCATCATAAGCAATCTATTTCAGAACAAGACAAATTGATGGTTAGGGCTGTCCTGCATCTGATACCTGAGCTATCTGGCACAGCTGTACACTGGATAAAGTAGACATTCCCAGAGACCAGTTAAAAATTCTTGAACTTACTGCAGTCAAGGGCAAGAGACATAACCAACTTTCTGGGTTATTTTTCTGAATCAGTGCCAGAATGCCAACACAACCAAATCTGGCCCTTTCTGCTACTGGTGCCACCTGACAGTAGTTACACAAGCATATCTGGAGAAGTCATTGCCCATTCTTCACTATCCAGCCTGTTGCTCTATGATAGCATTTCAGTGGCTTTAGCCGTGCTACACAGTTCTCCTACATATCTGCCCACAGTGTTATCAGGTGCCTGACTGAGTGTGGGCTAGATTAGACTTACAGAAACAAAATAAATGAAGTGTAAAGACATGCTTGCGTTTTCTGAGCAGCACAGAATTAACTAAGAGCATTTGACAATTCACTGCTCCTTTGAGAAAACAATCAGTGATGTATCTCCTGCTACTTGTTTGGATTCCTTTTCTTTTTTCTTTGGCAGTTCTGTAATCATACTGGAAACATCAGTTTTCTCAAAGCACTAACCACCAGTAAGTGCATGCATGTACGAGGACCTGGAGATTCACTGATAACAGCAGTTGCCCACTCTTGGAAGGGAATGAAAGGTGAACTGTCCTCTGCTCCTAATTCACATGGAAATTCACAAGTATGCTCATGTCTCTAAAGCAGGCATACACACCTCCTGTTCATTGCACTGAGAGCTGAATATCCAATACACTTAAAGCTTATTGTAAGGAGAGTGATTTAGCTTGATTATTCTACCAATCCACATTTGATCATGAAGAGGATCCATGTTCTGGGCACAACCTCCCACCCTCAGAAGTGCCGCATCTCAGAAGAAGTGGCATCTCAGTAGCAACAGTTTAGGAACTGTAGTGCCTGCTGTGTGGAAGATCTGGGAAGAGATTTTCCTCCTTGCAGAGCAGTCTCCTGTGGGAGTTTTTGCCCTAGTTGTCTTAGATTGTTGCTGGATTAGTGGTTACATCTTGCATTACGATGCACAAATGACATGGGAGAGTAATTTGCCCTCAGCTGGTGTTTATGTCCTTATTCCCCTTTCTCCCCACTACTCAATGCATCCCTTGAATTCTATTTTTGCACTGTCCTTATTTTGCTTTGCCTTACACCCCTTTCTTATGTATGCTCTCTTCTTTCTTTGCTCAGCCCAAGTTAAGTGACAGTGTTGGTCCATTAGGGTGATGTGTGTGGGTGGGATGGTGACCATCAGACACCCAATCATGCATTTTTCCCAACAAACAGATCACTTTCTGTTTTGTCAGCTGACTGACAGGAGACTTCTCTCATTGAAGTGGCTAGCCAAGCCCTCCAGTCTGTCTTTATGACAGGGAAAATCACAGTCCATGGGCTGAAAAGCACGTGCTGCATCTTGGCCCACACAGACTGAAAGAAATCTCTGAGCTGCATCCAGCTCACCCAGGGACTGCATATTGTGCAGGCACAATTACAATTTTCATTCTTCCATTTTATCACTTGTGGTTTTACATGGGAGCCCGGATCACAGACATTTCAAAATTTCCACACTAAGAAACTAAGTGCATAATTAGGTATATAAGCACCTTTTAAACTCTAGCTTTTAGTGCTTACTAAGGCCATGAAGGCTACTGCTGTGGAAACAGAGGTGACTGGGGCATTCCATGGTGTATGGCTCTTGTAAATACAGTCATACAAAGAACGTACAGCTCTAAAAAGAAATCAGGTCAATGAATTCAACATACTAAGGTTGAAATGTCAATGCTTGGGAGTACAGTCTGATGACATGCTTTGAGAAACTACACTGGTAGTCATTTCAACGAGACCTGAAACAGAGAGCGCGTGAGTGAGCGAGCAAGCAAAAAAACATTACCACAAAGGGTATCATCTGGCTACAGCATCAAAAACATAGAAATTATGTCAACGACTGCACATTTAACTCTACTTCTCTCTTTGCGTGGTGCTTGCAGCATTTCTGATACGGAAACTCACATGTTCTCCACAGCTTAATTAGTCATGAATTTGCAGGGCACCGTTTGCTTCAAAGGGCAGCAGTTATTTGGAAATATTTAACAATATTTTGTCTTCATTGTGGCTACACATTTCACTTAAAACAATTTAGATCTATTTTAAGAAGAATCTGCTTTTAAGCCCTTAGTATTGCTGCTGTCATAAGATCGGTGTAATAATGACATATTTTGTAAGCCTAGTAACTTGGTCTGGGTTTTATGGATTCATTAACTCAGGTGGAGTCAAAGAATGTTGTAATAACTACCTCTGACATGTTCATTTCCAGAGGGGAGACATTTATGTAGACAGCTGCCCCCTCCATGACCTCAGAAAAGACATTTACAAAATGACGGGGTGATGCACAGCTGTATGCAAAACATTGCAGAAGTGGTGGAGAGTAAGGGGTTGGGAGTGGTGCTACTCTCTTCTTTGGGATTCCAGGAATGAGCATTTATTTTCCAGTCAATGCAATACTTTCTCATGGGCAGAGAAGGTAGGTACTTCAGATTATGAGCTTCTGGCATCTTCAATCAGTTGCCCCTTTCCTTTCACTACTGAATAACTTCCTTACCTCCATAAAACCTTATGATTCCCTATCCTTTTCCAATCTAGACTTTCAAAAGACCTTAGGCTGTAGAATGACATTACTCATTGCCTACTTTCGCTACTCTAAGAGGAAATGTAATCTGACATGTAACCTCAGCCTACCAAAGAGAATAAAAGAATGAGCAGCAATAGATTAATTCACCCATTTGATTTTTTGTTTGTTTGTTTGTTTTGTGTGTTGTTTTTTTTGTTGCTTTTTTTTTTTTCCCCCTAAACTGGCATATTATGTATCCAAACTTCCATTAAAAAAACCCACAATTTTTAAAATCTGTTTGCTTAAAACTTTGATTTCCATCAACATGATCTTTGGAAAATAAATTGTTTTAACAAGCTTTTCTGAATCCAGTGATTATCAATGGAAGGACACACGGCTCTTTGTGCTTCTTCCATGCCTAGCTCAGTTAGGAGGTAGGCTGTTGTAAGAAGCAAGGCTTCCGTGAAGCAGAGAAGTGCTCTGAGTATGACTGTGCTCCTCCTTCAGAAAATTCCAGACTCGACATAAGAAATCACCTCTGATTCTTTACCATTTTCACATGAACCACAAACTGTTTCCCATCTTTTTATTTATTTTTTTTTTAGTCTCCATTTTCAAATTAAATAGCACATATGTTGATGGAAGAAAACAGATAGACTGTGAGGTTTTACAAATGCAGTCAGACATACTGGGCTAGGAGTGAGACCTAAACACTATGCAGCCCCTTAACTTTCCAAGTGCTCTGTAACCATCGTTACCTATTTAATCTCATATTCACTCATTTGACTAAACCTTGTAGAAGGCCTTAGCAAAGATCTGTCTTCTCTGACTGGTTTGACAGATGCCCAACTAAAACCTTGATGGATGCTTATATTGGGATATTAGGTTGGACCTTGGCAATCCATAGTATACAAGAAAACATGAGTAGGTGGAATTAGATGGGACTGAAGTTGAAAATATCAAGAAAAAAGATTATGATAAAAAAAGGTTAAGGGGGAAACATAAGTATTACTACAGGATATAATGCTGGAGAGAAATGATGAGGATGGAAACTAGAGATGAAAATAAGAAAAATAGGAAAGCTAGAAAACAAAAGAGGGAGGAATAGAGAAAAAAAAAAAAAAAACCTAAATATAGAAGTACCAAATACAGAAAAATGCCAGAGGAAGCAGAAAGCCAAAGGCAAACAGGTGGAAGGAATTTTAAAGAAAATAATGAGAAAACGTACTGACAATATGTGATGATAACTTTTTTTTTTTTTTTTTTTTTTTTAATGAACAGGTAATATAAGCAACCTGAGTGTAAAAATACAGTTTACATTTTGTGGTCTGACAGAATGTTGGAGAGACCAGAACTTCAGCTGATGGCTAGGTTTTTGTATCAGACTAAATTGGTCTAAGTTTAACTGAATGAACATGAAAGCAGGAAGGAATGGGGTGCAATATGTGTGAGTATTTTAGAATTAGAAAAACATCCTGAGTCATTACAGAAGAAACACATGGATTCTGGAATAACTCATACAATGTTTTCCTTATGTTTCAATATTTTCTTTCCTTAATTAGTGGTGGCAGAAAACTAACATGTGGTGAGATTTGAGAAACCACAATAACCGTATTAGCTAAACGAGAGTAAATTTCCTTTCAGAGTTCTAACATACAAGCAAAAACTAGCTAGATGTGGGGGCTTCATTTGCATACCAGGCAGATTTTCAAATAGATGTCTTAAAAAGAAAAAACTCTTTCCATTTGCCGCAGTACGAAGGTGAAGCACAAAGTGTCTGCAAGAAAGGCTGTCTGAGCTTTGTAACTGGGTCAGAAGAAAATGCGCTAAGGAGGTAAGTTGTGCTAGCTATCTTGTACTAATTTGGGCATTAACCTAAAAGGACTTAATTCTTCACTTTCTGGAAGACTGTTTCTCTTGCTAAATATTGGATTTATTGCAAGCAAAAAGCATGAGATACGTTGAAATTAAAAAGCTCTTGGATATGGAAAAAATTGAGAAATAATTTTTGTAGTGGATAATCTGAAAATCTGATTTATCTTTTAATGAAACAAGCCATCTCATTATGCCTAGTCTCATTCTGTGAAATACATGTGGTAGTATTCAATTGCTTTCCAAGCTAAACTGTTAGCATTCCAAATGCAGGCTGAGATGCTGGAAGTTATTACTAGTAGACGTGCTTCTTTGAATGTGGAGTACAATCATGATGGACTTGGTTGGTGACATGTAGTCGCATCCATTTTTATAATATAGATAAAATTTCTGCTTCCATTACATTTTATTTGCTTCTTACATGACTGCCTTAGGCTAGATTTATCTTTGTACAAAGAAGTTTGTGTGTGAGACTCAGATCCATCTCATCAGTCCCAGAGATAAGAGAAAGAAGCACTTAAAGTCCCACAGAGGAATGGGCCACCTGCAAATCCCTTCACCAACACAGAATGTGCTCCTGCTCTGAATGCAGGGCTGTTTTTAACAGGGCTGGAGGACATGTTTTAAACTGTCAAACACAGTCAGCAGGAATCAGTTGTTTAGTTCAGACAGTATTTAGGCAGAAAATGAGTTATCTGTATGCAAGATCTATGCTGTCACACATAGCTGTGTTACTGCAAGAAGTATAAGCACTTCAACTTATCAAAAGTAAATGTACTGTTTCTCACAGCACTTGACGGAAAGAAGAATTAGAAATGAAACTCACATTTTTATTTCCAAGAAAGTTCAGAAAATACCTTAGGAACGTTCACATGAAACACGAATCATGTTAATTAGATGATTTCTGTTATGACATTTTGAAATGCAAATAACAGCAAGTTAGTGGAACAATAAAAAATGTGTTGTTGTTTTTTTGTTTTTTTTTTTTTAAAGTAAAATCCCATGGTAAAAGGGATAAGGTGAATTAAGTGGCCTGAAAATTCCTGAGGCTTTAATGATGAAAATTGCTATGAAATAAATAAGTGAAATAAGTGGTGAGGAGTAGTTTGTTACTGTGATTAAGGATGTCTCGAAAGAGTCGCAGGGTTTGGGCAGCTTGCCAGCGCAATTGGTGCGCACCTTCCCCTGCATCATTGCTCATACATCCTCTCTGCTCGCAACTCTGCCTCTGCTCTGCCCTTAGCACTGACCCACAGCTCAGCTCTACTTGCTGAGCATTGTAGGCCAATGAAAACATAGGTATCCTTCTGCAGCTACTGTGAGACGCTGTACCTGGTTGGCTCCAAAGCAAGCTGGGACACGTGGCTGGGCATGGTGGCTGCTAAGAATACAGGAACGGTCCCACAGACCAAAGATCTTCTCAGGGCCATGTCTTACTTCTGAAAATGGCCAGATGCAAGCACCTGGGGCAGAAAACATCTGCCTTGTGGCTCCTGTCCTGGGATATCTTTGCAGCTTTCTGGAGCCTGTTTCTAACCGTGCCACTGAGCTGGAGACTTCCTGCAAGCTATTAGGAGTAATTACCTCTGCAGGCCTCCTAGATCTGCATTTGCCTAATCTCTCTTTGATCTTTTGTGTGTGTTTTTCCTCAGTAACATCCAGAAGCAAAAAATCCCCCAGTGCGTTATGATATTGTATTTTACCTGATATTACTTGCTAGCTTCACTGGCATCTCCCTATGTTTTTGTTCCCTGACTCAGTAAATCATTTTGCATTTAAAGCCTCCCAGAACTCGTGGCTTTATAGAACTCTGTCATGTCTAGGAAGTTTCTTTTCTAGACTGCCTTCTTCATCGTTCTTCAGCTAGTCGTCCCAAACACCTGATAACTGTCTAGCGACAGCCTTGCCTCACCATATGCCTCCTGCGCAGGAATGAGCAGAACTGTACTGTAGTTGTGTGGAGGGAGCTCAACAGATTTTTACAGAAGCATTGCCATAACTTCTGCTTTGTCGCTTCTTGCTTTTCTAATCATTCTTAATAAAATGCCGCTACTTTATGCTGAGTTTTGTGGAGATTGAGATCAGGTAGGATAGCCTCCTGGCTGCTTAAGGCATTATAATTTAGTATTAATGCGTTTGAAAAGAAATAGAACGTCGTAGGCAACTAGAAAAGAATGACAGATCTCTAAAAGATGTCCCAGGTACTCAGTGAGCAACAGAATCACGTGTGGCAGTCTGACTCCAAAACTTCATGCCCATCCAGTCACCACAGATCAATAAGTCTTTTGACCACTGCTGCAACTCGATCCTATAACTGCAGATGTTATCTTGATTTATCAATGGAAATTTGTAATGGAAATGATCTTAATGGCCTGCTACTAATGTTTCTCTTCTCTTTCTGTCTTTAAATCATCTTCTCTGCACTGAAACTCTTAAATCTCCCTTCCCCATATTGAACTTTTATAATCATTAGCTCAATTATTTTACAGATTCAGCCTTAAATCTTCCCCAGATCTGGGATGACAGGCAGTGCTTTGTTCCAAACAGCAATAAAAAGTCCAAATGATTTTTTATTGAGTCCATTGAAGTTAGTAGAGTCACAGTCCAGATTGATTTCACTTTTTTGCTCTGTAAGCAGCAAAGGTATTTTTTCAGCAGTAATAATTTAAACATCCATGGGTGTGTCAGCATACAAATTAATACATAGGAAAAATGATATCCTCATTTCAGGGTTTTTAAGTATCAATGTGTTATGCTAGTGATTCATGCAAATATGCTGGGATTTAATTGTAGTTGAAACCAAGGGCTTGGATCCAAAAAAAAACCCCTATACATATAAGAAAATGCTGTATGCCTGCTTAATTGATTATGAATGATGGTAACTTATTTCTAAATCCACCCAGTTACATCTTTGTTTCATTTCCTGGTTATGGTTCATGGAACGCAGTACCATACTTACACTGCTTGGGATCTACTTGTGTTGTGGTATGCTCTGTTCTGAATGAAAACAGGAGCAAAACATCTATCATCCTATATTTCTTTAGGATCTATTAATTTAAGCGTAGCTTAAAAGACTGCCTGTATTAATGCTGTCTGGTGCCTCTAATGAGGTAACAAGGCTCAACTGAACACTCACAAAAACAATTTCTAAAATAAGAAGAAACATACTTTTTCAGTTTTCTCTACAAATTACCTACTTATCTAAATTGCAATCAGCAACTAAAAAATCATGAATCATAAAATGAATTATTTTCATTTCTGATTTCAATTAACTTTAACAACAGATGTAAACAGATCAAAGAGTCACAGGATAATTTTCACTGGAATGGGCCTTTAAAGATCATCCTAAACTTTATCTTTAATGATTCTAATGCTGGCTCAGGTTTTTGAAAATAGAATTATTATATAGGTAGTCTCACTCAATTATTCAATGACTTCTCTCTGCCTTGCACATCTCCAGCACAGACAAGGTTAAATAATTTCCTTTACGTAAAAAGAAGCAAGTTATTGCCTGGCAGGAGGAAGTGGTGATAATTTCAATTTAACTCTGTACCTTTGACTCTTGCAGTTATTTCTTGTTTTTTAAATCAAAGCGTACTTCTATTGAGGCTGATTGTAAGTGTGCTTGATCCAGCCATAGAAGAATGTTAACAGAGTCGTACAGTATCATCTGACCTACAGACTAAATCTGGTAAGTACTAAAACCCATTGTCTTATAATTCCAATTCACCTCTTTATACTTAAAACTGTAGTTAGTCTTACTTTGGAGTACTCACATATTGCTTTTATAGCTAAAGGAAAAGTAGATGTAGATAGAGTGGAAAATAGAGGGCTTATATGACATTTAATGTTCAGAAGTATGTTTGTGTGCATGTGCATAGATGTGCCTGTATGTAATAGATAAACAATATTAGCACACACTCAACTGAGCTCACTCCTATATGTATGGAAATTTATTTTTGAAAATTCCCTAATATATTAGTGCAAAGTAAAGCTGCCTATTGAAAGACTATTGCAGAGATTTAAATCAGGAAGTTTATAGTTCTGATTCAGCTTCCTTTGCAGTCAGTGCATCTTCCTAACAACTTTGGTGAATTTTATTTCAAATTCTCAAAAGGAAATAAGCTCAAGAGATTTAAATCAGATTCTAAATCTGGTCTCTGCTATTCTGCTATTCTGGTTTCAGTTTGAGTCTTTGTCTACCCTCTACTAGCCAGCCTCAAGAGGCTTTTGTTGGTCCTCCTGTGAAGAAATGTGTGGCTGGTGGTGCCCCAATGAATTTCTTAGGGATATAGAGAGCCTATGCTTACAGACTTCAGGAAACACATGTACTCCCTTATTTCTAATCGCCTTCACACGTTTTTTATTCCATCTGTGCTTTGTATTCAAGAATAACTTTTATATCCAAAGAAGGTATGTCTTCCTATTTATTTATTTATTTATTTATTTAACAGGTAAAATAACAGTTTCTAAAATAATAACCTAGACAGGAGTCATGGCTTTATGCTTTTTTGGTTTTCAGTATTCCACATCATAACATCATGTAGTGCACTGGGAGTTAAAGTATTAATGCTCCAATTCCAGGTACCTATCCCTATACATCACAGAAGTCATGGGATCTGACCCTTCCGGGTGGGGCGGTCTCTTACTGCCTGGCAGTGGGTGCTGGAGGTGCTTTCCTAGCCGTTCCAAGCTTTTCAGATTTGACTCAGTCTCAGTCAAACCTCTCCCTCTCCTATCTTATTTGATTTATTAGTCTCAATTTCAATTAGATTGTATTATATTGTGTTATCTTGCATTCCAATATCACAGTAAAAAAAAAGCTTTCTTTCATAGATCATTGTCGCTGGTTTTTTTTTTTCCTTCCTTGAGCTCAGCTCCCATCTCCCTATCTCTTTTTCCTTTCCATTCCCATTTTGTGGGGTCAGGGGGTGGCCCAGGGGCCTACTGCCCCCCTGTCCTGGGCATAGATTGATCTAGTTAACTCTGTGACAACAGGTAAGTGTTTAGTACAGGCAGTGCAAAGGGTAACGGAGACACCACAAATGGGCATGTGGCTGGCTGGGGCAGAGGAGGAAGAAGCAGCAGCAGCAGACGAGGGTAGCTTAGAGAAGATAGACCACAGTCCATAGTCCCACGTGTACTGTATGACTTGACGGCTTGCCTTATACACCTCTGCACTTCAGAGAAGACACTTCAAGTTATTAAATCTTGCTTCAGAAGCTGTTCGAGGGTTTTCAGGCTGTCATATCCCTGCAGCTTCTAAAAATCAGCTTTGAAAAGCTCACAGAGGAAGTTGGAGCGGTGGTTAAAGATTTGTTTAAAAGACAGGAAAGCCAAAGAAGCTGCAATGCTTAAACCACATGCTTCAGATGCTCTTTTACCCATCTGAAGACGTCCAATATGAGCCAGACTTCCTACTTGAGAAACACTGATTCTTGCTATGCCTTTGGAGAGTGAAGACTGTCCTGTCCTTTCTCTCTCCCAGGATCCTTGTAATATCTGGACTGCGTTTGCAGATCTAGATCTCCTGCCCGTGGGTTCCTGTGTGGGGTTAAGCAAGTCAGTTACACCCAGCTTTGTGCTTGTGGCCTCCAATGGCATGCTCCTAACAATGGCATGTTCCCCATTTTATACATCTAAAGTCAAAACTTTAGACCCTGTGGTCTGAAGTCTGAGTCTCACTGCAATCACAGTCAATGGATTTGACTTTACATAACTGAAATCCTGCACAATGATAAGCACTCTTAAAAGTGATGTTGGGGGGGGGGAAGGGGAGGACAGGTACTTACTGTACTTACTGTAAAGACTCAATGCTTGAGTTTCTCCTCTGTAAAAGAGAGTCAATAACATTTTTTCATCACACATACATAAAAAAGAGGTTAAAACAGTACATATAGTTATGGAGTATAGTAAGATGCTAGATTCTGCTGTTTACTCTTCTATATCTATCTCAGTACACTGATTTAAACTGTCATACTGCATTTTTGAAAGTGGGATTTGATTTTTTCAAATTTCCTGGGGAGTGAAGTCAATGTGAATTAAAGGACACATACTCTCATCCATAAGCTCTAAAGAATATATGATGGCACTCTTAATGATATTGATACAAACCACCCACCTTTCATAACTGCACGCCGTGCTGCAGAGATGTGCGTTTTGTTGAGAAACTGTGTCTTGTTGATACAGCTGATGTGATCTGGTTCTTCTTGGAACCCAAGTTCCATTTCCAAATGTTTTTCTGCTTCTTCACATTTCTTGTGACATTTTCCCAATCCAATTTTTATTTCCTTTTCAGAAATCTCTGGAGAGCATTTTGAAACTCTTCTCCACATATATTTCCTTCTTAGAAGCTCACTAACAAAATGAATACTGTAAGTACTTAAACGACAAATCATATATAGGAGGGATTAACGCCTACGAGTTGACTCTTGATCTTTTCCTTTTATTTTTTTGTTACAGACAGATTTCGGTACGACAGAATATTCTTTTGATACAGACTACGCTTCTCTTATTACAGCCCCTTGTTCCAAGTGGGAAGTCAGAAGCTTCACAAAAGCGTTTCTGCCAGTTGCATACTCAGTGATTTGTATCGTTGGCCTAGTTGGTAACATCTTTGTAGTGATGACCTTTGCGTTATATGAACGAACCAAGTCCATGACGGATGTGTACCTCTTCAACATGGCCATAGCGGACATACTGTTTGTGCTCACTCTCCCTCTGTGGGCAGTGAATTATGCTGCTGACAAATGGATTTTTGGTAATTTCATTTGCAAAATGGCCAGAGGTATCTATGCAGTCAACTTCAGCTGTGGCATGCTGCTTTTGGCCTTTATCAGTGTGGACCGGTACATCGCAATTGTACAGGCAACAAAGTCATTTAAACTCAGGGCAAGAACGCTCGCATACAGTAAATTGATTTGTTTGGCTGTGTGGGCATCAGCTATCTTAATCTCCAGTGCCTCTTTTCTATACAGTGAAAGTTATAATATCTCCATTAATGAAACCAAAGAGATTTGCGATCACAGATTTGACAAAATGTCTGACAGCACTGTCCTGAAATCACTGCTGCTGTGTCTACAAGTGGGATTTGGATTTTTTATACCTTTCATATTCATGATTTTTTGCTATGCATTCATTGTCAAGTCCTTACAACAAGCCCAGAATTCCAAAAGAAACAAAGCAATCAATGTGATTGTATTAATTGTAGCTGTTTTCCTAGTTTGCCAGGTGCCCTATAACACTGTTCTTCTTGTGGCAGTTGTAAATATGGGCAAGAAAGAGAAATCTTGTGACTTTGAAAAGGGAATGGCCTATGCAAAATATATCACTGAAACCATAGCATTTTTACACTGTTGCTTGAACCCTGTACTCTATGCATTTATTGGAGTGAAGTTTAGAAGTTATTTTGTGAAGATCATGAAGGACCTTTGGTGCATGAGGTACAAGAAGTACAATAAACGTAGCTCAAGGACAAATTCTGACATTTATCATTCACGACAAACAAGTGAAGTTCTGACTGACAATGCATCTTCTTTTACTATATGATACAATTTTTACAACATTATTTCTGAAGGACTCTGTTCACCAAGCAACCTAGTACAGTCTCACTGTGTCTGTAGTAGACAGTCTTTTGGGGCTTCTCTCTACCTCAAGGGGAGCAACCAGGACTTACAATTCCTTTCAGGAAAATAATTAAGATAAAAGAATAACACCATCCCACGGAAAACTGAGATCTTATTTACTTCTTGGAACATTCATCCTCTTCTAAAGTGCACTCTCAGAATTATCAGAAAAGTGAAGTTTACAGAGGAACACTCCTTATTTCTAAGAAAAATATTGTGTCTTGTCTGTCCTACATCTCTGAAATATCTCAAAAGCACAAAGGAAATGAATCAGGCTATGTCCAGGCTCATTCTACTTACATTTATGCTGTTGTTATTAAGTATTTATACCTGGGAGTCTTATTTAAGTGTAGGTCTCCACTGTATTTTTGTGGTAGACAGGTCACTCTATGGATAATACTAACATAAATGGATGATATTTTGAGCAAAGTACGGCAAAGAAAGCTAACGAAGAAATGAAGAAAGGTTCCAGGAGTAGCTGGAATAGCTGGGCTTAGATGTCAGATCTCATAAATCTTTGCCTGGTTCTACCCTCCACCTGCTCATCAAGAATTGCAGAAGCTTATGCCAAGGCTGAGGCTGGTCAATGCTGACACAGATATCAAAAAGAATGTTTTAAAAAAAAAAACAAAAACCAAAACAAACAAACAAACAAAAATGCAAAATAAAGAGCACTGGAAGAGGCTCCTCAGAGCAGTGCTCATAATACCAAGCCTGCCAGAGTTCAAGAAGTGTTCAGACAATGGCCTCAGAAGTACAGTTTCATTTTTTTGGGAGAGTCTCGCGCAGAGCCAGAAGTTGGACTCAATGATCCTTGTGGATCCCTTCCAATTTGGGATATTCTATAATTCTATAATTGACATATGTGCAGAGAGGTTTTTCTGACATTTAATTACTTATCTTCTAAACTGACAAAAGGTCTTTACTTGGGACATTCTTCTCTTCATTTGGCACTGGATTGCAGTTCTGTGCTCTTTCGAAGCTGATCACCTTGTGAACATTTCTTGGTGTGTTGTTTCTTTGTGTTGTTGCATCTTTCTAGCTGAAATTTACACTCCACATTCTAGAAGCCAGCAACTGAACAGAAATGCCTATAGTCAAATTCCAACTCTTTCTGTTGTAACTAGATTGGTTGCAGAACTTTTATTTCTTTGTATTTTGCTACCACTCACAGTTTCCATAGGAAGGGATTTACTAGCACCAAGTATGTATGTATGACTTAATTCAGCTGGAATTTTTGACTAGTTAGTCAGCATTTTACTTACTCTGAATATAGGGATATTTCTAATAAATGCAGATAGTTTTAAGCAGTAGATCCAACTGGAAAGGACTTTCCAGTAGACCCTCAGTGAAATTTCTGTTCATTGAGAGGACGTCACCACCCTATAACAATATGTGAGGTGGCCAGGTAAACAGGATAAGGAGTTGATGCATATCAACGAGAGGAATGTAGGTAACAATGAGAGCCCCACAACTTTGTGACTGCAGTGTGCTGAAGCTCCTACCAGTTTTCTGCAGTTCTTCTGCAATGAGGGCAAATTGATTTACTGTTATGCGTAATATTCCATTTCTATGGCAGAAATAAATGAATGCAATATGCAGCTGGATGTTTGTCTTGGATTTTTTTTATGCTCATGGCTGAGGAGACAGGATTTTGAATCAGTAAGCACATCTTTCTGAGCAATGCAAAGGGACAAGAATAGGTCTGAAGAAAAAAAAAATAAAAAAAAATCTTGAGGAATGGTGTTGATATGGTATGATTTGAAATGAGTATTGATTGTGCTGGTGTAATCCATCCTTGTTTACAGTGCACTGTGACATTCTTAAATGTCAATGCCTGGTGTTATAAAGATGTGTCTACTTATCATCACTGAATAATAACTTAGGTAAGAATATGATTCAAAATTATGTAAATATGTATGTTTGCATTTGTTGTATATAACTCTGGTGATTTTCCATGTGATAATTCAACAAATAAAAAATGTAACAAAGATAAAAACATCATCTCTAAGATTCTAGCTACATGTATTACCTTGAAAATTCTTTTATTCAGTGCAAAATCTCTCATCCCTGAAGATTTAGCATCTCTCTTCCCTTCATGATCACTCTCCACCCTGTTCTATGTGGTGTCCCTCCCACAGAGCACTGCTCTTCCTGAACAAATCCTGCCTGGTCTTCCTACAGGCTGCAGCTCTCCAAGCACTGTTCCAACATAGCTCTGTAACATGGGTCTTACCCTTCAGGCACTGCTCCACTCAGGTCCCCAGAAGCAGAAGCACCCCTAGCCCTCCTGCCCCACCACGGGCTGCTCCCCACAGGCTGCAACTCTGGCCTGGGGTGCTCCTGCAGGGGCTCTCCATGGGCTGCAGCTGGAAGTGTTACTAAAGGAAGGAGAACATGGTGTGTGCATGAGATTAAAATGGTGTTTGGGTTACAGGTTGTGCTAATATTAAGACAGATAAAATCTCAATCACCATGAATGGTCTTCCTAGAGAAAAGGGGGTGAAAGGGTTGGGAAGAGCTCGCAAGAGGCTGCTGAGAAGTAGAATTTCGGCTCCAGCCAGTGCAGTGCTGGCTTCATGTCCTCACAGATTTGACTTGAACTTCGTAGGCAGTTACAGAATGGAAGTCTGGATTGTAAAGCATTTAATTTACACATATTACTTTCTTAATTTGTTTTGTGAAATCTACTTTCAGATAGAAGAGAGAGACCAGTTCAGAGTCTGGAAGGGCAGAGCCCATTTGCTAGATGTTGGGCAGCGGGATGCTGCTGGTCAGTGGATGTCACTGACAGTCTTCTGCCTCCAGATGTTTGTTCAGTGTCTTTTATCACTGATAGAACTGACTGGTGAGCTCAGGCCAGTGCTGGGAATTTAGAAAATGCAAAGGACACAAAGCTGTAGGAAGTGGGATGGCATTTTCACTACTTGCATAAAAACTTTTCTGAACTTGCTGCAGGTGCTTCTTTTTATTAAAATAGCTTTGGGGTGCAAGTGCAATACACTGTACATACATGGTGAAACTTCATTTTGTTTTACATATTTCCCATCAGTTATCTTTGAAAAAGAGTCTTAGTTTTCTATGATGTTTAAGGACAGAAGGATACATACTGAGCTGTACCATCGCATACATACAGAAGATGCAGCTGAAAAGCTTCAGCAAGACAATTCATGTCCTCCCCCCAGGAAGCTGGGGCTGGGCTGTGGTATTGACTTCACATACTCCACTTGAGTGGATTCCTTTCTGCTTTTGCTTGCTACATGGAAGCTTTGCTTGACATTTCCATTCAAGGAGTTCAGAAGGAGGCAGGTCCTCTTTGCCCAGTGTGAAATAAAGGTGTAATGTCTCAGTACAGACAGCCTAAAGCTAAACCTATTTTCTGGCACATATCTTAAAATGGAACTAATTTGTTAGTCAGCTTTCCATAAAAGTGTCAGTTTTCATGATCTTTAAACTTCATGTGCCCTCTTTTGAGTTTATAAATTCATTTTCTTAGAAGAGCGATCACTATAAGCTAATGGACTTGCAAAAGTCATTGGACAAAGCACATGAAAACCATTTGGGCTTTGCATGTAGGAGGGACAGACAGAGGAAAGAAAATGACAGTTACATGCAAAGAGAGCTTAGAATTCCCAATGAGTAGAAAAATGGGAAAAAATGGGACAAAATGGTCTAGAGATGAACTTTTTTTTTTTTTTTTTTTTTTTTTTGACAGAATGGTATTGCAATGATTAAGTACATAATGGACACAAGTGATTTTATTACTTAGACAAAACTTTACTTTCAATCCCTGTGGAGGAATTTTGTTGACTAGAATTGGGAACATCTGAGGAGTTACTGAGCTTGCTGACATAGCATGAAGACAGAACTTTGACAGCTTTGAGAATTTGGACTGAATTTGAAAAATATTTTTTGATTCGGTGAAAATGATAAAGTTTTCAAAATGTCAAAACAGTGTATCTCATGAAAGCATCGCAAATCTCTTTATCTGTCTGGTTAGTTTTCAAATACTGTAATAAAAAAGAAGGAGGAAATGATTTGACAAAACCACTGAAAGAGTCTCATAATCTCTTTTTTCAAACTGCTGCTGAGCAACCAGGGTATCCTCACCACTGCCTGCCTATGAGTTAGGAGCTCATATCCTCATGAAGAGACCCCATGTAAAGTACAGATCCCCTTCCTTGTCCCACTCTCCACCCTGTCCTTCATAAACAAACAATGTCCTGAATGAACAAACAAACAAACAAACGAATGAATAAATAAATAAAATCTATATAGAGGATGCTTCACCCTTAAAGGACATTGCACAAATATTTCTAATTCTCTTCTTGGCTGTACAGTTGAAGGTCCTTCAGGACAAAGGGGAATTAAACAACATCACCTTTTGTGGGTGAATGACATAACCTGGTGGTGAAGATGTGACCACTAGGCAAGGAGTTCTCAAAATGCTTTAAACATAGGTAAGTTCCCTTTCTCACTAGTTCCTTAAAACAAATTCTCCATTTTTGGTTGAATGTACTCCATTATCTAATCTGAGTTGAAAAGTGTATAGGTTTTCATTCAGTCAAGAAAACAGGACCTACTCATTTAAAAGTTCTTACTGATCCAATCAATAAGAATTGAACCTTTCCCAATCAAACTGATAGACCCGTTATTTGTACAGTTTTGCAGTTGACAATCATGGTTGGTTTTCTTTGGCTTGATTGCTTGATCCTAATGAACCTTTCATATTTTTAACGAAATTATCATCTTACATTTATTTTCTTTGCCTTTCTATTAGAAATATGAAGTGAATTTTTGCATTATCATTTGATTTATAAGTAAAAGCAAGCTAAACCAGTTGAACTAATACTCTTCTATCAAAACTTTTAAAGCACTTATTCAGTTGGTATAGTTTTGTCAATCTTAAACATTCATTATATACAGTATAGTTAATACAAAATAATGTAATTAATATCCACTTAGTCTAGATTAACATCTTTTAGCAGAGTTTCACTCACATGAATGATCTGGGCTTTCAGGAGAGGTTAACAGTGACTTAGCTGAGGGGCACCAGTGACCCTCCCAGAGGGAAGCAGTTTTTAAAACCCTTCTAGATATCAAACTATGTCCAAAAATAATCCCAGAAAATGGTAAAAGGAAGAGAGTAAGTAAGAAACTGGAATAAATCCTGATTTTTTTCATCAGTTCTGCAGCTCATTTTTCTCATACTAAAGGTGTACAATGGTCCGGTCTGGATCACTGCAAGTATTATGAACAAAAATTGTTTTGGAATCTGCTTTCTGGGTGTATTTCTGTTCATTTAAATGAGGGTTCATGTTACATTTCAGAAATCAGCAAGCTAGGGTAAGAATGGTGTTTTCCAAACCCCAAACTATTTTTAGTATAATAGCTCTTACGATAGGGTTCTCTTTCCTTAAAAGGTAAAATCCACCTATTAGTTTGCTTCAGTGCAAACTGATCTGCTGGTTTTTGTGCCGTTATGCACTCAGCTATGTGGTAGCCAGCAAAAGAAGTGTAGAGGCATTCTGATGGCAAATTCCTTCTATCCTTAGTCAAAATGTTTTCCTTTGGAGTTATCTGCCATATAACACAGCACTGTTGGTGTTTCTTATTCTAAGGAGTCAGCAGACTTCAAGGTTTGTGTGTAGTGCTGTAGTCCGTTCCCCCAGAAGATTAGATTTTTATACCAGTAAAACTTGCAGTGTATTTTACTTGCAAAGCAGAATGACACCAGACTGAACTGTCAGAAGAACAAATTACAATATAAAATTTCCAACTTAAGGAGATTTTATGAATGCTAAGATCTGAAAGTTTTATCAGTGGCTTTTGAAGAGCAAGTTTAATATGAATTGCCTAGAATTATTTCAAATAAGGAATCCCTAGCTGCACATGCAAACGAATCTTTGAGAAACATCACTGTATTATGTGTTATAAAGGGATCTACTTAAGAGCTTCACAATGAAAACGGTGTATAACTTAGAAAATTCTGTGGATAACCCAGCACAGGTCATGGCACATGTTTACTCTGCTTGGAGGAGAGGGCTGTACTAGTTGATCTTCAGAGGTGTCAACACACTTAACCATCTACTTGGGACTTTACTGATGAGACTGAAATGAGCAGTTTGTTCAGCTGTGTTCTGTTTGTAAAACTTTAATATGGAGAACACCAGCCATCTCTGCATTAATTGGGCAGATTCTTGTGAAGATTTATTTTATTTATATTTGTTTTTGATGACTAGTGTTGTTTATATTTTCAGCTCAAAAATTTAATGGTACAGTATAGTCCCACAGAGAGGAAAATAAGTGTAGTGCTACATGTTCTACATTTTTCTTTTCTGAAATCTCTCTGTCTGGCTTCCCAGTTGATTGCATTATAGGAGAATATTGGAGAACAATTTCATTCTCTGCATTTCAGAGTCTGGCACTCAGGGCAACTTGTATTACTCACTAAGTGTGAAAATACTCCAGAGATTTAAGAGAATCTGCATGAATTTGGCACAGAATAGACAGAATGAAATTATTGTCAGACAGTGTAAACAGGTCTGTTTGCTGCTCTGCTATACACTGTATGATCTCGGATAAGGTAATGTTTATTTGGTGAAGAATGCCGTGAATTAAGGTAGTGTAGTGTTTTTTTAAATGTATTTCATTTTTAGTAAAAGTATATAGTTTTGTGTAAAAATTACTCCCAAATACTGCTTCATTGTAGAATTGTTCACAGCAGTTTTATGTAATTTTTATTCATCTATTAAAGAAAAAGTGAAAAAAGAGGAAAACTAGGGCAAACAAACAGCCAAATATGTACTGACACACAAAATCCAAGTTACACTCTTATACTTTTGTAAAGATGCTTGAAGCAAAATTCGAAGCCAACAGCTCCATAAAGAATCCTGCATGAATGCTATGGTTGCCTCTATCTTTGATCACCTCAGAAAAAAAAAAAAATATTTGTTGTTAAGGTAAAAAAAAACAAACAGGTAATTAGGAAACCTTCACTTTATTTTTTCTGCTGACTTCTACCCCATAAAAGAATATTTGGAAATGCAGTTATCAGAAATGTTCTTTCAAATCTTACATCTGCAGCTTCCTAAAACTAACACACCCAGGACACAGACAAACTACTGGATACCCTATAAAGCCTGATAAAGTCCTGAATATCTCCAGCAGATAACTAGAGCATAAAGGAATCTTGTTAGACATGGACTAGTTCATATCCTTGCTGCCTCAGGATAGGAGCCAAAGTATTCAAGTGGACAGACAGGAGAAACAAAAACTACCCATGGCAGTGCAGGATATGAGATCTGACAGCTACAAACACACTGGATAATGTTGTTAGCATATGTTCATACACTGTTATTATTTTTATTATTCCACAGAACCGAGCACTGGACAAACTTTATGGGAAAAATACTAAAAGGATCAGGTGTTATATGACCCACATCAGCTGAACCAAACGTATTTATGGAATTCTCTTTACAGAGACTTTTATACTCCCAGTTTCCCAGGTAGTGGCTGCCAGCGTGAGATGCATTGTGTCTGGGTGGGGGAGTGTATGCACAAGAATTTTGAACTACAGGAACTTGCAGTGGGATTTTAAAACATCCTTAATTAATGAAGGGCTGAAGGCCCAGCTTTCAAAATAAAACTGCTTGTGGCTGTCTGTCTTTCAAAGGAAGCACTGTTTATTGGTAACTGGAAAGTCTGTTCTGCTGGTATAAGCTGCATCCACGTTATTGCTCTCACATCTATTACAGCCTCCATAGCTCTACTGGCAAAGTGTCCCAGCTGTGGATTTGGCTCAAGATGCAGTGATGATTCCAGCTGAAGAAGATATCATGTCGTGAGCCAATTAAGACAACTATGTAATATCACCTAGTTCAGAAATAAAGCAATGATCTATTTAAAAGTGTCTGCAAATCATTTTTACTACTTTTTTTACTCAAGTTTGGAGTCTTGAGTTTATCTGAAAACTATTTGGTCTCTTCATCAGCATTCAGTAGACTGTAAGATATAGCAAAATGCAACTATTCATAGATTATTCAGTGATGTCGAAGTTTCACATTTAATATCATGGCTTGTTGTGAGAAACTGATACTATCTTGAGAATCTCTTACAATTACTTTAGGAACCATGTGCTTATTTCAAGTGTAAAAGAGTTTTCGTTGTTATGTTTTAAAAAATCATTGGCTGCCTTAGAATTGTTTGGGGATTTTTCTCACTCAGAATAGCGCAAGGTTTCCCTCCAGTGGCTGAAAACCATGCAAATTATGTGAAAGCATGATGCAGTATCTAGTTTCTAGTTTTTATAATTTTACATTGCAAGAGATGCCCAGGAGTGTCAGATCTTATTTGTAGATGTTCTTGCTTTTTAGATTTAACATATTTCTTAGCAAACTAAATGAACAGAGAAATATGCTCAGAGCACAGTGCTGTCACACATTTACACATCGTTTACTTTTTCTCCCAAAAGTCATGCACTTTTTCATTGTTGTGGGCTTGTGTTGTCTTAATGTAATGGCAAATATGGACCCATTTATGTCAGTGCACTTTACCAGTTAGCTGAAATTTCTTTCTCGGGGGTTATTCTCCAGTTAACAAAAATCTTTTGTTATTTCATAGCAGATTTCTATGTTTGCAGGGAATTAAACTCTGGCCCTTTTTTTTTTTTTTTTTTTTTTTTACTCTGCAGACTGCTTTTCTTATGAGCCACAACCGCAGATAATACAAGGGGCAAAGAATCACAGAATCACCAAGGTTGGAAAAGACCTTCAAGATCATGCAGTCCAACCATTCACCATCACCAATAGTACTCACTAAACCATGTCCCTCAACACAAAATCCAACCGTGCCTTGAACATCTCCAGGGTCGGTGACTCCACCACCTCCCTGGGCAGCCCATTCCAGTGCTTGACCACTCTTTCAGAAAAGTAGTATTTAGCACATGTACCCATTTCAGAATTTCAAGTTTGCTTGCTGGGAGCAATCTGGTGACTAAAATCAGCAATGGGCAGTTTACAGTGGCTTAAATCTTGGCTTCCATAATTAGGTCTGCATGGAGGATGGTCTACAGTCTTTTTTGCATTCAACATTATCTACCAACAAGAGATTCTGCAGTCACCTTCCTCACTTCATAAAATCCTTTGTCCCCTCCCCAAACATCCCCACTGTTTGTCATCAGGCAGAGGAGAAGAACAGGGTTGGGATGTCCGTACTGCTGCAGCCTGCATGAGTGCTACGTATTGTCAGCCTGTGTGGCTGACCACGTGTGTGTCCTGTATGTATGTATGTGTGGTGAATACATGCTCAGCCTTGCTACTGCCTGGGCACAAAGCCACAGCAGCCTTGCTCATATCCAAATTCAGCATATCCTGATGCCTTCACCTCGAACACTTGATTTGTTGTCTTGATCTAATGGTACAAAAGGTAGGATAATGTTATTTGAATTAATATGGCCATCTGGATCCATCCTTCTTGAAAAAAGATCCAAAGATGCTAAAGGAATGCAGGGGCTGTCCAAAGTGTAGAGCTGGGGCTGGGGCAGGAAAAAAGCCAACGCCCTGAGCACCCCTTGGTGTGAAACTGCCTGTTCAGCTGGACAGACACCAAGAGACTGGTGTCAAACTCAATGCCTTTTTCTCCTGCTACTTCTCTCTCTTTTTTTTGTTTCCTTTATCCTTGTTTTCCTTTTCACCTGAGCTTCTGCTTCATCTGAGAGCCTGCATATGAGATGCCTTTATTTCTGCTCCCATATTCTGGTAAACAACGGGGAAAAGAGGGAAAAGGAGGCTTGATATGAAAACTAAATATGACAAGAATCTATCTGGAAACTCCAGTATTATTGATTGCTCTATTACCCCAGCCCCCAAACTCCTAGGTAGCTATTTTTGGGAATTATTCAATGTTTTGTAAAAGAAAAAATATTTTGTGTTAATGTGTATTTTTCAGGTCAAACATTTCCCAAAGCATGCGGAAGTTAACAGGAATTAATGGTGCTGCTTAAAAGAAAACTATCACCACAGATTTATGTCTCATTGTCCTGTTCATCCATATGCATCATGTCTATGGCTGTTGCTCCACTCTTAGTAACAGAGTTAAAATAAAATAAAATTAAAAGAAAAGAAAAGAAAAGAAAAGAAAAGAAAAGAAAAGAAAAGAAAAGAAAAGAAAGAAAATTTCAAATAATAACTTCTAAGAACAGGGCTTCCCCGGGGTACACCTGACAGCTCTCAAGGCTATCAGTCAAGTTAAGTGGCTTCATTTGAAGTCTTCAGGCCTGAGTGCTTGTGGTTCACTTCCTAATTCTACGTTCGGGCTCCTCAGTAAAACTGTCAGAGCTTTCAGTTACATTTCAGTCTGCTTGCAGATAAAAATAGAGATTTCGTACAATTAACCAGCCATTCATCAGCCTGTGATGCTCTTCCCTGTTTGCTCCTGCTGGCTGCCAAGGTGCTCTGTGCCAACCTCACAGGGAGCAGCTGCTGACTGCTTTGGCCACATTTACTGAAGAATGACTTTGTTGCCTGGAGAAGAGGGAAGCTCCCAGTGGCTTTGTTTGAGCCATGCCTCCAGAAGACCCCTAGCAACCAGGGCTGTAAACAAGTTGCTGTTTGCTTACTGGCAATCCCCAGCAAGTAGAAACCAAACACTGAAAAGGATCACAGTAGAGCAAGTTTTAGTGCTCTGTTTCTTATCTAAAGTCAGCTGTGAGCTGACTAGGCCACGTTAACTTTTACAGACAAATTTCTTACTTGTTAAACCTCATGCCTCCTCCCACCCCTCACCTCCTGAAATTACAACATAATGATGAAAATCAACTATGATGAACAATTACCAGAATTTCTTGGGATAAAACCTGATATTGTGAAGTTAGTCAGTCAGTGACTTCTTACTCAGTGCCCAGATTTGCAAATCTTTTCCTTGCTAACAGAGGGGCTTCCTCAACTCTTCACAATTCTTTAACAGCACTCCAGTAGTTGTGGTGCTAGAAGTGAGGTATGAAGTTGGAGAGACTGGAAGAGCATGTCTTGTTTTCAGAGCCTGTCTTCCATAATTGTCAGCTTATATTTGATCATTTACATTTTGGAGAAAACATGACCAGTACATGACCATGAAATTCCACGCCTTTAGTGCAGTATGTGATATCAGTAAGGCAGGGCACTAATGGCCTTAGTATCACCCCTCACTGATGAGAGTATTCTTCTAGCAGCTTGCAGCTGCTTAACTGCTCAGCACTTGAATTCTGTATCTGAGTAGCTTCAGTGACTACACCTGTTTCCCTTTTTTTTTTCTTTTTTTTTTTTCTTTTTTCTTTTTTCTCACTCCTCTTTCATTCTGTAGATTCATTCTGTTCAGTTCTCATTTTAGTGCTCAGGCAGCCTGAACTTAGTTGTTTTACATTTGTAGATTTCTAAAATGTTTCCAGTGGAACTGTAGTTTTCTCTAAAGGGAGTTTAAGCCTGCAAACATCATGTTTCCTAGCTACACAAGCTTGGTAGGCTGTGTATACATGATACATAAACCACTTACATTAAAGCAGGGTGAAGGCATTAAATCATTTTCTTGAGAATGAAGCCCTTGAAGAGTCCACATTTCTTACAGAGTGGAAGGAAATGATCTTGAATGCTCCCATAGCAGACAAGATAGGGAAGCTTAGTAGCTTCAGCTGCTGAAGACACACCTACCCCAATCTTATAAGGTAAGTAGCAAGTCTTTATCCCTTGTTCTACTGCTCTCACTCATACCAGCCTTATGGAAAATGGATATAAGCTGTAGTAGCTTTAGCTTTTCGAGATTAATATTCTTATAAGCAACTTAAACATCAGATGATATTCTAATGAGGCTTCCTTCTACCCCTTCCCAAATACCCCCAGTGTTCTCTTGTTTTCCCCTGTTATCCCCAATCCCTTTTTCTTCCCTGTTGCTTTAGATATTAAACTACTTTCTCTGAACTTACAGGCTGGAGATTTAGCTGAAAGACAAGATCAAGAAACTTGGTGAATTCTTTTGCTGTTTTTGTTCTTATTGTAATCAGAATCTTACATCTGTTTTTTTGTTGTTGTTGTTGTTTTGTTTTTTTGTGTGTGTGTAAAAAAGCTGTTTCTTAAGTCAGAAGATACTCTGCATTCAGCTTGGTCTAAAAAACCAATCTCTTGGATAAAAGAAAATAAATTAAAAAAACCATCTGATTATGGGATTCACCACGTCATTATAACACATTTGTTTACAATGGTTTTTGATGCATATCCCTAAAATGGATTTCAGAAAGCAGGGCTTTTAAGGATACAGACCATATGTTACAGCAGACTGTAAATGATCTATCAAGCATGCTATCATCTTCCAACAAAATAATTCCACAAAATAATTCTTTATCCTCAGCTTTGGTTGACAACACAGGTGACTCCTCCAGTAAGCAGCATCCACTTCTTACAGTAGTATGATGGTCAACAATAATGACTCAGTAGATGACTTGGGCCACGACCAAGATTTTCTGCATGCAAGGCAGTTATGTTATTTGGACAACTCTGATTTGCTACCTCAGAAGTTGGCTTGCAGTGTAACCGAGACTGAAATTATTGATGCAAGTGGCACCCTAGAAACGTTGATTCCTCGTCTACTCCCTGCCTCAGAGTCTGGAATGAACCAGGGTGCTCCCACTGACAAAAACATGGAACAGGTAAGTTTGCTTTAAGTAAACACTGAGTTAATAATGGCATATTTCTGATGTTTACTGACACTCTCCAGGAAGAAAGGGCTGCTCACACCTCTCTCTGTCTGTAGGTAGGAGGCTGTACTGGCTGGTGTTGGGAAGCAGATCATAACTCCGTGTCTGATTATGTTGCTTTAATGGATCCGTACAATAATGTGCGTTTCCTATGAGGCACTTTTCCCATTGTTTCCCTTGTTGGATAGTTACTGTTGTCTCTCAATTCAGAAAAAAAAGTTTGGATATTCTGGCCTCCCATGTAATGATTGTGAGGTGTATTGATATTTTTATTTCTCTTTCCGTAAGTCCTCTTCTTATCTTCCATCTATTTTTTTAATCTTTTTTTCTTTTTCTGGCTCTTTTTCTTAGCTCTTACAGATATAATTTGGTCACTTCTGTCAATCTAACTCGTCCAATGAACATTCCATGTGTTTCTTAGGAGATAATAAACAATACAGTGCCGTAGCTGCATACTGTGAAGGAACTCTTCTGTTACCAATCATTTACCTACTGAAGCTTTAACATAATTTTAGGTTTTTATTTTTCTTTTTGATTATGTCAAAATCAGAACTACTTGTTCTGATCCGGAACAAGCCTCACCAGGCAACATCATATGTCTTGCTGTGAATGTAATGCATCTCAGGGCTTCTTACTATTGGCATCACAGCTGTACAAAAGACACGAGCTGGGAAAACTTTTTTGTTCTTCAATCATAATCTAGGAGATCTGCAGTTGGGCTGTGTTGAGGCAGTAGCTGCCTTCTTCTAATCTAACCTCCCTGTACGTGAGGATGGCAGTCTGGTGTTGAGGCTGCCCTGGCATCCAGTTCCCTATTTCTCTTATAAAGAAGATGCTTATAAAACTAGTCAAGAGTCCTCGTTATCTTCTCTCTAAACTAGGTCTCAGTCCAATGAATATTTTTGGTACTCTATAGGGACAGGAAGCTTGATAATCTTTGGTTGCTGTTTAAAAAAAAAAAAAAAAAAAAAAGCTGTAGCTGAGGATAACTTCTTGTGAGTCAAGGAGCTTGCTAGTTTTTTGTTTTTTTTTTTTTCCAGGATAACATTAAATTTAATGAACAGTTGGGCATTTTTTGTTCTCTGGTAGCCTCTGGCATTTGACTATGTGAAGTACTGAAATAGTTCTTAAAGACTCTGGAAAAATAAAAAGTGAATTTGTGACTTACTTTGTTATATTGTGCTCATCAAGTGATACCAGATGGAACAGTTAGAGTTTAAATTGTTCCTTCAGGCAAAGTCTTGGGAAACTCTAGGCATAGCAAGAAGATTAGGGTAACTTTACACTGTAAGTTTCAGTTCTATGTAAGAGCAGGCACTTCATAATAAAAAAAAAAGTAGAAAAAAAGGCCCATATCTAGCATATGTTGGTGTCTAAGCAAAAGCAACAATTAACATTAAGATCAATATAGACAGAGGTTCTGTTTTATCTTCACACAGCCTGAGCACTGCAATTTCTGCTGACAATTCCCAAATTTTGGGAGGAATTTTCTGTGTTTAGTGCCTCTGAAATTCAGGCCTGAGTGACCAAATTAGCATTCCACAAACCTCTCAATTAACTGAATTGTTTATGATGTTTATTTTTAACAAGCACAGTGGAAAACTTGAAAGCAAGTTCAATGTTTGATTTGAGTTTCATATATGTTTTGGTATTTTCTTTGATTTATGGGTTTCTTTCATTTTCGCTGTAAACTTGAGAAAAATTCCTAACATTTTGTTAGCATAGCTTTTTATTATTTCTATGTACACTTCATAACATTTTATGTTGCCATAATCTTTTATTATTTCTATGTCTGTTCTACCATCTGTATTTGTGAAAGAAAAAAGGAAAAAGGTTGGTCTTAAACTTGCTCTAAATTTTGCATTTCCCATAATAAAAAAATGCCATTAGATAGCAAGGGATAGAAAATAAAAACAGGAGAGGATGCTGTTGAAGTTTTTCTTTCTCTGTGTGGTAAGTTAATTTGACTGAGAGAATTTTGAAGCTTATTTTCATCAACAGTTCTGGTAGTATCCTTCATCAAATAGTTCAACAAGCCACTAAATGTTGAACCTGGGCACGTTTTAAGGTTTTATACCTGACAGATAACAACTGCCTTGATGATATTCAGCTTGTTGGCGCGAGACGTGAATGCTTCCCTCTTGTTTATGCTTTAGCTTCCAAGTGAAGGAAATCCTGGCACACAGACTAGAATAAAATGCTGGCTGATGTGAGGCTGAACAGCAAAACCCACTAAGGCACACACTGCCTGCACTGTATCAGTATCTGCTCTGAGCTGTGAGATGGCAAAAGCTTTAAATGCAAATATCAATATTAAATATAATACGCTATTTAAGAAATTCCTAAAACCAAAGGCCATTGATTCTTTCTGATTGAAAATCATTCCAAAATGTAGTTTTATACTGTCTCTTCATGATATTTCAGACTGCAGGGCAGCAGGATGGAGCACTGAGGCTGCAGATGGAGCAGCTGCAGAGGCTGGTGGCAGAACAGCAGAAAATCATTGCACTTTACAACCCAGGTACTTGGGGAATCCCCTCCTGATGCTGCAGCAACCTTATCTGCCATTATTTGTACTCCAGCAGTGGAATGCAGCAGTTCTTTAAAGAAAGAGAAGGTCTTGTTATTTTCAGTAGCTTGGGGCTCTTCCTCTGGCAGTAAGGCTAAAATTATTTCTCCTCATAGACTTACGCACAAACTGTAAACCCCAGAAAAATGTTTCTTTTAATTTTTTACTTTTCATTACCAGGAAGTATATGAGGAGGAGTCTTATATGTTTATTAACAGATCTCCCATATAGATTTCTTTTGAAGTACAGACTTTGGACTTCTGGTCTGTGCCAGGAGCTCCTCCTGCCCCCTTCCTTCACTGGCCTTGATGTCTGCAGGGCCTTTTCTCTCCCATCCCTCACTCCTCTCTACCAGCTGCTGTTGCACATTGGTTTTTTCCTTTCATAAATCTACTCTCCCAGAGGACACCCAGCATTACTCATGGCTCAGCTCTGGCAGTGTTGGGTCCCTTTGGAGCAGCTGGAGCTGCTCTGATCTGACACAGGGTAATGCTGGGCTCAAAACCTTGCCATGTAAGACCAATACAGGATTCTTTTCTGGAAGGAGTGAGGCTGGGTCTCTGGTCCCTTTGCAGAACTATTTATATGATTTCCGCTTCTAATAAAACGTGCAGCAAGGGCCGCTTCAGAGATGCTCTGTGATACTTAAATCATATCTGCTAATGTGCTTAAGAAGACATAGGAGAAATGTGTTTTACTTGCTCAGGAGTACTTTCTCTAATTAAGCATACTTCAGGTAATTTGGGGTATGTCTGATGTACAGCAAGCATATTTTACAGTTAAAGTATATAACAAGAGCACAGTTTCATTATTCCATTCTACACAATACAAAACACCAGGGAGCATGAAAGCAACAGTGTTGTAACACAATACCAGCTTAGCAGAGACTTCCAGTTCAGTGCAAAGCAGCTGCCATAAACTTCTCTAATTTTCCTTCTCTGGTCATTATTTTTAGGGTTTTCTGTTTCTCCTGTGATACCTTCCCATCTAGCAGCCGCGATGTCATCCCTTCCATGCTTTCCTTCTACTTTATCTCCTGCCCAGTTGCCACCTGAAAATTCTTCACAAGTTGAGAGCCCAGGATGCTTAGAGACCTCTCCCTCAGCAGTGCCTTCTGCCCTGCAGAGCAGCTCCCCTCCACTGGTGCCAAATGAGAGCGGCTCAGAAATCTCAGGAGAGCACCTGCAGCTGTCAGATTCAGGTAGATGAAAAGCACTGGGAACTCAAATATAAGCATGCTGTGCAAATCTTCTGAATTTCTGCCCTTGCTGGTGCAAATTTTACTGCAGGGCAGAGGAAGGCCTGGCTTGTATGGTAGTTTGTTACAAAAGCTATTAAAGTGTTTTAAATCTTATTTTGGAAAATTTCTGAATCTCAGCGATCCTACTTCTGATACAAACAGAAATTGGGTCTTGTGGATATATATAGTCATTAAATTGGAAATGGTAAGGTAGAGTGAGGTATGGTGAGGTAGAATGTAAGATATGCTTAAGGGAAGAAGAATAAAACATAGGATATGGATATAGCATACAAAGGTGAGAAAAGTGTGTGAGAAACTAAGGCTTGAAGGTGCAGGAGCCCCAGTACATCGGTTTAACACCTGACTGGAAGCTTGTCAATGCACTTGGCTTTGAAATGTCCTCCAGCTGATTGTGTGCTTGAGGATGGGGCTGAACAGAGTGGTGCTCACTGCTGTGATGAGGGTGGGTTTTTAATTCTGGAAACATGAACAGGAGTGCACCAGCAGTACTTCTAACGTCTCCAATTTTCATTTAAAGGGATAAGCACAGAGCCATTGCTTCAGAGTACTGAGAGCCCCACAAAACAGCTTTCCAGACAAGATGCTCAGGAAGAAACCAGAACAAAAAACAAAGGTGAATTATACAGCTGCCTAGATGCTTTTGTTCTTCTCTTGCACCAGGAAGAGAACTAGGGGAAAATTGTAGTGCTCAGACACTTCTCTTGCTATACCATTCTCATTGCTACTTGTCTTGTAGGTAAATAGATAGACCATCTAAAAGACTGGATAAAGCAGAGCCTCACAGATGAGACTATAAGGAGGAAGCATGGGTTCTGCATTCCTTGCTTGAACCCACCTGCTGTGCTGTGCAACCTCCAGTTCTTCTACTACATACTAGACTTGTAGAATCATAGAATCATGGAATTGCTCAGGCTGGAAAAGACCTTAAAGATCATTGAGCCCAACCACAACCTAACCTGTGCTACCCTAACTCTAACAAGCCTCTGCTAAATCATGTCCCTGAGCACCACATCCAAACAGTTTTTTAACACATTCAAGGATGGTGACTCAACCACCTCCCTGGGGAGCCTATTCCAGTGCTTAACAACCCTTTCTGTAAAGAAGTGTTTCCTGATATCCAGCCTAAACTTACCCTGGCACAACTTAAGGCCATTTCCCCTCATCCTGTCACCTGTGAGAAGAGACCAGCCCTGCTCTCACTGTAATCACCTTACAGATATTGGAAGAGAGCAATAAGGTCTCCCCTCAGCCTCCTTTTCCCCAAACTAAACAGCCTTAGTTCCTTCAGTTGCTAAGATCATCTAGTTCAAATATCAACCCATCACCACCATGCTCACCAGCCACGTCCCTCAGTGTCACATCTGCCTTTTTCTAGAAAACCTTCAGGGATGGTGACTCCACTACCTCTTTGGGCAGCCTGTGCCAATGCAATTCTAGTTTATGGCAGGTGACTGAGTTGCAGAAATAACACTTCTTTATAGGTCATCAGACTGAAGATTTTTGGTACGTGGCTGAAAAAGCTGAGGGAAGAATATAAAAACTTTTGTATCACCAATGTCAGTGATTGAAATACAGGAAATCACTTCCACTAAGTCACTGAAAAGAACGGGTTTAGATGTTACCCCCTATGCTTCCTGCACTAGATCGAGTCACGAGACCTGATAGGGCATTAGAAGGTTTTGTGTTGCAAGACAGTGCGACCAAGGCCTTCAGGAGCACTAGGTGTGTCTGTGTCAAAAAGCAACCTCTGTGGTTTCTGGCAACAGCAGTGGCGTTTTGTGTGAATAAATCAATTAAGGCATTTTCCCAAAATTGACAGACCAACGTGAGCTGTAGAGCAAGTCTCGATTAGGTGACATTTAGATAAATGATTAAATGCAGTAGAAGCCTTCTTGTTGTACGGAACATAGCCTGTAAACCTAAATGGGAAGATGAACAAATTTGCACGCTTCTGTGAAATAGAATGGAAAATGCCCAGTTAGAAAGTCTCTTGCCTATGAATATTGCTATTTAAAATGTTTACAGAACTGACTTGTGAGTCATCGTGTTTATAGATACAGAATTTCAGTGCTGTCCAGTGATGAGTCTCCAGTGTAATATTCTGCAGTGATCACATTAACTATGCATTGCAAGTCTCTTGAGGCAAGGAGTACAAATCACCATTTCTTGTTTCATTATTCCCAGATGCTAGATATGAGGATTAGTAGGTGTGGGTTTTTTTTCAAATTTAATTTAAAAATATTCTATGAAGTATTTTCAAAAGTCAAAACTTGCATAAATTGTTTTCATTGACCTTTTTCCTGCTGCTCAGATAACAGTCAATTAAAAGAAAGGACTTTCCCTGAAACTTTTTCTGCAGTTGAAGAACAAACAGAACAAATGAAGGAGATTCTTCCATCTCCCTTCAGCACGAAGGTAAAGACTGGAAACCTAGGAAACAGGTAAGAAACGAGTTTAATCAGTCAGTCAAACTACTAAAGCATGTTCTTGTTGATTGTAAAAAATACCGTATAACACATACTAACTGACAGCAGCCAAAAAGTTCCTAAAAGGAAACAAAATTCATGTATACTTTTAACAGGATGTTTCGGAGTGGGTCTTCAGTGTCCAATAATGCTGTATCTTTTGCTAACATTTTTCATGTTGGAAAAGAAGAGAATAAGAATTACTGAACAAAAGATAGTTGGAGAACATTACGAATAAGTAATTTTTTTCCTCGCCTAGGCCAATCACAGCAGGAATTTATATTAGACAGAAGGCTTCTGAAAAATTTATTGACCAGCATCAGGTAGACACTCAGTTGATAGAAAAACAGGAGCAGAATCAGCAGGTACTGTGCCATTGGTGTGTTTACTTTGTTTTTGATGTTTTGACTTGGAGGTTGTATAGGCGCTATTTTGGCTCACTGTGTAGCAGTGCATTTTTCCACTGTTCTTTCACATGATGTTGGAAGACTCTTCAAAACCTCCCTCTCTCCTCCTGTCCCCCCCCAAAAAAAGAAAATGGCCCCATCCTCACGTTATTGGCATACGAGCGGTTGCGTTGGACCACTTATTATTCAGTCACAGTTCCCGCTATCTCCCACTGTATTCTTCTCTGCCCACAAACTCTCTGGAACAAAATTTTTGCCTGAGTCTCAGCTTACTTGCCCAGCTAAGTCAGACATCAAGGTTGATTCTGTTAGTTTCTTAATACTGGTCATCTCCAGATCATTTGCTTCTCTTTAAACTTTTCTGCTTTTTGCCTTTCACAAAGCCATATCAAGTCAAGCTTTAGCAGACACAGTTTAAACAACTAATCTCATTGATTCATAGCATATTTCTCACAAGATTAAAAGCAGGAATGATTATAGGCAGTGTGAAAGTGACATCTGATGCAGAGATGGATGCCAGAAATCATCTTCTCCTTCAAGATTAAGACAAGTTTATGTGCAGGTCTGTCCATGCAGTTTCAAGCCCTACAGACTTGTGAACAGCTGTTCTACAAAGCTCAAAGTTTTTATTCACAGGGGAGACACATCTCCTGTTTTCATGTCCTCCTTTTGTCTTCTACTCTAAAACTAGATGATCTTTGAGATCCCTTCCAACCCAAGCCATTCTGTGATTCTCCGATATCTCAAACACTAGCTTAGAAGCATCTGAACAAGTTGTCTTGTCATTGTCCTCTGTGTTAATGGCTGAAAGTTGAGAAGATATTTTATTCTTGTTGCACTTTGTGCCAAATCTGACAATAGTTAACGACCAGAGTTTTTAATCAGCTCAGAACTGGGTAACTGTTCTGTTAGAGGCAAGGTTAAGGCTTAAAAGCCTTAACAGCCTTAACCTTAATACCAAATGTAATAGGAATTTTTTCAGTGGGAACCTTTGGGTGTCAGGCCTTGCATTATCTTAGGTTTGCTGAATTAGAAGGAAGACGTACATTTTAGCACTCTTTATCACAATTTTCTCTGTCTCATTGGAAAAATAACATTTTAAACTGATGCATTTATATATTTCTGCCACATTGTACAAAACACTCAAACTGCCTTCAAAAACAATGATGAAAACTCTCATCTTTGACCATCCAAACACTTAGCACTAAACGTCTAAGTTCTGACTCTCCTTAGGATTTAATGGAGGTGTCACACAATGACTCATATTAAAAGTTCTCATACCTTTTATGTAGTCTGCAGACGGTTGTTCATGAGCTCAGTCATCCATAGCCAGTTACTGTAAGACTTCTGGTGTCTCAGCTTTTTCAATTAACATAAATACTTTTCTGATGAATGAATCTCAGATTATGATTGTCATTATTTTTGCTGTTTTTTTCAGAGCAAGGCAAAAGGAACACCTCGGAAGACTTTTCTGAAGCGAAAAGAAGGTACTGTAAGGGTCAAAAAAAGTAAACAGAAGCCTTTCAAAGAAGTGAGCCAGCATTCCAGAACTGATGTGGGGCACTGGAGTCTTTTCTCCCAGCCGGGACAAATGGATGCAGGGATACTGCAGCCAAGGGAATACCCTCATGTAAATCTGCAAGTCAGCAGCTCCATGCATATAGGTACACATGGAAAAAAGGCAAACTGTGCTTTAGCTGAGAAGGGAATTAAGGCTCAGACTGACTGTGAAGTGAAAGTACGGGAGCAAAGTGCAGAAGAAAAAGTAGTGATTAGGAGAGATGAAGATGCTGTTGGCTCACCTCATAAGAAGTGGACTGAAATCATGAACTCATGTCCTGAAACAACAGAAATGAACCTACAATTAGGTGGGGAAAGTGAAACTAATCACAAGGATTCCCTAGAGCAAGCTGACAGAACTGATGGAAGACTTATGAAGGATACACTGCAAATAAACCTAGGTAGAACAAATCAGCTTCTACAGGGTGAGCTCAGAGAGGAAGAAGAAAGCCCTTTGGAAGTCCTGCAAAAGTGTTCTACACTTCAGGGTATAGAATCAGAACGTATGAGGAAAGGAGAGTGGAGTGCAGTCCCTGCATTCACACAGGGCCAGAAGCATGTGCAGGTATGCCCACAAGAACTTGTTTCAGGGAGCCAGAGCCCAGAAAGCAAAGGACAAATCCACACTGGTTTTAAGAAGGTCAATGATAAGATCATAAAAATTACTTGTAACTCGCTTGAGACTGTGGAGCAAGGAAGCTCATCCCAGCAGGAATGGCAAAGGAACGGGACAGCTGCCATGACATGGCATGTTGCATCTTCATCCCATGGGTCAGGCTGCTTATCCTCCAGTAGTGATGATGACCCCAAATCTCATTGCAGTCAATATCCCTCCCAGCATGGGCCTCAGGTAGCAGATCATTCTGACAGACATTTGGATCTCTCTGAAAATGATTATGCTAGTGATGAGCCCAGTGAAACTGAACAAATCTCCATGAAAAAGAACATCAGTTCCTCCTCAAGAAAACAAGATGTTCTAGCACTCTCAAGACATCAAAGTCTCTCCCTCAGCACAAGCAGCAGTGATTCCAGCACTGGAGCTGTCAACCTGAAAGGGAGCAAGGCTCACTCTTCTCTTCAGCATTCTGCATTTCATCTCACAAAATCCAAAAGGAGAGAGGATGAACCTGAATCAAAGGCCAGGCATGTTACAAGCCTTAATCTGCCATCCTCAGCAGTGGTTTTTAGGGTTAAAGGAGCCCCTGCAGTGAAGCAACCACAGAATAAACTGCCTACAAATATGTTAGGTAAGAGCTACCTGAGTTTTTGTTTCCATTTCTTTTCAATACAGAAATTAAATTTCTCTTAGTTTGATTCTGTTTATTCTCCCTAGGTATATGCTCATCTCTGTTGGTATTTCTCAGTCAGAAATTGTTAAAAACAGAAAGGAAGGGAGAGAAATACCTGCAAGCCCCTAGTTATGCTTGACTCTCTATGTCATTGGTCATTTTTCCTAATTGTGTTGCTAAGAGATGCAGTTTCATGTGCAGACTTTTCACCCCATGAGACTGGTAATGGGATGTTTCAGTCAGTCCCTGGAATCAGTGCTAGAGTTTCTGGTAGCTTATGTATATTCAACCTCCTGATTCTTTGCAGTGAGAAGTTCTTGTTTTCTATTTACCCCTCTCAGAGACAATGTGAGATACAACAGGCTGGGCAAAATAATTTCTCACAATTGCTTATTTTATTCCTCAGACACAGAGAGCCCAGTATTAGTAGAAAATTATGTTTTCCTATGAGCATCTTCTCTCAGTTTGTCCTGGATAGTGTCACAGTTCTTCAGCCAGAAATCCTCCTAATCATTTTTGGCTTGGTCATCTTACTTCTGCAAAAGAAATGGTATTCTGCTGAGAAAGAATTTAGACCTTTTTATTAAATTGGTTCTTACTCTTTTTTCTCAGCTTCCACTGTAGGGCAGGAATACTTACTCCTGACAGCTCTTAATTACTCTGTCACAGATTGCTAAGCTGTTCCAAAAAGAGCATCAAGGACTGTGTAAAAGCTACATTCAAAATAAAGTTGAATTATCACTTGACAACCACATTCACAGCTGACATTGATATATCCCCCAAATCCATTTCAGTTATCATGACCTGCAGGGCTCGGACTGCACTACTAAGAACTATGTTGGAGTCTGAATACTTGTGTAATTATTCTCTGATAAGTTAGTTCTGTTTGACAGATTCATCAGTAAAACTTACTGCAGTTATGCAGCCAGTGCTAATGTAGATATCTTTGTAGAAGAAACCCAGAACATCCTTTCCAGAGGATTAGAAACTGGTGTATATCATGGCGGAACCCTTTCACTGACTGGAGCAGAAGAAGAACAGGACAAAGCAATGCATTTTCTCAGGTAGGTCTATATACACAAGGAACTGATTTGAGCATGTACTGAAGCCAGTACTTCCATTAGCAACCTTAAAATCAGGTTGCTAAATCCATAATTAGTAGCTAGCTTTGTCTGAATGGCATCTATGTTGTCCCTGAGAACTGAAACACTTACCTCGATGAATAGATAAAAAGTAAGATGCCTAACCAAAGGGGCCAACTCTGAAAACTGTGGTACAGTTTGGGTCTTAAAGCTGAGTAATGACAAATGCTTTGTGTAAATTGCTGAACGTATTCAGATTACACTGAAATCTGTAAGGATCAGGATAATTTGTTTTAGGGGATAGGCATCTGATGGAGTAAAGGATAAACTTTCCCTGTGGCGTTCACATCAGGGTACCTTGTGTTTCCAGTTATCAAAAGTGCATATCATGTGACCAACAACATTATAATTTCAGAAACACTTTTTTTTCTGAAGAAGCAGAATTGTCCTCTCAACTGTAACTAATTAGAGGTAATACAAATGCCTGTAATAAAAATTTAGTAAGCTTATTGTCAAATCAAATATATACATTTTTTTTAATGTGAGGAAGCCTGTCAGAAAGCTTGGGTGCTGTCTACCATAAATACAGAAGTGATACAGAAGTGATACTTTCCCTTTTCGCTTTTCTGGTTCTGAACCAGTGCCAAGAAAGAATAACTTACTGATTTTTATTTTAATAGATAATGCAAACTAAGACTGAGGGAGCTGGGCTTGTTCATCCTGGAGAAAAGAAGGCTGCAGGGTGATCTCATTGCAGCCTTTCAGTACCTAAAGGGAGCCTATAAACAAGAGGGGAATCAGCTCTTTGAAAGGGTTGATAACTGCAGGACAAGGCAAAATAGTTTTAAGTTGAGGGAGGGAAGATTTAGGTTGGATGTCAGGGGGAAGTTCTGCCCAGAGAGGTTGTGGATGCCCTGTCTCTGGAGGTGTTCAAGGTGTCCAGATTGGATGGGGCCCTGGGCAGCCTGGTCTAGTATTAAATGTGGAGGTTGGTGGCCCTGCCCTGTGGCAGGAGGTTGGTGGCAGGAGATTCATGATCCTTGAGGTCCCTTCCAACCCTGGTCATTCTGTGATTCTGTGAAATTATTTTTCACATCTGCTTGCTCATTCCTCTTGATTTCAAAGACCATAGGATTACTGCCAAATGGTATTTTCTGACTTACATATGTCAGTTTGTTTGATTTCTTTTTATAGGTATTTTTCAGCAAAATGCTTTCAGTGTCTTAACAATGGATGACTTTAATAAAGATTTTTCTAGTTTGTGATCTTGCAAACAGCTTGGGTGATCTCCAGCTGGCTGTGATATGTGCTTCAGATGTGAATATCTGTGGGATTTGGTAGCTAATAAAGCTACTAATGAAATTAGGTGCTGCTTTTCCCTTTACTGGTTTAAATTTGGGCTGTGGAGTGACGCACAGGTGCAGAATTACTGCAGTGCAGGATTGTCTGCCTGCTGACAGTGGCTTTCATTTTTATTTAAAAACAGTGAAGATTTTCAAAAGAGCTTTCACTAGATTTATTCATGTCATTAGCCACAGTAACCCCCTTATATGTCCACACAACTATTTATCCAAATATACATGCCTAGTATAATGTGTGCATCATTTCAGTTTTCTAATTTATGAGTTAAAACTAATTGTGAAAGGCAGCTTATCCTCCCTGGCTGTGTTGCCCTATGCAGATTTATGCAGTCTGCTTTGTTATTTTCAAACCAGTAAGGAGCACAAGGTGGCAGCTACATCCAAAGCAAGTTACTTCGGCCATTTTGGTGACTTAAATTTGTTGGAAGCCGTGAAAACCCTTTTAAGAGCAATGCCTGGACCTGCCTAGTCCGTCCATTCTTTTGTTTCAAAGTGCTTTGTTTTTGAGCCTTTGCAGACACAAATAATATAGACAAGAAAGTGAAAACAGTTGGAGTGTAGCTGGTGGTGCATATCTAGTGCCTGGTGGAGCCTGGAACGCAGCTTGTGGCTCCACTGCTGAGGGAGATGCTGCTGGCTCTTAGTTATTTGTCAGAGAGTTCAGTAGTGGTCTTTTTTCTTGGGAAAGCCTTGCTGCATGTTTACTTTTTGCCTCACAGCCAGCTTGCTGCTATGTGCCTCAGGCAGAGGTATGCCTGGGATTCATGCAAGGGTTTGAGTTGACACAAGTACTTAGCTTTTCTAATATTTTACATCTCTGCACCTAGCTTTTAGTTTATAGCTGGGGTGTGAACAGACTGTCTGAGGCTTCAAAGAAGTACTGTGTGTGCTCCAGGTTCTTTCATTATTACTTTTTTTCAAGGCCAGGGGCTGTTTTATAGCCTTGAGCCAAAGGGACACAGCGCAACACTTTTGTACAGCTAACCTGTCTTAGAGACTGGGGAGCTGCAACTAAGCTGCTTGCCAGGCATGATCCTGTCCTTCACTGAACTCCAGACTTTGCCCAGCATTGCCTTGTGCAGCGTAGGGTGGAGACCTGTGGACGTACTAGCGATATGGCCCTGTGAGCGACTGTACACTTGGGCTGATGCTCCAGCTCTGTTAATTTTATTTGTACAGGTGCAACTCATGAACAGTTCTGAAGAGGTTGATATCAGCTGAGATTTTGGAGGGAGTAGCCAGCTGGCTTCTGTTTTGCAGAAACTTAAGAGAGTACTCGTCAGTGGAAGATGTTTTGTGTAGATCTTCCATCTTTGTTCTTGTATCTTGTATTTCAGGGCAACTGGTCTGGATTTGGAGCAGTGGCAAGCTACACATAAGTAAGCAGAGGCTGTATATACCGATTTAACCAGAATAATGCAAAAAAAATTAATACTTCAATTGAACATTGAGAATTTTTTTTGCATGCATTTAATGAAAATATTAGACTGGCTTATTTAAGTGAGAAAACAGCAAAAAAATAAAAGTAATAAATCGTAAAGAGCAGCAGGATATGGGGAGCTCATTTGCCTCCTACTGTTATTGTCAGCTTTCATATTTTGTTGTCGAATAGCTAAACTCCATTATGGAGAGGAAAACATGAGGTCATGGCTGCCTCCTGTAGCTGTCAAGTAATAGAGATAGTCAGATGGCTGTAAGTCATGAAGTGAACTGAAGCAAGAAACTAACAAATAATTTAATATCAAATTGAAATTAATCCTGGTTGTACAAATAATGCTCTACAGCTTTTGCAGAGTTTTTAAGCATGCTTCCTGACCAGTCATGCCTTGGTACATTGGGTATGAAGGCAAAATTCTGCCTTAGTGATGGCCTCTCATATTTGGCTCCTGTAATTTACTCACCTATAAGTAATATACTCAGCCCCTTTCATGCAGATCCATGGCTGTTCTCATTATGGGGATGACCAAGCAAATGGAAGTATAGCTCAGTCTCTAGCCTTGCATGGTGAGGTGCCTCATAGGTGTGGTGCTAGGGAACAGGCTGTGCCTTCTGCAAATCTGCCTTAATGTGGCTTTACCTGTACACAGCAAATGTGACTATGAGTCTCTTAAGTTCATAGTCTTTAGATTATCAGAAAATTTTAATTAAATTAATTATTAATTAAATGAATAAATGTACTTCCATCTGCCCAATAGAATAAATTTTGCAGCTGGTCTTGTACAAGTGCTCCAAGTGATGCGTGAGTTCTCCAACCTCTGTTTTGAGAAGTGCTAATCACTTATTGCCACTCTCAGCAGTATTAGTATATCTGAGACATGCCCAAGCCCCCCAAAATTCATGCCTAGAGGAAGCACATCTAGAGACAGTCCTTTGTTACAGTTATGCCAATCTAATACTCTTTTTTTTTTTTTTAAACTTTCTCAGCAGAATACGAATGGACCAACTCAAGGCTGTCAGGGGCCAGCAATACAACAGAGAGCAAACTGACACAAAGGTGCATAGCAAGTTCAAAGGAACAGCTAGAGTCATTGGAGAAAGTGTGAAATCAGAGGAAATACAAGTAAGCTGTAAAATAAATATGCTGTTCTCTTCAGTGAACGTTCTTGTGTTCAGGTATCATATGGACCTGAGTCCTTTCATTTGTACTGCTCACTGAAGATGGCTGTGTGTACAGTGAAGATGTTTGTATTAAAAAACATTACTGTGATTTGTTTTAAATGTACAACTTGCTCTCTTTACATAAGAAAAAAGAATAAATTGAAGAACTGTGCCTTCTGTTTTGTACAGAAGCATCAGGGAGCCCCCCTGTTCTTTGTACCTCTGTGTACTGGCTTTCCCATATCTAAGTTGAGTCTTGAAACATTTCTATCTCCTGTCAAAGTGTGCTTTACAACTTCTTGACATCAAGCGTTGTTATTTCAGTGGCCATTATTCTGCATTGTCATCCCTGAGCTGGGAAGTAGTTCTTTTTTCTTGTAAACTGTCCTGACCTTTGGCTTTGAGGTGCTTTGGTGATACCTAGTTGGGTATGTAACAAACTAAGTCTGTATAATCACACTGGACGGATACATAAGTGAAGGGAAAGTTAAAAAGAAGGAATGTACATGATGGTTGATTACAGACCAAACTGCAGATTTCTGGCTAAACTCTACTGATGTTGCAGCTGCAGTATCCAGCATGAATGCTTCCAAAGGAAGAGGACTCAGTGTTGGAAACACCATGGATGATGGAATGAGAAGAGAATAGGAGAAAATAATGGAAATGTATAGCAAGAGGTCCTCATCAAAATGTAACAAATGCCATTAATTCACTTCCTTGAACTCAGATAAAAATGTCTTTGCAATCCCCTGTGTCTGTAAGGACCATCTAGAGCTAATCACACTACACGAAGTTCCGATGAACTACCAGTTTTTGCCATTGAAACATACCATGTGTCCTTTTAATGGTGTGGGGTTTTTTTTGTTTGTTTGTTTTTGTTTGTTTTTTGCATTATTAGTTTACATCTCCTGATCTTCCTTTACAAGAATATCTCACCTCTTGGTAAGATGATAGGTGTTTGCAATATTTTTAATATTACTTCAAATGTGTTGTCTTTATATTGCAGGAATTCAAGTATGACAAAGGGCTCCATAGTTCCTTGTGTGAATGTAAAGTTGGCATGCCTAGACCAGAGCAGGCAATGACATGACACTTATTTTTTTTCTTCTGATAGATATTAAAGCAACAGATTACAGGACTGCAGGAGGAGTTCAGGAGAAATGAGTCCTGCTGGCATGCTGCCTATGGCAAGCTAAGAGACCAGGTTGAGATGCTGACTAGGCAGAACATGGAGCTTCGAGATGAGCTCAGAGGTTCAGAACAGAAGAGGCTAAAAGCAGAAAGAAAAACAGGAACTGTGAATCTCATTGACAGAAAATCAGAGACACCGGTACTGTAAGACTTTGTGTTTAATACTGCCTGAATAATTTATGCTTAGTTTTTCTTTTGCCTGAATACTGTCACTTCATTCCTGCCCTGCTCAGACTGAAGGGGAGAAATATCAGGTCTACACTAAGCCATGTTTAAATATATTCCTTGAGTGGTCCTCTTCCATTTAACATTAGTTATCCAAGAGATGAGTACCTCTACAAAGGGGTTTAACCAGCCTGTCTCTGACAGTAACAGAGGGGCAGATGGTGTCTGTCTCCCTCCACTAACTAGAGAGTCAGCCTAGGTAACAGATTTGCACTGGCCTAATTAAGCCAATTAAAGTCTCTTGAAATTAACTCTGGTTTTCGTGTATGTCATTGACCTTTTTAATAAAACAGTTCTTTAGCCAGACACAGGCTGTTTTCTGGCAATAAATATAGTGAGACCTTTAACTAAACCTCATTTCAGTTCTTATTTAGTACAGTAAAATTTCAGGGAAGGAAACAGTGGCCTCCCTTAGAAAAGCACAGAGTGAACCCCTGAATAGGAGTCACATTGGGATGGAGCAGGAGAGACTATCAGGTTGGAAAATGTAACTGATTAGTATAAATGTGTCGATGAACTCCTGAAATCAAAGAGATTTAATCATGTTGAACAGGTTCTATTGTTCTTTTTTCTTAATGTCCAATTTGTTTAATTTACTTGCAGGGTTAATTGTTACTTTACGATGTAATTGCGTACCTTCGTTAAAGGGAGGTAAAGGAAGGGAGAATTTCATTACTCCCCTCTTACACAGGAGACAGCAAGCTTAGGGGAAATTAAATGATTCTGACCAGAAATCAAAAGACAAAGATCTGGTTTGAGTGGGTCATTTCATCTTTCTACATATTCAAGGGATAAAAATATGTGCCTTTAAAGAGGGATTCATTTCATCATATGTGAATTGAGGTGACTGGAACAGATAATTATCTTCCAGATGGTGCAGTCTGGTGAGATAAATTTTATTTATCCACAGAGAGCCTAAACCTAGGAGAAAAACAAATCAAGCCTTTTATTCCTAGGTATTTCTCTAATGTGCAGATATAATTTCTAGTAATGCCTCTTTAAAATAAGTCAGATACATCAATTAACCAGACCCTTGCTTCCTGGAGTGAAGAAGTTTTGGTCTCTCTTTTCATTTCAGTGTACTAATTCATGAGATTTTTCATCTAATATTGATATTTTCCATTTAAAAATGTCTTTTCATGTTATGTTTCAGTTTGTTTTTTAATTTTCCCAAACATATACATTCATGTAACTCATTCTTTTATTAACTATGAAGTTCAGAAAGAAGAAATTAGTCACACACAGGATGATTAAAAATGTAAAAAAAAAGCAAGAGTAACAAGAAGCCAGTTGGCTTCTGTTGCAGACGACATTATTCTATTGCTCTGGAACATGTGATGCTGTGGAATTACTGTTCAAACCTGTGAAAATTTTTTTGTTGTATGATAATATAATTTGTTGTGTGATGCTGATAAAGATATTAGGATGCTATGGGCAAGGATTGTCATAGCTGGTGCTGTTGAGTCTCAGTCCCTAGGAGAACAAAGTGTGGAATTTCATTCATTTTGTTTAAATATGTAGGTTTTAAATATTGATCCTGAGCTATGCTAGTCCTGGTGTTTTCATAGTGAGAGACTAACACCCTGTGTTGGCATTTCTTTAGGAAGGAAAATCTGAAATTACCTACTGCTGAGGTGTTGCATGGTAGTGGCTATCACTGTACTTAGATTACTTCATTTTTGTTAAAAACAGAAAACCTCATGAATTGCTTGATTCTTCTAGCTGTGACTTGAACTAAAAATTATGTGTGTATAACATATTCTTTGTTAGGTTGCACAAGCTATCCTGCGAGAAACAGCATCTTTGTCCACACAAGAAGAGAGATCACGGAGAGAGAAGCACAAGAACTGTATCACCTCTCATGTGGGGCCACAGGCAGCTTTGCAGGAACATTGCTTCAGAGATATTAATAGCAAAGTATGGGTTCCTATTGCCTTTTGCCTGATCAATGATAAAATCACTTAGTTTTTTACAAGCTTTGGCAAGTTAACTCTGTATGTCAACTGAAAGTCTTTTTTCTCTCTTATATCTCTGACAGCTCTTCCACAGCCAGTTTACAACATTGTCAAACACATCATTTAGAATATATAGATACCTAAATATTTCACTGTTATGCTTTTTTTTCTTTTTCATTGTTTTGCTTTTTTTCTTGCTTTGTGTGAGCATACTGCTTATTACAAATCTTCCTTATTCTTTTTGTTAGCATTTAGCTGAAATCTGTGCTTTGTTCAAATGTAGTCTCTCTGAAAATACTCATATCTATTGGAAATTAATCTCTTGCTTCCACTGAGTAGAGCAGAAATGAACTCAGATTAGCCAATGTACTGCTCTCTCTGCCTGATTAGGAACTGAAATGAAATTTAAAACTTGTCAGGTGAGAAAAGAGGCAACTATCCCACTTTATTGATAATGATAATGTATGGCTTGAAAGTCACTAGGCAGTGGATGTACTGAATCATGAGACAATTTCTAAACTGAATGTGCTTAAGAGAGCAGAATCAGACATGTCTGAAATAGTAACTTCAAGTAGGAAGCAGATATTTTCAGCCTTTAAGGTTGACTGTATTTCTAAATAATGTGTGCTATTCATAAGCTAGAAGCTGGAAAGTTTAGCTGTAGGAAATTGTTTTATTTGTTCTGTGTTGATTTTGGATCTCCTTGGTCACTCCTACAGCTGGGATTTCACAATTGCTTAGTGCTTCAATTGTCAGACTTATAAACAAGCCAAGTAATGTGGGATAAACAATTTGCAGCTAAGGTGAGCAGTAAAGACAAAAAACTTTGGTAGCTTATCTTGAAAACTTTCGCAGTATGAAACAGTATGTCTCATCTGAATGTCTCAAGTGGCTCTTGCCAAATGAGGTAAAACCAGAAATATTTATTCTACACAGGGACTCCTTGTGATTTATTTTGTTCTCCCCCTGTGGCATGCAGCCATGCACAAAAAAAAAAAAGGGGGGGGGGGAGTTGGAGGCTTCAGCAACACTTCTGAGAAGGGGGATGTTGAGGACAGCAGACTTCTGGGCTTGTTGTTATCTGGACTTTCATCATCCAACCAACGTTGGATGCAGTCCAACTGGAATCTGGCACAAGCGTGAGCTAGACTGGTGGGCATACTGCCCAGATGTCCTGGGTGAACTCTAAAATGTCTGACAGAAACATGTGTTCTTTATCTGATCTCATGGCAGAGGAAGGCCGTGCAGTGAACAGAGTGGATGCTGATGATTTGAATCTAGAATTTGAAGGCTCGGGGAAAAGGAACATAAAACAGAAGCACAAAATCAGTGTTGTAGTGAAAGATGCGAAAATGGTGACTCACTTGTGTTTCTTTGAGCTGTCTTATTAGCAGATGAAAGCTTTAAATGATTCTGTGACTCTGGACAGCTCTAAATTTTGGATGTAAAGCAAAATCTCATGCTGTTTTTCTGTCCAGAATTGAGATACTGTGCATGGGAGAAATCAAAGTGAAGGGATCATCTTGTGTAACAGAAGCAGAAATACATGTCACAGAGGCATGTGGTAAGCTTTATAAGATATTTCACATAAAGCCATCTAGGAATGGTGAGTTTCCTCAGCTGTAACCAAGAAAGCATAACAATACCTAATATACGATTTATTTCTGTCAAAGCTAATAGAATTTGAAGATATGTACAAAAATGACTGGGGAGCAAATTGAGTAATTACTGGTACAGGTTAAAGAATAGGACGACATGATTTTAAGGGAAAAAAAAATATTGAGAGAGAGATATGCCACTTGCTCTACATCTATGAAAAAGGTACATTCTGTTGGCCTGTAATTTTTATTAATGATGAATCCTGTTTGTACTGTAATGTGATCTAGTTGGTGAAGAAATGGCCACTTCAAGCTGTGAGACAAGATAAGCATCTATTTTAACTGCATATCATTACAGATACTTTCAGAATGTAGCTTGTGCCCCAAATAGTTAATAATTTGTATTATCTCCAAACAAGCTGATTTCTGAATGCATTAGAAATTGGGAATAAACAAGTTGCCAGTTTCCTGCCAGACATGCAGTTATAGATAAATTTTACTGATTACTAAGAAAGATATCATTCATTTGCACAAGGGAGAGTTGTATGGGAAGGCATACTGATACAGCTTTTAAAAAGTTACTGTTGGAAAAGTTTCAATCAAGATCTAATGTGCATACTTTCTCTCTTACTACATGGACTTTGCTGTGTAATTTTACAGTGGATTTTGATGAGCTCTAAACATGTTATTTCCTTGTCCATGAATATTCTTCCTGAGAACTGACTAATTATGAAGCAGGGAATTATGACTTTTGCGAATATGTAGACAGTTTTTTGTAGCATTTGAATTTTCACTGCTTTATTCATGAAGATATGTTGGTTTTTTCCCAAGTTTTTTGATCTGCTGGTATGGGAAAGTAAACTCTATGATGTAGGGTCTGTAGGACTGAAAGAAACCTCAGGAGATCATCTGGTCCCTCCTTTAGGCAACAGCAGGATCAGTGTCACTGATGGTTATTTAATCTCTCACCAGCTCCCATAAGATCCAAAATGAGCTGGCACCTTCTGCTACTTACTGGTGATCTGTGTGTTCCCAGTGAAGAAAAGTAAAACTATTTGTTCAGATAACTTGATGACTGTTCTTATGAAAGTGTTTGAATTGAGGGAATCTTTATTAATAAATTAATTATTCATTATCATCTAAAATACTGAGTAATTGGATCTCTTGAAAAGTTTAGACCTAAATTGCAGCAGCTGCTTGGGCTAGGGAGTTTGCTATGATTCATGAAATGATCTTAGAATTACATACGTTTTTATGATAAAAAGACCACAGGCAAATCAGTAAGCCTATACTGATTTCCCCGACGTTATTTCTTTAAAAATGACTATGTTCGTGTATAAGTTAAAAATTGTAATCTATGCTATACATTAAAAAAAAATGAAACCAGAAGTTTTTACAGCGACATATGTAGCAACCTAACAGTGCTCTATTTGGTGGCACCCTCAACTGAAATTGATTTTTGTTTAGATATGTAGTGAATGTAACTTACCATGTTCATGGAAATATATCTTCTTTCTCTCTGGCTTCATCTCTCTCATTCACTTTTGCCGTCCAACACATTCTATTTCATGAGCTTGTTAGAGCCTTAAGTTAGAAAGTCAAGTGCTTCCTCTCATCCTATTTTTAGGTCTCACACAGATCTTTGCCACCTGGCTAGGATAGCATGCATTGCATCAGAATATGCTGATTTTTGAAAACCCTTTTCAAAGAATGCTTTTAGATGATGAAGCTTTTTTCTAAAATAGGCTTCTTAGGGCAGCCCTATGTATAAACATTTGCCACAGAGTATTTTCTATTTACAAGTCTTATGTAGTTAGCTCTTTAAAGGCTTGATTTTCAACAGTCTCTGTATAATATACTCAGCAAAAAAAAACAAACCAAACCAAAACCTGCCACATATGAGTGTCTGGCTGAAGCTGATGATAACTTGCACTGCTGTCACCCTCTTGGCACTTCTGATGATGGTGAGCTCAAAACTAACTGGGCAGAATAAGCAGTTCTTTTTCGCCTGACTACACCTGCTGAACCAGCCCCTTCCCACTCTGTGGTTCCTGGTGCTGTATATGGGAGGGGCTGGAAACATGCATCTGGAGACAGAGAGGACTATAGTAATTTGGGTTGAGATTGGCTTGAGTTGTTCTGAAATTGCACCCCTGTTGTTGTTGTTGTTGTTGTTTGAGTTCTGCTCAGTCACTTAGTAGTTTCAGTCTTAATATTTTTAGCAATAACAGCGAATTTAGCAAAAATATCGATGGCTTAGGAACACTTTCCTTCTCTGTCTGCAATTTCTGATTTACGTCACTTCATCAAAAATAATTTTGAAGATCTTAACTACTATATCATTTTTCTTGAGCTGAGGTCCAGTTGTATTTTGTCACTGCATGCTCATCTATAGTTAAAATATATGGTTAAAATCTTGTGTTCAAGAAATATTTAGATGTCGTATTAAAGGGCATGTTTTAGTGGGGATATATTGGTGGATGGTTGGACTGGATGATCTTGGAGGTTTTTTCCAACCTTGGTGATTCTATGATTCTATGAAAATGATTGTATTTGGATAATTTTGGCATATTCCCAGAATTTGCAAAAATAAAAATAAAAAGATCTGAATTTAAAATGAAAATCATATTCCTTTAGCAATGAGTTTTGTTCATTTCTGCATCTTTTAGCATACTTGTCTGAAAGAGCTAATCAATCTTGCTCAAAGCTGTTTTGTGCTTAGAGAAAAAGATTTAGCTTCTGAAAACTCTACCACCTTCTGGTGTTCAGATAATTCTTCTTCATTGTCTCTATTTTTGTAAGCATGGCCATTAAATTTTAATGTGATTTATTAATATAAAGATGGTGATACCATCGCCTATGACTAAAATCCCTTAAACTTTGAGTTCAGTGCAGAAAATTTTACAGTCATGGAAAATTGGCCCTAGTGACTGTTTTTGGCGAAGGAATTGGTTGGTCTTTTGTGTTTGCAGTTTGTTAGTGCCCCATTCCTTGAGCAATAAGCCATGGGTTTGTACAAATGAATCTGATGTCACATGTGTTTTTTCCATGGACTGCCTACTCTTGCGCTCCCAAACAGCCATTGTCCAGAGGGTGAGGCACTTCAAATGTAAAAAAAAAGGTGGACATCTGGCAAAAAAAATAAAACAAAACAAAACCAACACCTCCCACTCAACATACTTTTCTGGATCAGCTCAGTTGCAGTTTCCCAGGGAGGAATACTTTTCTTATGGTTGGCAAGGTGGCTAGACTGAAGGATAAGAGCCTAAGAGCAGCAACAGTTGCTTTGCACTGTGTACTTTGAATTACCCCTCTCCTTGTTCCACAGAGGACTGGGGGAAGTGGACCGAGTCCAAAGAGGGAATAACATAAAATATGCATATATACATCCATACACAGATATACATCTTCCAAAAGTTTTAAAAATTTAATGAGCCACCTGCTGTAGAAGGATTTTAATGCATGTTTATATCAACTTCATGCAAATGTATTTAAATCTTTTAGGCAAGCTCTGTACAAAAGGCTGATCCATTGAGACTGGTAACAAAGGAACATCAAGAAAAGAAACCATCTCACTGCTCCCTTGGCAGAAGCACAACGCCAACTGGCAGGACAACACCTCACCAGGGAAGAGTGACACCTTTTGAATCAAAAGAAGTAAGACAATGGAGAAGTCTATTTGAACTACCTCTATTTTCTCTTGACAGTATTGTTCAGAATTTAGATTGGGATCATGTTTCTCACAGAACTATTGCTTGGTCTTCTTGCCTTGATATTGTACTGTTTTTTTTTTTTTGCCAGAAATCATCTCAGGGACTGCTCATACATTGAAATATTTCACAGAATCACAGAACCATAGGGGCTGAAATGGACCTCTGGAGATCACTTAGTCCAATCCCCACTAAAGCAGGTTCCTTAGGGCAGGTGTTCAGGTTCATTTTGAATATCAGCCTCTCTGGGCAGCCTGTTCCAGTGCTTTGTCACTCTCCAAGTAAAGAATTTTGCCCTCAGAAGAAGTTCATGACTGCGATATGCCATGCGTCATTGTCTTGGCAACCCAATGAGGATCAAGAGAAAGAGCCGCAGCTAAAATATAGCTCTTGAGAGAAGGAGAGACAGAGCCCCATCTGTGGCTTCTTCCAGCTCTTTCCCTACAGTCTCTTTCTTTAAAGCAGTCTTAATTAAGATTAAACACATACACTGTGTCAGTGTATAGGTCTTGTGCACAGACATTCCCAGGAAGGGGGAGCACACTCCATCCATATCGCTGATTTCTCCCACCTTACAGCAAGGCACAACTGTATGTCACAACTTCTCCATGTTGCTTCAGGTTGTACACCAACTCTCTCCTACTGGGAGAAGAACAGATGAGAGGAAATCACCTGGAACTGGCTCACATCTGACTATTTCCAAGGGGCGTAAGTCATCTTCTTATGAAAAAGGTAAGATTTGTGGGAATTTTCTGCCTTAGAGCAATCTGAATGATTGATCTCCAACCCTTGGTTAACAGGAAATATGTTGTCGCTAAAACTCTCCTACGAAACTTGCATTTGACAAGAAAAGGAGAATGGAATGTGCTGAATTTATTGCTGTGGAAGCCCAGAAGGTGGAGCATGGTGGTGGTCTGCAGTTCTCTTTGGTCCAGGACAAAGCACCTTCAGAAATGAGCAAGCCAGCATCAGCAGTATAAGAAGCAATGTGTTGCAAGCAAGCATCTGAGAGCTAGCATCTTCAAAAATGACCTTCTACACTAAGTGAAGAAACATGACTGTATCCTCTTTTATTTTGCTTTTTCTTATAGGCACACCTTCACCCATTTCAATTATCTCAGAAGACATGTTCCTCTCAAACAAGCACAGCAATAACACTTGCAGCTTTGCACTCTGCAGTTACAGGGAGGAAACACAGGTATTTCACTAAGAAAATCTTTAAAATAATTCACTGTCTGTGACTTCACATATGGCATGCTAACTCCCATTTGGCTGGCAACAGCGCTCTCTTGTATTTATTTTCTTCTCTCTCCTCATGATGTATACACTCTTTAAAACAATATTTTAACGGCTTAGAAGTAAAAAAGTACATTTCTTTGCCAACATATTCCTGCATGACCGTTGGACATTAATAGATTTATGTTGCTACTTAGTATTTTAATTTTGGTTCAGGAAGAAGAGATTCCTAATCTTAAAAAGACAGAAAAAATGTTAAAACCTCAGAATAAAGTGGCTTTTGCAACGACCCTAAGGAGAAGTGGCATAACTGCATATGAGAACAAAGTACTTACAAGCAGTTCTCCTACTCTTCTGGATGCTGAAGCAAAGGTTGGAGCAACTTATGGTTCTGGGTCGTATATGATGAGTAACTGTCTTTTCCATGGGTGAACTGAAGTGAAACACACTAAGAAAATCGTCCATTCCCACTTCCTTCCTGACCACTATAAAACTCAGAACTTTTCATCTGAGACTGATACTGAGTCATAATCTTCTGAAAGGATGCAATTTCTGTTTCCTTAATGAAACTGCAAATGTTTTGATCCAGGGGCAGGAGGGAAGGGAAATATTGTATCTGGAAGATTAGTGCCTTTCTCCAGAACAAAGCTGAAGTATCATGATGAAATTTATTATTATTATTTTTTTTTTTGGCTAGTGTTTAGGTCTCACTGCTTGCTTCAGAGCCCCACAGTACATGGACTTTCCATCTGTTGCTGGGCATTCCTTGCAAACTCTGGAAGCACTACTCTGAAAGTATGCTCAGTCCTTTGAACGTAGCTTGACATATAGAGGCAAGCAGCAGTTACCTCAAACTGTCTTGGCCTATGTATGAAATCCATATTAGTAAGAAGAGTGAGAACTGAAGGATGTTCTATTTAGAGGGAAGAGAGACCACTGTGGAAAACACTTTGCAAATGCTATGCAGTGGATAGAAGCTTGGGGATGGATCTGACAACTTCAAGCACAGTGTTGGCAGCTTATCACTAGAGCACATCATTGACCTGTGGGAAGCAGTAGTCCCAGTTCCTTTGGATCCCACAGGCTGACATGTACTACCACTGTAATGAGAATTTTGTTGGATGCCAAGTGCCAGTCGTTAGTAAACTTAAGGCTCCTTTATGTTACCAGACAGTGCAAAGGCAAATTGTAACAGTAAATTGAATGCATGGCATCCTGAATTATTCTTAGTTACATAGTCAGCATTACGTACAGCTAAGAGCAATGAGGTTTGTTTTGAAAGGTGGATATTGCTAGCATAGGTGCCTTTCTTTGCAAATCAGTAACCCTGCATTCATTCAGGGATAATCCTGCTCTTTGCTGTTCTGTTTGTTCTCTCCATTTCCTATAGTGCAGTTTCACCACAATGCACTCATTCCCTGATATTGCTTTGATAGCTGGCATTAATTGGAACTAATGCACAGCAATTGCAGTTACGACTAAAACATCAAAATTCACTATGAATTCAGGACAATACCAGAAAGAAGGGCAGTTGTCCTCTTTGTTTGTAAAAGGAAACATTTTTTTGAAGAGTTGATGAACATTTGTGAAAATATTTTTACAGCCTTTCTGTCTATATAATTCCGACTGTTATATTCTCATAGATACAGCCTCCAAAATCAATATTATCTAGAAGGTCAATGTTACATCAAGAAAGAAGAAAAAATGAGGACATGGTGCAGGAAAAAATAGAGCATCGTGATGGAAAGGTGAGATAAATTAAGGTGCTTGAAGAGATCACCAACAGGGCTGCAACAGATAGTAATTGCCACTTCAAGTAGTCATAGAGAATTCTCTCTCAAAGAGTCCTTAATGAAGAGCTTAAGTATAAAGTTCACGTTATAAGTAGCAGGAAATTATATATAGCTGATGGGATGGAAATCAAGTAAGCAATTTTTCTTATCTCCTACTGTACTGACTGAGGGTAATCTATGTCCAATCACAGTTGTCAATTCTTGATAAGCCTTAGGATATATGAAGTTCAGACAGTAAAGTAAAACACAGGTTGCTGTGTCTATTCAGTTCAGAGCTTCTCCTGTCAATACACGTGTTGATTAATGATACTTTCCAGTAAGCACACACGGAAAAGGCCTTTGCAATGTAACATTGTTCAGGGGAAACTGGTTTGATGTACCTATTATTTTATAGCTAGTGCTGAGATAGACTGTGTGAAAATTTCTACCAATCACATTTCCTTCTCATAGAAATAGAAAATACATTATTCATTGTTTTGGTCCTTGTGAAAAAGTCCTTTTTACCACTGTATTTGATTCATAAAACTTATTGTTGGGCACGGCTTATTCAACATGAGAGTGGCCAAAAGGTGAATTGAGTCATTAATTCTTATTTAAACTAACTGGAACTTTTTCTAACAAGGCCTTTGTATTAAGTATCTATAAGAATATCTTTCTATAACTGACTAGTTTTTTCTAAACAAAATTATTTCTAAAACTAAGATCTTGCCCTCACTATTCATCCCCTTTCCCTGAGGATATTTATTCCTTCTTGTCTTGTTGGGACATGTGCTTTTTTTTTTCTGTAGACAACACTGGAAATATAAGGAAAAGCTATAGTGCACCCTATGGTTGTCTTCTTTTTTTTAGAGTTTGCTAAATGAATTAAATTATGGAATTTATTTATGCTGAACAGAACTAGTTCCTGTAGTCATTCTGGAAAACTCATTAACTAGAGGCTGTATTAGGAAGGAAGTCTTCTTAGACCAATATATTGTTTGTAGAACAGCACACTGATAATATTATTGCCACCTGTTAAGAAGCCTTGATCAATTTTTTAAGGAATCTCTGCATACAGCCACATTTAACTCTTTAGTATTGACTGTCCATTCAGGCTTATGTTACTTGGAAAAAACAGTTGTTAACATGTCAACTGTCTCTGTTAATATATCATTTTGATTTGCATAATCCAGAACAACCTACACAGAATGAATACCAGCATATATGAAAACAGTACAAACCATTACTAACTGAAGTCGGCCAATGAACAGCCTGTATTTCTTCATTATTGCCCCAGGGCAATCTGTCTTATCTTGCTTAACAGAAGAGAAGGTGGTGTGGTGGGAATTTGAGTCAAGTGCTTGAAAAGGGATGATTTTGCTAAAAGATAAAGTCAGAATTTTTTCTCTCTTATGCAAAAATGAGGCAAAAAAAAAAAAAAAAGCACACATGCTGCTGAGATAGCTTTGAAATGCAAAAGTATTGAGTGAGTACACTGAGTTATTTCAAATTCCAATTTCATTGGAAGGCTGTGTAGTGTAACTCGCATCCTTTGACTTCAGCAACATTAGGTGCTCTATGTTTTCAAAGGTTGAAGAGGTGCTTACTGATGGACGTCGAATCATCACTTTCTGCAATGGTACTAAAAAAGAGATCAGTGCTGATAAAAGGATGACAACAATTAGCTTTTTCAATGGAGATGTAAAGAAGATCATGCCAGATCAGAGAGTGGTACATTGCATTTGTTTTCTTTAAGGAAAACTGTATGGTTAAGAGATCTGTCAAAAAAGTTCCTACTGTTCATCTTTGTAGCAGAAATGCTAAGTCACAGCTTGAAGCAGTGATTGAGCACCTGGTGGGAAGGTAGGGCCAACCCAGGGCAGCTCAGGTGTATGCAATGTACCTGAGTGACTGGAAGAGGTGGAGCCAGGATCCAGCCCTTCCCAGATCTCATTTAAGGGTTGTCAGTGGAGGTAAGGGTATCTTGCTGGAGATCCCTGCCTACTTGAGACCTTCTAAAGGTAAGCAGATTTTTTTCCTTTGTTTCTATGCCTACAGCTGCTGCATTTGAGCATACCCTCACTTGCTGTAACATAGGACTTTGCTACTACACTGACATTGCTGTGCTTTCCATGGTGTTACAGCATTAATGTTAAGTTACAGTGTATCTTGAAATAGCATTTCTGGGATAAATTGATGAGGAAGGGTTGGTTTCCACAGCCCTGATTGGGGAGGACTGGAAATTGGTGAAGGTAACAGTTGAAGAAGGGGCGAGCAGGGATTGAGCTAAGCAGACCAAAGGAAACTGAGAAAAGGTAAAATGTAGGGGAAGCCATCTGAAGAAAGGACTGTTTTTTGTAGATTTTAGAGTTGGTTGCACAGGAGTTCTTCCCTCTTGGCATTAGGTAAATATGTTTAATAAGAACGTGAGCTGAAGTGGAGATGAGTAAGATCTTGGCAAGAATGTGAACTTTAAATTATTAGTGCATGGGTTGGAGCTAGAGTTCCTATCTGCAGGGAATTGAGAAGATCGCTCTCATTGTTCTTCTCTACACTACAGATAAGTAGAAATATCTAGAAAAAGCCAGGAGGAGGGGTGTGAATGAAAGAAAGGAATTAAAATGTAAGTGTATCAACTTTTAGGGATGGCAGATACCTGAAGAAAATAGTCTTGAAATGACTTCTTAAAGTTGGCTTATTTTTTAAACACATTGCTATGGTTTAATCTTCTTATGCAAATATGACTGTGCTGCAAACAGTTCACTGTCCTTCCAGATCTATTATTATGCAGATGCACAGACAACTCACACTGCTTATCCAGAGGGCCTAGAGGTGCTGCAGTTCCCTAATAATCAGATAGGTATGCAAGAACTTGTGGATGTGAACTATGTGTGTGGGAATATCTTAATTGCGTAAGTGTTGTCTGAGCCTAACTCCAGCAGATTTACATTTTTTCTTCACATTTGCTTTTTCTTTGACTTTTGATTTTTGGTATGATCCATCACTTTACTGCTCAATTTCCTTCTACAAAGAAAGATAATAAAGGGGCATAAATGCATCATTTCTATAGTTTTACTATCTCATTTGATTCTTTAGTTCCTCTAGCAGTATGCTGGATGGAATTTCTGCCCTCACTACAAAGTCTAAAGAAAATCTCATCTAGCTCTGTGTAAAGCTATGAGAGAGAATTCCAAAGACATTTTTTTAAATCTTGTTTTCCACAGAAAAGCATTATCCTGATGGCACACAAGAAATTGTGTTCCCAGATCACACAGTGAAATGCCTCTATAGTGATGGATTCGAGGAAACTTTTTTCCCAGATGGTACAATAGTAAAAGTAGAAAAGTAAGTCTCCTTTTAGAGACAGGAATTGGCACTGGGCACAAGTTTAATGTTACTAGCATATACAACTGTGGTTTGATTCTGCATGACTGGAAAACTTCCATATGGAAGAAGAGATTTGGACGAGAACAAGTGTTTTGCTACAATGAGGAACTGAGAACCTTTTGCTTCCACTTTGAATCACAGGTGACCTGATGTCACTGGCAAAGTGACTGAAATATTTCTTTTTTTGTTCTATGTAATTTTGCAGTCACTCTCAATGTCTGGCCAGGGCAACAGTATAACTTGCAAGCAAAAGGGAAGCCAGTTGTTTGTATTAAAAACATAGGACTGGAGAAGAGGACTCTTGGGTTCTATTCTTTAGTATTTTACTCACTTTCTGTTCTTGCCAAGATGTTTTGAATTCTTTGCTTCTATTCCATCATATAAAATGAGGACAGATAACAACAGTAATTCATTACACGTGCCTATTCTGTGCTTCTGTTGTATAAGAGATTTTTCTATTAGCAAAATGCCTTGAGATCCCTGCGTGTGGTATTCATAAAAACACAGATCCTACCATCCATTATTGTGTATAGAAGCACCTTTGTATTGAAATTTGGTTGTGATAACTGATCTCTGATATGACCACATGTAAATTCTGAGGTGAATTATATAACCTATGAAAGTTTCTACTTTCATTGTGCCATCTTAGGCAGCTAGGTATGATAGGTTAATAACATACAGTGCTTTATGGCCCATTCACTCATGGCTATTGCTTTCAGGAACGGAGATAAACTAGTGGTATTCAGTAATGGCCAGAAGGAGTTTCACACTGCACAGTTCAAGAGGAGGGAGTACCCAGATGGAACTGTAAAGACTGTGTACTGCAATGGCAGGCAAGAAACCAAGTATTTGTCTGGACGTGTTCGAATCAAAGACAAAGAGGGTAATGTCATCCTCGATAAGAAGTGATTCCTCCCATCAGTGGCTGAACGATATGTAAGTGGCTCAACAAATTTTCTCTGTACGATTTAATCTCTTCCCCCTCTGGACATGTGTGTTGGTTTAAAAGATTCTTTCCGGATGTCTCTGATGCTTTTCTGTTGCTGTTAATTATTAAGATTAGAACATGTGAAGTAGTGAAAACCACTATTTCTAATGAAATAAATTAAGGATAATACTTTCAATCCACTGTGTTCTATACAACTACAAATTGCCATCATACCACAAAGAAAAAAAACCCATAATCTTAGTGGATGGAGACTAGCCTACATTTGTCCTGGGGTTATGGGAGAAAAAAAAAAAAAGGAGTAATTAGAAGATGCTAAAGTACATTTATATATCTCAAGAGGCTGAGAGTGGGGGCTATTGAACCTGGAGAAGGCTCAGCCATACCAATGTACATAAATACCTGAAGGGAGGGAATGTGGATTCTTCAGAGCAGTGCCCGCTGACAAGACAAGAGGCAAAAGGCTTGCATTGAGATGCATGAAATAATACAATTGTAGTCTGAGAATACTGTCCAGTGTATTTGAAGACAAAATGTGACATTTATTCATTTTCGGTCATTATTCCAGATAAAAGTGACACTTCTTACATCTTTCTTTTCTCAGACCTCTTTTGTGTTTCTCTATTTTTGAATTAACCTCTCCCATTACTGCCTTTATACTTCCAGTAGTATAAAAACATTTCTGCTCAGTGAATCTCAACAGCTTTAAGGCTCTTTGAATTGTACTTAATACCTAGGGGGATTAATCATTTACCAGATACTACTTTCAGCTCCCTTCCTGGTAGACTTACTGTCTATCATCTGTCTTGAATTCTTCCAAAGCACTGAAGCATTTCCCCTGTAGGACTCATCTTACTGCCTGGTGACTGAAAAGACCAATTATTTCCTCGTGCCCTTCAAATTCCTGTAGCAACAAACACGTTCATAGAATGCTGCTTTGGGCTTTTCTCACACCTACATGCAAAACAATTGCAAGATTATGGAACTTCTCCCTCTTCTCTATACCTTCCAGTGGGCCAGACTGCCAACGCATCAGCATTCATATTGCAGATCATCTTTGGAAGAAACAGATCGAGCAAAGTAGAAAATGTTGTTTGTATTGATCATACTCATACTGTTGTTCATGAATTTAATTATGATGTTCTAAAGATCCAAGAAGTTTGATGTCAGATGGTGTGGTAATAACACTGTACTGTTTTGGTTATGTTTCATTACAACAAAGGAACAACTTTAAATCTGTGCTCTTCACTACTGAAATACTTAATACATTTTATATGTTTTGTAAAAGGAAAGTCTAATCAAAAGAAATCCAAGAGATCATTCTTTTCCGTGTGTTTACTAAGAATTTCTGCTCAGTGTAGCCTCTGATTAAAACAAATGTGTGTTTTGTTTTTTTTCAATTGACCATCGTATAAACAATAAATATGATTAATTCTCTCTTTCAGTTAGATTAGGAAAATTGATGTTTCCAAGGCACAAGTGCTTTTATTCTCAGGATTTTTTTTAACAAGGAGTGCATGTTCTCCAGTTGTTATGCTTACATCCTTTTTGTTTCTATAGTAAAATACAAACTTGCCTTAAATTGTTGATTGCTATTCATTTATCTGCGCATATAATCCTTTATAATTTTAAGTTCAATAAGGAATAATTTTGTTTGTGATCTGCTTGCTCCTTGGTTAATTAAGCACTCTTGACTCTACTTGTAGGACGTGTTCTCCTGGAATAAAAAGCATGCAGTCCTGCACAGATGTAACAAGTGATATGTGTAACCTCCTAGGTCTCTGCGCATGTTTTTCAAGCAATATTTTATAGCACAGAAGTAAAGGGATTCTTGAAGTAAGGGGTGCCATTTAATTTTGTTAGAAAAGGAGACGGCAAAGTACATAACTAATGAGCCTTGGCAGGTTAGGAGCCCTTCACAGACCAATTATGGCAAGTTATACTATTTTTCACAGGCTAATTCTTACACCTTGTCTCCCTTACCTTCCATTTGCTTTCCATTGGTAATCAGGAGCTGCTTGCTCTACTAGGTATAGTGCAGGAATACTAATAATTCAAATTTTGTGGTGCGTATTTACCTTAATCGTAACAAATTTGCCTACTTTGGAAAAGCCAGCTTACTATAACTTTTCTCCTGTGGTATGCAGTGAACATGTTTTTATGAAATCTTTGGGGATGTGAGACACAGCTGGAAAACCCTATTTCTCTCCACAGGTTTTCTAGCACTACAAGAAGTATGTTACAGCCAGTATCTGGTGTCAATTTTGAGACAAATCTAGAATTGTGGGTGACTTCTGAACAATAACTTCAGTTTTAGACAGGTGGGGGCAGCAAAGGTGTACAAGAGAAGAGTAGTAATCTTAGAGCCTCAGATGTCTCAGTTCAGTGTCTTTTTAATCTTCCATGCTTAATTAATCAGTGAAGAAGTTCTACTGAAAGCAAAACAAAACTGCCTAATTGCTACACTCTTCGGGTGGCTAACACAGAGTCTGTGAGACAAAGGTTTGATTTGCTCTTCTTGAATACAGTATTTGCAGTTTGTCCTGCCCTCCAATATCAAATTTCTTTCTTACTTTTGGAAGCCTTCTTTATCAAGGGCTTATTTGGGGGGGAAAAAAACCACCACTGTAACAGTGTATGTCAGTACATTTTTTTTTTTATAACTTGTTTTCCATAAGAATTTCTGCAGAATCCTACAGGTCATAAAATGAAAGTTGTTTCATATTGTTGTTTCATACAGTGCAGAATTAACCTGTGGAAAGTGATGCCAGGCAGCTCACTGGATTGTTCAAAAAATGTTATTGCTTTGTGTGATTCATATCACCTGCATCTTTGTAAACTGAGAGCATGTTGAATGTTTCCCTAGTGTAAACTGACCAGCTTTTTCAAATCATAAAGCTGGGAAAAGAAAAGAAGCAAAGACTTCTGAGGTAAATAATAAGACAGGTATTTCTGAAGATGTTTTGAGAAATGCAATTCTCCATTTTTATTTTGAGATATTAGTTCTAAGAGTTATTCAGCACTTTCATTTTCAAAAATAATCTCTCGTGGTAATTGCTATATCACAATTTTTACACTGTGTATGCTTTGAAATATTTCCTTCTAATACAATTTCAGTACATGCCCACGTACCTTCAAGCTAACGGTGTCATTCATGATGTCTGCATGACTTAACATCATGAAGTTATACATATTGTGAAGTTAAACACTCTTTGTCTTTTTTTGTCCTGTGCTATTTTGTTTACTCACTAATTTATTTATTTCCTTTATGATGCTCTTTACATCTGTGCCGTCCTTGGAAGCTTGAAGTGCAGCTTCATTGAAAGGAAAAATAAGCACAAAACCTCCTACCTGGCGGGTAGGCATCTGGTCTTTATCAGAGAGGAAATAGGGGCGTGTGCTTAACTTGTAGTTGCAGATTTCAGGTGAAGGTGACCACCGGCTGAGTTGAGCAGAAATGAATGGAGAATGTGCAGCTGGGAGTTGTTTGTTTTTAGCTTCAGTCTTTACTTGGGAGGATGTTTTTGGCTTATTCATCTTTTCCCGCAGCTGGGAAGTCAGTGTTTCCCTTGGATGTGCTCTGGCAGTTTTCCTGGTTGGGGAAGACACCTTATGAATTGATCCTCTTGCAAACTGCAGGGCAGGTTGTGTTTGAGGAGCAGAAATACAAGTAGATACTTTTCGACCAGAAAGTAAGCCAGGAGCCTGTTCTGGGGTGCTTTGACCTGTTCTTCTCCAGGGTACCTGCCTTCTAACAGCTTTTGATCCAGGCATTTCATTCTGCCTGTGAGCGTCAACCTGTTTGTAGTTAAGCAGTTCAACAATATCATGAAGAAGCTTTCTTTTCACAGTGTCATCAATGGAGCAGTCTAAACACAAAGCTGGGTTGTAGTTCACTTCTAAAAGCCATGGCTTGAACTTGTCATCAATCAGGATGTCAAAGCCAAAGAGCTCAAAGCAATTGGAAGCCTCTGGTAAGGGAGTGACAGCAAGCAGGGTGAGGATCACGATGTTATTCATCTTTTGCCACAGTAGCATATCATCGACCCCAAAAATTCGAAGGTAAGAACGGAATTTGCTGAATGTCCACTTGCAACCACAGCCAATCCCTTCTTTAAATGTTTTGTATGAAGCTCCATATTTGTTTATGCTGGTGTTTGTTAGGTGGGCGTAGACGTTGTCTAGAGAACTGAGATCAAACTTTTCAGTGGCAAATCTCACCAATCCCTCTTCGTAAGTGTAAATGGTGAGTGGGCAAAAACTGGTGACACACACATAAAGGCGAAGATCCAATTTATATCCTGAAATGAGCAAGGGGTTGCTAATGTACTTCTGCACAATGACTGTACAGTGATATACTAAGTCTTTAATGTCTTGGAAAATGAGTATGCCCCTTCCACGGGAGAGATGCACAGGTTTGCAAATCCAGTAACTAGGTCTGCCTACTGACTGTATCTCTTTGCTGTATTCTGCTATGAATTTGACATAGTCATTGGGCATGATGAATGCTACTGGACTAAATTCATACAGTGTTGATCCATATGCTCCTTTCATACGTTTCAGGTGCCTTGCCAAATAGTCTTTTCTGGTGATCCTGACAGCTTCTGGGTAGTGGTTGAGTCTCTGCCATGGTTTAATACTGTGGTGGTCTGTCATAGGAAAAGGTGAGTTCCTCCAGTACAAGTTCCAGTCTGTGTCATCTTGCTCCTTTTGGTCAAATTCAGTCCAACCACGTTCCAATAAAACCTCACGGATTATTGCAGGGGCATTTTCATGGAGACGGAACACCAAAGGCTTCAAGGTTTCACTTGCGTTATCATCTGCCAACATTTCCATCTTACTAGCTGAAAGAAAATAGAATTGTCAGGAAAGAAACAATGCTACAAGTTGTGCTAACAGTCATCAACTTTGCTGTATTCTTAATGTTTGTCACTCTCAACACGTTCTCAAAGCATATCACTCCTGTGTTTCCATTGCCCACGAAAGAGAAGTCAAAGGCTTGTTTAAGCTGAAATGTTAGAAGGGCATAAAGACAGCTGTTAAGATAGCACAAAGCATTGACTGCTGAAAAGTTGTACGTCTTCAGTCTTGCATTTACTCTTTCTTTGAGGTAGCCTACTATAATAGCAGTTGTTCTAAAACTTCTGTAATTCATGAATATTTACTAAATATTACAATTTCCTGATATGGGAAGTTTTTTCCATAGAAGAAAAATAATCTCTGCCAGGTACTTTTAAAACTTTGAATTTTTTTTGTTTTGAAATTGTCAGAATATCTCATTTATGTTTTTTGAAAAGCTAGGTTTGACAGTCCTGGTTTAAAAAGAAATGTCTTTTTAATGTCTTACCATTAATAAAATGTAAATTAACTTAAAAGCTTTGTCAGTTGCAGAACAGATTAAGGCTTATTTCATCTGCATGTGGAAAACAACTCAGAATTTCTTGCGTGATATAAAACGTGCTTCACTTTCCACATCTGACATCTGGTGATCCTCTTCTATGACGTATTTGTCATGGCTGTCCAATACATTTTGCTGCTGCTATCTGGCTTAACTACGGACTGCAGCTGAATTCTCCTTAGTGAGAGGAGGAGTAAGGGTTTGTAGGAAACAGGAAACAAACATGGTAGGTACTGCAGCATAATGATGTAATATGACTTAGATATTAACACCACAAAGGTGAAAGAAAGACTTCTTTCTGGGTGTCTTGCAGGCAGTGCTTCCCAGAGAGCTAAGGGTTTGCTGTTGAGCCTGCAGACAAACCTAACCTGGTGGCATAGTGAACCCGGGAAATTTTTGTTATCTTTGCTTCTGCTTTCTTTCCTGGGAGTTTTTTCCTGCCTGATATTAAACAGCAGGATGTCATGTTATAAATATGTGTGTGTGTGTATATATATATGTGTGTGTGCGCAAAACAAAGCAAGTTTTACAGTAGCTGGTTCAAAATCTTAGGTAATGATTATTACATTGAGAAAAAACTGAAAGTAGCCATACTAAGCATTTGGATGAGTCACCTTAGGACTGCAGTTAGTTTTGTCTTTTTTGTACTGCTAAGCATTCCTACTAGCAGTTTCAGTGAAAAGCACTGTTGCACAAGAATCTAGAGCAGGTATGATTACTCTGGTAGGTAATCATAAATCAGGCTACTAGTAGTATCTGAGGAATGAAGCTGCCTTTTGGTGGTTTTCTATAAGGGTGTATTAATGGTGCATCTTTCATACCTCTGGCACTTAGGGTACAGCGTACAGGAAATTGACTCAACAAGCCTCGATATAACAACATGAGCTTCAAACTTTCAGATAATTAATACAGAGAAAACAATGAGAGAGCAGTTACCTGCTAAAAAAAAAGTCCTCTTACAAATAAGCAGAAGCTCTTACAGTAATATTACAAAAGTAACTCTAGAATGATACAGTGAGTTTAATGAGTGAATTTTACTCATCTGTATAAACATGTGCCTGGATGAATGCTCACTTCATTATCTAAGAGAGCTTTGCCTGCATTCTCCGAGCTCTCAATTTTTTGCCCGTTCTTTAATAACCTGCAAATCCACCCATGTGTTTGCAGACATTCATCTACAGAGTGGAAATGGCTGCAGCTGCCTGGGAGCGTGCTGGAATCCAACACCCACCGACCATTGTTGCAGATGTTCCCCTCAGAATAAGGGCTGCAGCTGTGACCTCACTGTTCCCATGGAGCTGTGTGGTGACCCTGGGGCCACCGGGCAGTCCCAGCCTCTTCCAGGGCTCCAGGTCTGCCTTGGCTGCTACCAGCTATTTCTGCATCACTGTTGCTTGTCTTCATACCTGTTGGAGGCAGATCTTGTGGAAATACGATCCTTAATGGTTAAGCATTGAAACTGTTTGCTTGCAGTGTTCGAGAGAACTGCCTCTGCATAGCTAAACTTCGCAGACTGACTAGTAAGTGTTTTGTACTAATGTCCTCAAACCCTCAGGGCCACGGACCATTATGTGGATCTGCAAGCTGCCTGCATTGGGATTCTGTCTCACAACCAACCATTCTAATCACTCCTTTAGGTGTCATTTCTGTCCAGTAAGCAGCCCCATACTGCAAGGTCAGGAAGGATGCCTGCCAATCCAGCTTCATTCCCATCTGGCTACACCACATGGCCTCTTATGTGCATTGGATGTGGGCTACCTGCAACAAAAGCACGTTCCCTGACTCGCAGGCACAGGGGTAAGGCTGAGCAGGTGCAGGCTGTGTCTGATTGAGCAGAAATGCTATGAGTTTAAAGGCCGGGCAGAGCCCCACTGCACTCCTTCCTACGTCAGCCTCACCCCGCGGGCCTGCCGCCCCGCACGTACCTCTGCCAGCTTCAACCCCATCCAGGGCCGCTCCGGCCGCAGCAGCAGACGCTCGAGTGAGCGGGAAGCGGCGGGGCCGGCTGCTGGGGCCGGAGGAAGGAAGGGCCGGCGGCCGTTGCTTGGCAATGAGGAAGGGCGGGCGGCGGCGTCAGAGCCATGTCTGCGGAGGGACGTCCTGCTGCCTTTCCCCCTTCCCTCCCTCCCCCCCCCGGGCTTTCGTCCTGTTACGGTGGAAGCTGTTTATGCATCAGTATTAATTACTTGAAGTTGACTGTCTTAAGCTCCAGGTGGTGCTATAATGCGTGGTATGCCCACCACCTGCCTCCTCAGCAACGGTCGTTGCGTGACCCAGCTCAGCCCGCGAGCTCTCTGGGAGAACTCATCGCACACAGGCAGCCTCAGGCTGATGGGAGCTGCTGCTTCCTTGCAGGATAAACGCAGCTGTGGCTGTGGGAGAGATCAGAACCTGTGTGGTAGTGAAGTAGGAGTGAAGGTGAGTCTGTCTGTGCCCCACTGCTGGACCTCAGTGCAGACAGACCTGGGCTGCTTGCTGCCTGACGGTCACGTTCTGGTATGAACTGTAGGTACAGCCAGACTATAACAGAATGCTTTTCACAGCAAGTTCTTAAAAAAAGCAGAATGAGAAGAATGCAAATCTTTATAAAATGGTGATTCCATGATCATAGATTACTGGAACCATTATATTATATGCATTCCCTGCAATCAGGTCAGCAATTCCAGTGGCTGCCATCTTCTGATGTTGCGTGTGGCTCTTTCAGCTTTGGTTGTAAACCTGTGGTACCAGGTCTGATCCACAAATACAAAATTGTTAGGGCTTTAAGAGTCTTGTGTACATTTATCAAGACTTTATTAATTAAAAAAAAAAAAAAAGGTGTTTAGTTGTATGAAAGGATGAAGTCAGATAATCTTCGTTTATAAGGCTGAAATGTCAAGAGAAATTTTTACTCCTTTTTTTTTTTTTGTTTTTTTGTTGGCCCCAAAATCTGTTTGAAGCTGTTGAACTTTGGAAAGCCCATGGAAACCTGCCTATAGCAGGTGACCTTGATTACTCTGACCCTGATGGCTTAGATACTTGTTTCCTGGGTGTGAGGGCCCTTATTTTCTTTTTCTGTAGCAGCAGGTGTCCCAGGGGATCTCTTAGCTTCCAGGTACTCAACCACTCCATATGTCACCATAGACAACATAAGCACAGCCAGTAAAATGTACAGCTTGATGTAGACTCGCAGCGTGGTGCTGTAACCAAAGGCAATGACGAATCCACATGATTCCCAGAGACGGTAATTTGCAAAGGCAGCCTCTGTGTGTTTCTCAAATAAAACACCATAAAGTCCTGAATGAAAACAAAAAGACAAGCCTTGTGAAGGTTAAGTTTGAAACTATGTATTTTCTGCAACAGGGATAAATAGGCCATGTCAGGGAAAATAAACGTTCCCTCTTAAGGGACAGAAGAAAGTACAAACTTTGTTGTAGAATATTTTTGCACTCATATGAATTGTGGTAAGTTAAATAACAGAGCAAAAGTGACAAAAAAGCAAATAACAGAGAAAAAGGGAAAGAAAATGAGAGGAAGGAAGAAAAGATGTGTGTGTCAAACTGAACTGATAGGAAGTTTGTTTTTCAAATTATTAGCCAGAAAAGGGGAAGATTTGTAGGCAAGTACTTACTCTCATGTTCTCTTGAAAGCTCCCTCTGAGTTTGGTCAGCTGCACACCCAAGCCTGGAATTCAGGCAGGGATTCCCACCTCTGGATCCCACTAGTGAAGCACCAAGGGAAGGGCAGAGAGCTCCCTTTCCTCTGGGTGCTGAGCTAGCATCAGTGGTGATAACGAAGCCAGCGTTTCCACTGACTCAGCTGTGGTGAGCAGGGAGGAATGTGATGAACCTTGACTTTTCTCATTCATTTCTATATCTAACAACTTGTATATTTGAAATATGTATATTCAGCCAAAAGACAAAGAGAACAAAGTTCTCTGGAATGCTGGGTCTTAATTACCAACCCTGCCAAATGCAGTATGGCACCAGTATGCCTGACTGAAGCTGTGGAAAGGCCACTGGGCTGGCTGAGTGCACGGGCTTGCTGCTAGGTCTGAATTCTTGTTGGTAGCTATAGGGCCTCATTTTCATGAAAATTCTGTCCTGCCTGCTTTCCCACTCCTACAGCCTCTTCCCCTTGCTCTGTTGGTAGGCATGGATATGGAAGAGGACTGCTGAAAATAGTTTTTGTCCAGGTTTATAAACTTTCCAGTCTGGTTCACATCCTTTCTAAAGGCAAACGTCATGCTCAAGAGAGCTTTATTTTACTGCAGTCTACCTGTGCTGCACAATTGTTGTCCCTGAAGTGCATTTATTGCCAGGAAAGTGATAACAGCAACTGTGCTCAGTTTAGATAAGAGAGGGAAGTACACACTGTGAAATGAAGCAGGTTTCAACTGGTAATGGAGTGCATGCGTGTACACAAACATATTAGGAAACTTTGTAAGATGAAATGACTCATCTATTGTTTGCCTGGATACCTCTAGGGGGAACTCTAGCATTAACTATCCACAACAGGCCAAAGTAAACCATGTCTGATTACCGTAAGATGCCTGGAGTATGCAGCACAATGATGTTGTATTTATTCAGTAGTTAGTCTGCTGAAATGAAAAGGGAGCTTGCCTAGGGAAGCACCACAGACCTTAGTCCCTCATGCTATTTTAGAGGTCTTAGTTTCACCTCATAGCCTTTGGAATCAGGAATTTTTCTTATTATTTTAGTGCTGCTTTCCCTCTATAAAACTGATGAAGAGAAGAAATTCTGTCCTAAACAGGCATTTCAAACTGCTGATCTTGTTCTGGGATGCAGCACTATAGAGCAATGTCACTGCACAATCTCCTGCCATCATTGTGACAATGCAAATTCTGTGCATTTTGTTACTAGGAGCTGCAGAATAACTGTAAAAGATGACAAAAAAAGATAAGGAACATTTTGTCTTTTTTCTAGTTAGCAACAAATCTAATCCTGCTCCAGCAGGAGCCTGAACATGTGGGTGACCCACGGCAGTGCTGTAATAGAGGTTGGAGTTGTCACAATACTGCAGAGCTCACTAGTACAATGATTTGTACACACAAGTTGTGCCTTATAAGGGCATTAGGAACTGCACTATCTTCCAGCCTCCATCTCTCACACTGAAGCCCTCTGTACCTACTCCCTTCTCTTAATGAGGGCACTGGGTGCCCCTTCCTCAGGCATGCTGGAACCACACTGAGATGTCCTCAGGGAAGTCAAGTATCAGAGGATAAGGACTGCTGGAAAGATCCCTCATCTTAGTGATAGACATAAGATTCTGGAGAATGATTCTTAAGAGTGTTGGGAAGGAGAGAGGTGGACAGCCAGGGAGATGGCTGGCAGGAGAAGCAGGAAATGAATCACCAGCTGTACTTCAGAGAGTGCAAATCATCACCGATGCTTTCCCTTTATAAACCTGAACAATGAGAGCACTGACTTACAATTGTACCAAAGGCACAAGGCTGTGGGTTGAGATGAGAGAAGCTGAGAGGGTGTTGCTTGACATGTGTAACAGCTCTGCTCTAAGTGATATGACCTGAAACTGCTGGAAGGACAGGGCGATCTGACTGGTTGCTTCTTTATTTGTGTAAGGGATGTAAGAGTGCTGGAAAGGAGTTCTGTAAGCACCAGCAAAAGGACTATGGTGATTTCCCTTTGGCTCTCTAGGAGAAATGTACTGATTTATCTAGTGAGCAAAATCATCAAATCACCTACTGAGCTAACCAGAGAGATGACAGAGAGGACACCTAGACACACAGGCAGATATGGGCAGATATAGGAACTAGCAAGTGAACTAGTTCTGTCATCTATGTATTCCTACACTATCTGCCAAATATGAATTTGAGATAGAGAAATAAGAAGCAAAGTACAAGAGCAAGTGGGAGAGCATTTATAACAGTACCTTGTGGACACATGCTATAGCACTGGTTTAAAAAGACTGTGACTGACAGTCTTTAGCAGCCTGTATATATTTCAAGTCAATGGAGACTGTATCTTTTTCTTGCCCTGTACAACATTTTGTAATCTGTCTTCAGTCTGTAGAAGATCACTTCCTCTAGTTCCCATTAATGGTAAGTATAAGTGAATTCTTGCAGAAGCGAGTGTGTATCAGCTCGTTATCTGTACTGTGTATAATGCTGGGGATTAATAATTACATTGTATCACAGAGCAGGAGATCATAAAAGATTTTAAAGACATGTGTAGTATATCAGACAAGAAGTCCAAAAATAGCCCTGCAGTAACAAATTCATAGGATGAGTGTAAGAATTAAGGCAAGTACAGAATGCCTTATTTGCCAAAGAATGGTCTTTCCCCTACCGAGTCTGGCAGTCAAAGACACAGGACTTTCTGAGTTTTACATTTCTTCTGTACCACCAGTTTTAGTAACCCCCAAGAACATTTCCCCCTGAGATGATGTAATGCCAACTTAAAACCATTTACATTTTTGGGCTCTTGTAAATCCTTTGGCAGTGAACACCACAATTTGATTATGTATTTTCTGGAAAAAACATTTCCTTCATTTTCTATGAAGCTTGCTGTAGGACAGTGCTGTTTGGTACCACTTGTTCTGTTATTTAAAAAAATAATGAATAAATCATTTTCTAATCACCTTCCCTATATTATTCATGATCTCACATTCTGCTTTCCTTATTTATCACTTGTTCAGGCTGAAGCATTCTAGTTCGTTATTCTTCCTTCACATGGAAGTCTCTCATGACTCTGCTTCTTTTTATTGCCTTTTTGTACCTTATCACATTTGATTATGATTTTTAAATGGAACAAATCAGAAATGCATGAATCGTAGATTTGTGTGGTTGCATAATGTTGTTCTCTGTGGTTTTTCCCCTCTTTTTTTTTTTCTAATAACTACTAAAAGCCAATTTAATGCTTCTTTTGTTGCTGAGATTTCAGTTGATTTTTTTTTTGAGTGCTCTCCTATTTTTTTTACAAGACAGACTAAGTGTAACATTCTTCTAAATCTTCTAATTTTCTGTGAAATACGTTCCTCCAGAATATTTATTCTGAATACCTGTTATCATCTTTCACAATGTTCTCTCTTCATCATGGAAAAAATATTTAATAAGTATTCTACTTTCTCATTCTCAACTTCTGATTTATTCTAGTCTCTACAGAGCTAATATATGTCTTTCAGTTGCAGTCTTAAACCCATTCTAATTATTATGCACGTCCTAAACCAGATTGCTTATAAATATAAACATGCAGATTTTTGTATCTCAGGAGAATTCATTTCACTGTCACCAAGACTTACCATTAGTTTGTGTCTGCCAAATGGCATCTGATAAGCCCCAAAGAGCAGGGAATATGAAAAACACGACAAGCTGGTTAGAATGAGGTTTCCACAGCAGTAGTGCTATTATACAGGCAGTGTTCGTAGCTGTGGCTGTCAGTTTAGAAAGAAAGCAGAGCAATATAAATGCTATTATATGCAGGAGAGGTAGTGGTATATGCACTTTAAAATTCTTCCCCCAACTAAAATACAAGGCAATCCAAAAATCTTTCTGGTTCATTGACATTTGTACTGGCTGAGTTGATATTGCATGAAATACAATACAATGCAATCCTTTAACAGTCTTCTGTTAATAATTCTGAGCAGCATCCTGAACTGAGGGATCCTGGGAGCTGATGTGGCTGTTATCATAGGGGACCAGAACTGCACTCAGCAGGAGAAGGGGCTGCTGAAAGCCTCGCAATCCAAATGCGAGGCATGTGGTAGGGGAGAGAAAGCACTGTTCTGCTTTGATTAAGTAGGTATAGATTTCCTTTCAGGGCTAAGGAAGACAATTAAGAATGTCCTGAGGGTCTGCAGCTTTCTTAAAAGTAGTATGTAAATGGGTAACTGATTAGTCCCTGTCACTGGTGCACCTTTCTAGTCTGAGTACAAAGACTAGTAAACACACCTATAGCTTCAGAGATTTTGCATTATTAATGCTATTTTTTTATTGCTATTAAGTTATTGTTGGGTGGTGGTGTGTTTTTGTCGGGTTTTTTTTGTGCGTGTTTTTGTTTTGTTTTGTTTTACATCTAGAAAGAGTTCCACACAGATACATATAGAAAAATCACAAATGATTTAGTGATGGTAGTGTAATGAACTCTAAATTTCTTCTTTCTTGCTCAGGTTTAGAAACTCCTATGGAGGAAATTCATCTAGTGATGCACATTAACTCGGCCAGTGAAGTTTCTAATAATACAGGTTTTTAACAGTATAGGCCTGTGTGATGGAAGCAAGGTATCAATACTTTGGGGTGGATACTTCAGTGGGTACTGCGACAGAAATGAAATATTTCTTGGTGTTTTTCTGCCCCCGTTATGCCATTGCTCCCTGAAATTTGTTCTCTGGAGAGAGGGAACTAGATTCTCGATTACTGGGTTCTCATTTGGTTTTGCTTCATAAAAAGTGTGGCAATGGAGAAATCCTTTTCAGGTTCATTGTAGACCTCAATATCTGTAATCTGTACTGTAGGATCATTTATCACAATTGCATTGTAGTTACAAAGCTTCAAAGTTGTAGGACATTTTCTGAATAGACAGTGCCCTCAAAAGCAGGGTGAACTCACCACCAGCAAAGTGACATAAGACAGTGACTTGAGCACAGTGGTGTGCTGTGCTGCCTCTCTTCTCATGAGTTAATTTTGCCTCCACATCGGTTTTAATTGCTAGCTGACAGGGAGCTCCCACTTTGTCCTGCATACAAAGGGTCGAGCAGTGGATTTGATATATTATGTGAGGTGATCAGTCCTTTGAGTGGCCTTTACATACCTAATGCAAATAGAAATTTTCTACCCGTGAACTGAGAGATCTTTCCAAAGAGCAGAGAACAAAGGGAATTCACAGCTGAAAAGCAGATCATCACGTAACCAACATAATGAATCCCCAGGGCACAGGTCACGTAAGTCTGCAAGAGAGGAGACAGTGGTGACATTGGCTTTAGTGAAAACATGCACCTACGGTTCAAGAGTCTTATCGTATTTAGTAAACAGCCAACACAGACAAGGTCAAAGGAGCATAGCTACAGAGTTTGCTGACAAGTCTCTGAGTACAAGTACTGACATAGTTGGACTTTAGCAGTGATGTTCCTAATCTAGTTCCCAGTCAGACTGATGCCATGCAAACAGCAGTAATAAGGAGGGGAAGAAACTGGAGCACCACTAACCATGCAAATAAAGCTCCTGGCAGTGACACTAGGAGTTTTCTGCCCTTGCCTTCATAGATCGAGATCAAAATCTGACAGTTGGTACTATGGCCATTACTGAGCAGTTCCCAGGAAGCAAAGAGGACCTCACCTATAAGAGCATTCAGCCAGCCAGTGGATGTGGCCATGGAGTGCTCCTCTCAATCCCTTCAAACACAGCAGCAGGTGCACTCTTCCATCTGCCTATATGTTAGGTTTGAAAGCTTGAGTGTCAAATAATCAGCTCAAGAACTTTGCTCCCTTTCTTTGGAGGCTTTCTCAACAAATGTGTGGAGAACATACCTGAAGTGTGTCTCAGTTTGTAGAGTGAGGGAGGAGGAGGAGCAACGGTGATCATTTTAATGCAAAAGCTTCCAGCCATCAATGTTGAGGGTTTGCCCTCTTTCTGTAAAGGTTCTCACAATAAAATAATGTGGTATGTGTGCTGACTTGCACTTATAAAAACTCAAGGGAAACCAGAAGGAAGAAAGATAGAAAAGCTTTGCAGACTTCTGGCTTTTCTCTCACTTTGTTATTTACAACAAACTGAAGAGTTTGAACCTGTAGCTCTGCTGTAGTCTCTGCTGATGAGTTAAGCTCTCTGTGTGTGTTTTTTTTTAGGCTGTTCCAAGGGACATATTTACCACTGGCTTATCCCATTTGAAGATGTCACTCAGAGTTCATTCAAGTAGAGGTAAGCAGTTATTTAGCTAACCACAAATCACCATTAAAAAACATCTTCATTTAACAAGTAAATATAGATCAGATGCAATTAGTAGGACACAAAGGCACAAAGAACAATTAGACAGATATAGATTTTCATTGTCATCCACACCTTTGTGTAGTCACCAGCAAGAAATCCCTGTTCAAACCCACTGTACATTGTCAGAGGAATTAGAAGACACTGTCTTTTATCTTTAAGCTGCTGGAAAGTTGCTAGGAACGTAGACCAAAAGGATGGTGTCTTTTGCATTTCTTTCTCAGTCTCTGCTTGGTCAGATTTGATCTGGTCCAGAAATATAATAATCAGCAACACAGCTAGCACACCACTAGCTGCAAAAACAAAACAAAAAGTTCATGAAAAAAAATAAGGAATGCTGGAAAAAGGATGGGAAATTGCTTGTTACTGTTATTGTTCTGACTTAGTGCTCAGCTCTGCATGGGATGTTTTTGCAGATGAATCTGATTCCGCTTCAGAGTAAAGGCTAAATCTGTGTAAACAAGGAGGCCTGATCTACGCTCACATCTTCTTCATACAGCTGTACACCTTGCAAATCCCCTCCGCTTAGCTGTGACTTGGCTGTTGTGACAGCCGCCAGGCCAGCTGCATGGCCACTGAGGGTGATGGCTCACCCTTCCAGGGCAAGGCAGGGGTCATGGGGACTGGGAGCTGGCCAGAGAGTGCTCCCTCTGGGTCTATCAAAAGGCTTTAAATCAACACAAGAGAGGAATATACACTTTCAGTGCCAAAGCACTCATGGCTGGGGGTGGATCTCCTTCAAATACATGGAAAGAAAAATACAGTGCTAGAAGTAGAACTGCTGTCTTGGATCCCAGTATATGTAGCCATTTTCTGTTCATTTTTTATTTTTATTTTTAATCATCTCTGAACTGTGCTTTAAGTACAGAATAAGTGCTATTTTTAGATGATAGTGAACAACTGTGCTCTTGAAAAAGATGTGTTACAGCTTTGAACCTATAATTTCTTATCAGAAGCAGCAAATAAAAGAGTACATACAATAGTTCAAAAGTGATCATGTACGCATCAGTCTACATATACTGCTCATAGAGTGAATCATAAAGATTTTGTTTGTGGCTCATAATACCCATGAAGACAAAAATTGGCAACTGGTTTCTGACAGGTAAAAGGCATGACTGTATTTCCTCTCTTGCTGATGGACACTAGAAAACCACCCATGGAACCAAGTGGAGTTACAGAGCAGGAGGAGAACTGAGCACCTCTTCTCATCCATATGGCCTGTTTGGTGTGCTCCTGTGTGTTCCTCCTCTTTTCTGTGAACTTTTAATGCACAAATATGTTAGCAGATTTACAGAAAATTGCTACATTTTGTAATCATGTATTATTTCTCACCTGTGTTTCCTAGAATGAATTTATATTCTCCACTGTACTGGTTCTATGTGGTAGCTGGACTGTAAAACAAGTGGTATATATTCTGCCACTGTGCTCATTGGTGTGTTTGGGCTCATGGCAAGACTTATGAGAACAGGATATTTGCATTTACAGGGCAAATAGTCTAACAAATATGTTAGATGAATCAAGAGTGATTACAGGAGATGAATAACTGCATAGCTTAATCGTGATTGGTATGAACATAAAAAGAAACATCCACAAAATGAACAAGAGGCTTATCTATTATTGGTTCCACCTAAGCAGGCAAACTGTGTACTCAGCAACCAAACAGGAAAGACATTTAAAAAATGTCTGTAAATGAAATATTTAGTTATTTGGTTTCCCTCGAGGTAGGAAAAGACATAGCTTTTATTAAAAGCTTAAAAGAAAAATGAAACCCTACTGACACAAGGTCAGTAGACAGCAAGGTTGCATTCATTTTGCATGAGCAAAGCCTAAGGGACTGCTGTATATGTTAGTCATCACATTTAAATTTAAACCTGAGAGCCAAACCTGCCTTTAACAAAAACTCATCAGCTCCAGCACCCTCTGGAAGGGAAGTGGGGGGATACTCTTTGTGTTTCCTCACTTCGGAGGAGTGGAGGTTTGCACAGGAGAGAGGGTTTGCTGTGGTGGACTTGCCTGGTGTGTGCTGGCTCTGGCTGGATTGCACACTCTCCACTTCAGTGTATGACAAATTCTGTGCATCTGTCTCAGCATTGAGAGTTTATCTGTGTGCAGAGACTAAGTTATTTTAACAAAGGTAAGGCTACATTCTGCCTTGCTAAAATACTTCTCATTTATCTAGAGATGAGCCTGTTTTGAGACAGATGCATTTTGAACTTCCTTCATTGCTACAAAATGTTGCTGAGTTTTTACCTATCTGTTTTCATCTTTGCAGTTTTTGATGGCATCAGTCTTCTCTGTCTTTGATTTCTTTCTAGCCCTGTGCAAGGAAGGTCAATAGCAACTGTAGTTACTAAATGAGAGATGTGCCAATTCACCTACTGCTGCTTTTTATCTCTGATTTTCTCACAAAAGCATTATAATTTAAGCATCACAGCTGAGAATTGACTGAAGTTGTAAAATCTCAGCAGGGATCCAAAGACCTCCCCCTGAATGGCTGCATGTTCTAGGAGCAGTGGTTCACATCCACCTCTAATTACAGTATAGTTCTTATGCTGAACTGTGATACATGGGTTAGAACACTCCTGCCTGTTCTGATCGGCATCCACAGCTGACTGGCAGCTGGTGAGTTCAGGTAGAATCATAGAATCATTAAGGTTGGAAGTGACCACCAAGATCATCTAGTCCAACCATCAACAGTACCTCTAGCAGAGCTGCTCTTAGCACTGTGGACCTCTGGTGGTCTACATGAATCAACCTGATGCCGTCAGTAACTAGTTTGCTATTACTGATACTAAAAATGGTGGATTTAAAACTCTGTCTTGCATAATTGGATGAGCTTGTGTAATCCTCAAGTTGCAGTGTAAGTGTACTTTCGATTCTAGTCTGAATCAGCTTTCCTCCAGGTGAGAAGTCTTGCTCCTTTAGTCAAAATTCATATGGCACTGGTGCACAGCATTTGAAACTTTTTAGGAAGGAGTAGTTTACAGCTCTCATTATCTTATTTCCTTCTAGCAAACTGGGTTGAAATAGGAAGTTGGAAACTTAATCCACAAAATCATGCTTGGTTTCACAAATATTAAGTTCCCCATCAGCGCTATTCATTGGTGACTGTGGATTACTTACCAGTGTAGACCCCTAGCAGGGTGTAGACCAAGGGCTTAGAGGGTTCTGCCAAGGCAGTGGTGTTAGTGGTATTGCTCTCGCAATCATATGCCCCACAGCATGCCAGGTCTTCTTCTGAGATTTCCACTAATTCAGTAAGAACCAAAAAAAAAGGAAGAAAGGCAAGACAGAGACGAGATCAGATGAATGCATACTATATATAAGGATGTAGTGAAGAGGGAATCTAGCACTCAATGCCTAATTGTGGTTTCAAATCCTTCCAATTACAGATGTTAACTTCAGAATCCAAGCTTAACATGCACAAAAAATTGTTTTAATGGAAACAGTTGCTCAAGACAGAACATGAATTGATAGTTACATGAAGGCACAGACTAAAGCCAGAGGCTTGCATCTGACTACAGTCTCAATTTGCATTATTTGAAGCTCCAGTGTTTATCTGTAACTTCTAATTTATATTACACTGCAAGAAAGGACTTTCAGTTTACAGCAGTGCTTAACTGCTCTTACAGAAGAGGACATTGTCCCTATCCAGGAAATTTCTGTGTATGATATGATATAGGAATGGAAACTACCTTGAGATATCTTCTGTTTTATTAATTCAAGTTATGATTACCTGTTAATGCAGTCTTCTAAGAAACTGGCTTTTCCTGGCTTTATTAATTTATTACTGGCTTTATTACAATTTGAGAGCATATTTGAAATCAGAACAGTGTGGCAGGGTTTGGAGTAAGACCTTTGCTTTGTTTAATCCCTTCAGCCCTGTGCTGGGCTTGTGCCAAAGCTGCACACACACACATGCTTACATACCCTGTGTGTCCTCATGACACTGTGCCCACTTCCTTTAGGACCTGATTAGTAAAGGCAAAATACTGACCCAAACTGTGTGCATGAATAAGCTTTGCAGTGAGAAAAGATTATTAAAAAAACAAAATTGTTTCAGTATTTTTGCTGTAGAATTTTCCATTGCTCCAAACATAGTAAAGAGCAATACAGTGTACCTTGACTGATTCCTTAAACAGGACTTGGTCTGTAATTTTGCAGTTGAGTTACTGAGTAACAGCATTTAGTGTGCTTTTCCTCATTGCTTTCAATCAATGCTGCTGCAGTGTGAAGTAGCTGCTCACTTCATAAACAAGTTTAGGTTCAATATAGATCAAAACATAAAGAAAATAATTACCTTACTGTAGTCAGTGGCTATAGCTACGTGGCTTTGGATGAGCAAACCCTCAGTCAAGTTACCATATGCAAACTGTGACTCACACTAGTAAAGCACAGAATGGTGCAAAACAAGTTTTTGGGGTTTTTTTATCTGTTCATGTATGATCTGATGATGAACACACAACTAGTGGTATGAGAACTGCAAGGCAGCGTTTGCTTTGTTCTTCTGACAGTAAATCTGCAATGTTGGTGAACGAGAAAGGATGACTCTCTTAATTTACATTGATTTCTGTCCCTTATTGTAGCATTCCATCATGGTGCAGCTTGCCTTGCTGTTTCTGTATTCATTGATGCAGGCAATACATTAATGCTGTCTACTAATACTGTATCTTTCTTACTGCTCCACGAAACTTTAAGCACGTTTGAAATGAGTAATACAGGTAGTAGGTACCCAGAGACCCTTACCCCCAGCCAGAAGTTCTCTTCTGCTGACAAAGCATAGCTGGGAAGTATGACTTGTAGCATGGCTGCTCATCACTGAGACATACATGGCCTTTGGCTTAGAGAGCTGGTCATTGCACACCTCCCAGGAGAGCAGCCTTTCCTGAAATCCCATGTAACTGATAAAAGTAAGTAAAAGTTAGAGTTTCTTTGGAGTACATCCCCCGATGTAAAAGTATGGGGGATTTACAAGATGGACAGTATTTTAATCTTATTATCGTCACTTAACATAATATGTACTGTGAGGCAAAGGAGAGTAAAATGTTTTACAGACCCCACCGCTGCACCAAATCCTCTGCCCCACAAATGAAATCAGAGCAGCTGGTCCCTCCTGAGACATCATGTGACTCAGTAATCAGGTCAGCAGGGCTCTGCTGCAAGTCCTTTAGCACTCTGCTTTGACAGTGTTTGGGTTTAGAAGATGCCTGATTCTCCACAGTTATCATAACCATCTTGTTATAAACCCAAGTATTCAAAGATTAAAACCTGATACCAACTTCTGACGCTTGGGTTTAACCTAATACCTATTTGAATATTCCCCAGAGAACATACAATTTAACTGAGCCCAGGAGGGAGTTAGCTCCTTGCTATTCATAGTAGCAGTGCACGTGGAAAGCTCCTTCCATGCCCATCCTGCTCTGACTTTGACAGTATAGAGAATGGCTGGGAGAGTGCAATAAAAATAATACACAGTAGTGCTGTGAATCTCTAAGGTGGTGTCCAAGTATTAATTTATCTTCACAACTGCCTGTTTAAGCCTTATGCCAATTACAAGCATGGGAAATGAGGGCAGTGCCGTTGAGTGATTTCTTCAAACTACATAAACATCTGCTGTCTGAGCCTGAAATGTGCTGGAGAAGTCCTGGCATGCAGATTCGTGCCAACAGCTATTTCTATTTCTTCTTGACAATTCTGAAAGCACTAATTTTTGGTGAGCACCAACACCAGCTTGACTAACTATGAATGCTTAACAGCAAACTAATTCAGTACTACAGGCTTTGTGAAAAGGTTGCTTCAGTGTTTTGCCTTTTGTTTTAATCTACTTTAAGTCAGATCTAGAAGACTGTCATTGCCAGCAGCCTATCTGTGCTTTAGAGACATGAGAGGAATTCAATAGACAGCTATTTTTGAGCTAGATGTCTGAACTGTCTTTATAGTTGATGAAGTGTTGATAGAAAATAGACATTTCCAGAGCAATTTAGCAGATCTGCTGCAGATGAGCTAACTCACATCTGAAATGCTTGTTTTTACTGATTATGATGGGAATTGAGGGTCACTAGCTCAACTACAGAAATCTGCTCTTCAATCATCTAAAACTAGCTCATGTATATAGTAGAAGTGCCAAGTTTTAAAATATATTTTACCTTTGTTGGAAGATTGGCTAAGTATCAGGGATGAAATAAGATTTCCCCAGATTCCAGAGGACTGAAATATCAGAAAGAAGACCCCAAAGTATTGGTTGATAATGTCTTTCCCAATTTTTCCTGCTTTCTCAGCATATGAATTGCCAGCAATGGTGAGGTAAGTGCATTTGGCAGACCAGAGTGGTGCTCCTCCTAAGCCCAGGATCACAGAGGTAGGGATTAGTGTGTACCTGCCAAAGAACACTTTATTTAGCAGAATTATCATCCTTTAGCATAATAATCATTTACCCAAAGATCCAGAGGCAAAAAATAGACATCAAAGAAATAGATTTATCCTGTGCATGATTCAGCAAATCTATTGTGTGAAATCAAGAAAGGGCCAACCTTACAAATCTTAGCATCTGAAAACACTCCCAGCTGTGTCTAGGGGCTAAGTCTAGGCTAGCTGGCTTTGTGCCCATGTGCTCAATCCCCTTGTAATTGAGAATTACATTGCATCTGCTCCTCAGAAGATGGATCACAACACCTTTACTCTGTAGAGTTGCATCCACTGTTACTAGAGAGCAGGAGTATACTGTTCACCCATTTCTAAAGTGGCCTGATAGGAATGCACCTCTTCTACTCACAGAGCCAGATTTTTCTTCAATCCTTTCAAAAATAGACCAAATTTGGATTTTAAAAGAAACCTCTGATTTTGTTTTGATATTTTTTTTCTCAAAGGGAAATCTCTGCACTACATAGGAGCTAGAGAAGCAGCTTCAGGTGGGTGGATGGATAGTCGTATTCATTCTGGCTTTTTACATCTTTTTACTTCTGTTCTATCTGTTACTGAATTTATTTATCCCTCTTCCTTTAGGTAATGCCTTTTGCACCTATTATTCAAACCCACATCATGGGGGTAATGTAGGAGTTGAAACAAAAGAGAACTCTGCCCTCACTGTTATCTAGCCCAGACACAATAGAGAGGATTCAAGTATTTAAATTGGATAATAGTACCAGCTAGCATAGAAGTTCCCCAGGGAGAAGGCGATGTAGCAGCACATGGAGCCTGCAATGGTCCACTTGCAGCCCAGCTTCTTGATGAGAATTGGAGGGAGAAACATGGATGAGACAATAAGAGCAGCATAGAGAACGCTTAGGGAAGCAACGCCCAGACCTTCCTCAGAGTTGAGACTGCTCTGCACAGACAAAAACAGTGAGACAGATTTTACCACAGGTATATGCCACTGTGATGTACAGAGGGTGGCTTTGGGCAGAAATAGGGAGATGGAAGCTGGACCTGAGTGTTACCAAGTCCTTTCCCCAATGGACTCTGTGAATTTGTCATTTGCTCAGTGATAACCCCTTTTAGAAGGCATAGTACTGAACCAGTTGAGGATATGCAAAACTTCGGTGAGTCCAATTTTAGATTATTTAATATAATGTGAGTTTCTCGTTGAAAGGAAGTGGAATGAAGGATAATCTCATTTTGCTTTTGTCCTTCTTTCTTTTTCCCAAACAAGAATATCCTTAGTGCTGTATTGCAAGGGCTGACTTGGCAACAGTGAAAAATTCTTTAGTTAAAATTGCAGGTCTGTTGTAGTCTAAATTCATCACCCATCAGAACATGGAGGTGAGGAGAGAATTTTCTTTGTTGAATGGTGCCAATGTGTTTGGAGACTGGAATAATCGTTTTATCAACAGGCGGAGAGACTTCCTGATCACAGAAGTTGAGTGTCCGATTTTGTCAGCTACAGCCTCCAAGAATGTGGAGCCAGCCTTTCAAAATCATATGATTTCTTAATTGTTAAGAGTTTCTCTGGGGATGCATGGGAGAAACATTGAAATAAACATTGCCTGTTTCAGTTCTTCACCTACAGACTACAATGCAATAAAATAACTTTTTGATTGTGTCACAGGAAGTCCTCTTTAGCCACCAAAATCAAGTGGAGAGAGAAGGGGTTTACTTTGTAAGTCAGCACCGCTCCCTCTTGCAGGATAGGGGACATGGATGTTGCAGTGCTTAACTTGAACATGTGTGGTTTCAGATGATAGGGCTGACTTGCAACTTCTGAGGTTTATCATTGCCCCTCTTCTAAGTCTTCCCAATTCATAACACCTCCAGCCATTTGTAGAACTTCCCTGAGCTTGGAATTTGACAGCGTTAGCAAACAGAAACCGATCTGAGAGAGAAGAGGTGAATGTACAGAGATAGGAGGGACCTTCAATGTGGTTCTCAGGGACATGATTTAGCGGAGGGTTGTTAGGTTAAGTTTGGTTAGGTTGTGGTTGGACTTGATGATCTTTAAGGTTTTTTCCAACCTGAGCTATTTTGTGATTCTGTGATTCTCTGACACGAGTTTAGCCCCTTATTACTGCAGATAACTGCCATATTATACTAAAAAAAAAAAAAAAAAAAAAAAAAAAGCCTTAATAATAATGTTTAATTTCACCTTCAAAGCATTCATATTCCTGCACTGGTTGGAAAATCCTTCCAGAACCCACTTTGCAGGGGCATCTTCTGGTATCCTGCCTAACCCTGCTTATAGATAGCTGAGATACATGTGTTTGTCGTTAGACCAACATTCTAGTCTGAAAAGCTTCTCCTTGTGTTTTTCTGTCCTGTGTAGAAAGCAACAGTTTCCCCTCAGTCCTTTTCAGCTATGCTAAGAAAGCCAGCTCTGGTGTATGGTATGTTGTGTTCAAATCTCTCTTAAAACCTATCTCAGTTCTGTGTTTCTAGATGTTAGTTTCAGTATAAGCTTTGGACTGCCTTTTGTATAAAATAGCTTTTTTAAACTACTATGTTGTATCATGAAGTCAGGAGTTATAGTACTGTTTCATGCTTACATTATTTAATGAGTTAGGAATATATTTTTATTATTTAATACTGCTGTGTTTTAATAATATTGAAAATATAGCAATTAAGATGTATTCCAAAACCAAAAAACTTTTCCAGAAAAGAAATTTGTTTACAATTGTACAAGTATTTGTTTGAGAAATATCTCAGAGAAACTTAGTTTTCATTCAAACAGCTTTTGTGGATCTAAAAAAGTACACTGATGCAAGTATTCCAACTGATGAAGAAGTACTAGAAAATTCTATTTAGTAGATGCTATGGAAATGGGTGAAGGATAGTAACCCATGATATGTTGATATCTTAACCTATGTCATTAATATATCTATACCTATGTAATATATATAAATATATAAATTTGTGAGGAAGGCGTTTTATATGTATACATATGGAAAGACTATGGAAAGACTGAGGGATTTTACACTACCACTTGGGCAGATGCATTTCCGGGCCAACTCTCTGCCAGCTATTTGAAGATGCTCCACTTACCTGTAGACTCTGAAGTCCTCCATAAGCAGTGAAGAGAAGTAAAAATCCAAAAGAAATGACCAAAACATTCTTAAGATTCCTTTCCATGTTGATTCAAATAAGACAAAGGTCTCCCAGTGCACAGAATTGATCCAACTGTTTCAGGGGATGCTTTGAGATGGAGAAAAACAGCTTATGTTTTGTTGGGAAACACTTCTCACTGTGTTTGTAGGGGAAAGAGTTGTTAATTATTTGAAGATTGTCCAATGAACTTTACTTTTTCTGATACTAAAACTCCTTATGGAGTTGTTACTCATTCACCTGTTTTGACTGAGGCAATAAAGCATGCTCCCAAGGGAAATATATCAAGTTTTATTAGATTTGCCTTTGATACTTGGGTATATAAGTAATTTGCAGTACTTTGAGTTTAGTACTGCAGTCAGACGTGATAGGGCTTTCCCCTATCACTGGCATAGAAGAAAATCTGCACTGAAATGCCTGTCTAGCATGAAGATAACACTAATCCATAAAGGGCAAAGATTAAAAAATCATATTGAAATCTATATTAGGCCTGTTGTTTAACTAAGGTCACAAAAGATTTCAAGGAAATGGGGTTGTTTTTAATCAAGTCTCATCTGCATACAGCAGCTCTCTGTATGTATGCAGCGTGTCAAAACAGGGTTGCTGGCTCCCAGGCAAATGGGAGCTTCTTCATCCACAGGGGGAACCCCGTGGCTTTGACATTCCAAATGTACCAAGTCACACTCATGAAAATCATTTTTCTCTATCAGCTCAGAAGTCAAGAAGAAATCTAGCTAATAAATGAAAGAGCAACTTCCTTTCCCTTTCTCTGGCCCCTAAAAAATAGCAGACTTTGTGGGATGTATTTAATCTTCCTAACTCTGCCTGCCTCAAGGGATGAAAAGTTCCCCCCTGTTTTATCCTATTCTCTCTGTTTTCTGTTTGTCGGTGACACACTGGCCACCCTGTGAGACACTTCCTGGATATTTCACTTCCAAGCACCAGGTTTTCCTGCTCTTAAGCCAGGCAGGGTGAGCAGATCCCCTTCAAATGATGCTTCCTGCAGCTTTTGTAGGGGATGGATTTTAAACCAGGAGCAAAATAGGATCCAAGATCCAAGTTGTACAACAAGCTGTTCACATGATGGCCATCTCTAGGATGTCCATAGAGTTTGGCAAGAATGCATAGTTAAGGCTTAGTATAAATCCCACTAGATGGCACAATTTTGCTTCCCACAGGGAAGCACGAGGGTGAGGGGTGGAAGTTGTAGATCATTAATTCATTTAATACGTTAAAGAGGTCATAGCTTGTTTCTCCTTTGGAGAAAATTCCAGCATATGCTTTTTCATTTTCTTTTTTTGTCTTATAATCCTCTGGAATGAATGAATGCAGAAAACATAATCTTTTAATTCTCTTTTGTCGATGGTACTTCCACATTTCAAGTCTAGATAGTGAAATACTTGCTTTTTATTTTGGACTACTGTGCTCAGCATGGAAAATACAACTCCTGTTTTGCAGTGTTTGTAATCCTCTACAAAGCTTATGAACCAAACTGGTGTTACTTTGGCCTCCTGATTTCACATTTTTTAGATTTATAGACCATTAACTATCTACCAATCCAGAGCTCTGCATAATATATTTGTACTTAGTGATAAATGTTGTTCCTTTTTTGGACCCCTTAGACTTAGTCTGCAAAATTCTAGGGGACTGAGGTCACAGGTTGAAAAATGCTGAATAAGTAAATGAGAAAATAGAAGAAGAATACTTCTCCTAAACTGAAGCATAGTTTTGGCCTGCTCTTGCAGATGCAGGAACCAAGGATAGCACAAAGCACATTCAGTTCTAAAAGCCTTTATTTTCAGTGCTCTATTTTGGCACTAGCAATAATGACAACTCAGCTTAAAAAAAAAAAAAAAAAAAAAAAAAAAGGTAGGAAAACAAACATTAACTCGACACTACTTTTAAAATGCAGTATTAGATAGGATATCTGATCAGCTTCTGTTCTGAGGGAATTCTGAACTCTGAGTTCTGTCACGTCTTCTTAGCAGCACCTTGTTGGAGAGCATATGGGGGATGGTGAGTTTGAGGGTTTTTTTTTTCTGCTCTCAGTGATCAAAGACAGTTATGCCTGTTCCATCATTCTTTCCTTGAGCTTTGGGTTATCCAGCTGTCTTCTGCTGAGCCTCTCCCTAGGAATGCACAAAGTTTCTACTGAGGAATCTGATAAGGCTGAGGAGTTCTTCCTTTGGTACCAGGCAGCAGTGTCTCCAGCAGGCCTGCTGTGCATCACCCTTAACACCTCTTTCATTCTTTCAGTTCATCTAACAGAGATTAAGTGAGCCTCAGGAGCTGTGCACTGTACTTTGGGCTTAGCTTTTGCACTGGAGACTGCAGTCACCAAACTGAAATTCTCATGGACTGTGATCATAAACGTAGGAAATAGAGCAGGGTAGTTAAATTCAAGACTCCATCCTTCAACTATCGTGTTTATTCTCCTGTGTTCATTTTCTGAATGTAAATGAGGGCATGCTTTGTTTAAAAGATGTAGCACTGGAGGCTAATCTCTCGTTTTTTAATTTCATAATTATCTATCATTTCCCTATTTAGTCTTTGCTGGTTAGATATATTGTTTAAGCAATTATTTTAATGACAACAACTCAAAGCCCAGAATATTCACTGTGGTATTCTTTGTCTTGGGAGGCTGTTAATTGATTAGCTGCTTGTCCCTTGAGTCTACCTGTAGAAAGGATGAGTTTTTTGTATGCTGCTTGGATGATGGCTTGGCCACCCACACAGCATGCACACAGCATGGGCAAGTGTTGCAAGAGCTGCCTGCAGCTGCTGTAAGTGACACTGGTCTCCAAGGAGCTGACAGGGAGCAGGAGCTGCAGAGGACAAGTGCTTGCCCTTGGATACCTCCAAACACAAGGGTGATGAGAGTGGAGACAATCTGCATTTTCCCACCTGGAGAAATGAATCCAGTTTCTGCCCCTTTTCCATGGTGAAAGCACCAGGACAGAGCCCATTGTCCTGAGCCGTAGCATTTCTGAAAAGCCCTTGGTATATTGGCTTGTGCTGGAGCTCTTAAAGGTGTCAAAGCCAGCAAATTGCATGGCACCTACTGGGCAAGTTACAGAAAACTACCCGGTTAACACTCCCAGCTGGTCAATCCATGCTGCTGCTATTTAATCCAGTCTGTTAGACACAAGAGCCTTGAGCTCTCTTACCAGAGACTTTAAGGGGCAGTCAGGACCCTCCTTTGACTAAGCTACCATTATCCCAAGCACTCACCTTATGAACACATCAAACAGAAGATGCTCTTCATGGGCTGTAGCAGTGCGAGTGTCCTGAGGACAGAAATTACTCCTCCAAAGAGTAGGGTACCTGTAAACCGTTGAAGCATGGCACAAAGTTAAATGATTCAAATAGGAAAAATCGTTCACAGCTTGCAGCAGGTGTAAGAGAGCATGGCTGATTAGTCTAACTCTACAACAGCCTTTTTTTTTCCAAAGCTCTGTTCTCCCAGGGAAAGAGCCTGTCTTGAAATGTCTGCTGTGTTCCCACCCACCAGGACAAGGTCTGAGTTCTCCATTCAGAAGAAAAGGGGCTAATTAAATTTCCTGGGGTTGCTTGGTCCAGGCTGCCGGCACAGCATTTCCTTTCTTGCTGTGGAAGTTTGGCTGTATCTCTCCATTCTTCCCCTCCTCCTTCACCTGCTTTGGTGTCCTGCTGATTTTGGAGCTGAGGTTCATGACTTGTGAAGCCAGGCCACTCCTGACAAGGGGCATTGATTTTAGCTGTTTACTTTGACAAAGGTTAGGTTTGTTCTTGGTATTTGTAAGGTTGTGACAATACAATGAGGGTAAGTGCTGGTTGGGAGATGAAAGACCTGAGGTATAATAACCCATAGTTGGTGGCCTTGGAAAGAAAAAAAAAGCTGTTAAATGGGAGAATCTGAGCTCGGGGTGAGAACTGTAATGCTCAGCTGGGCAAATTAAGAAGCAAAAACTGGAGGTTGTTCTGGAGAGGGTTGACAGTCAGTGAATTCATTTTGCCCACAGAATGAGAAAAAAAATAATGATTTTTGTGGTGCCAAAGGTCTTAGCAGTATGAGTTGCTCCTGCAGTCCTCTAAATGTCCAGTCATACCCTCCTCCTCCAGCTCACATGTCCAAATTTATTGCATTTTCCTTCCTTCCTTTCAGATACTGCTCCTTTTCCCTCATGCAATACATTGTCCTTTTATCTGTACTCTCAAGACCCTCCTATATGTGTGGCCGCATAGGCATTAGGATGCTTCTTCTATCTGCATCCTACTAATGACATCCTTCGTCTTTTTCTGGAGGCACCAAATTGTCTATCTCAGTCTTCCCTTCTGTCCTGGATGTATCCTGCCTTCTTTTACTGCTTTGCTGATCCCTGGCTTTAATCTCTACTTCTCCCTGCTTACCTCACCTCCTTTCTGCATCTCCAGGAAGTCAGCTGAAAACTGTTGGTTGTATCCTATCTCACTAATTTTGGATCTGTGGGCTTTCAGGTCCATCTCTCTCAATGCTGTTCTTAATATCTCACTAGAACCTTTTCCAGCTCTACTACCTATCTCTCGAGGAAGAGGAGGAGAGATGCCTTATCTCATGCACTGCAAGTCAGTTTATGATAGAAGGTGTGGAGGAATTGGGGCAAATGAAAAAACTGCAGACAGTGCAGGCCACAGACTTGAATGCAGTTGCAACATTTCTATGTTTCTATGTTGGATGTTTTTCTCATAGGACACTTGTCTCTTCTGTTGAATCCAGCTACCAAAATAACCAGTATTGTCTCTGTAGTAAAGGCAGGAGTCAGTCTGGGTTAGGATGAGGTGATGCCAGCCCAGGATCACCCATAAAGATTGGAGAAATAGTTTCTTTAATGTTGTTTGACTTCATATAGATATTACTAGCCTCCTGGGATTTTCATCTCTCTTGGCTGGGGTTTCCAACGTGTGAAGCGTTGTCTATGAAGGTGTTCATAAATCCTTATTCTAGCCTAGGGAGAGACTCAAGCATTCTGAAGCTGAGCTCCTGCCCCATGCAGCAACCCCATTTCTCCACTGCAATTGTCCTGCTCTCATTCTCATATATGAAGGTGCTCTCATCTTGGTTCATTTTACTTTCTTAAATCTGTTTCCCAAGCACTGGGAATGCACTGACATACGTGTGCATAATCCTGCATTTTGGATGTTTCAGAATAGCTGAGATAAACTTGTTTCTAATCCTAAACCAGAGGCTGTCTCGGTAAGGTTTAACACCCTGCTAAGATAAACATGCCACTGTTGAGATCTGTGCTTTTGTAATGAAAGGGTAGGGAGGCGGGTCCTGCATATGAACAATAGACTTTTGTATGGCAACGGCTCTGGAGTCTTAAGAGCCATTTACTGGAAACTGCTAGAGTGCACATTAGCTGTTCACAAGAGCATGCATCAGAAATTCCTTGCACACACCCATGAGCTGGCATGGGAGGATGGGACTCTAGTCAGCAGCCCAGACCTTTTGCCAGGTGTAAACTTTTGGCTTTCCTTTTTGGTTCACGTGGCTGCTCATGTTGTTAGTAACTATCACATTAGTAAAGTCCATTAGTGGGTAGCAAAATAAGTGGTTCTGTAATGCTGAGCCAGGAAGACTCTGCTTTTGAAAAGCTACCACAAAGACTTGTGACCAGTTTATTTCCTTGCAGAAGTAAAAGGTGAAGGGGAGTGGGGCTGGACCCTAGAGAGCTGGTTTAGCTGGTTTGCCTCAAGGCATGTCTGTGTAAATACCCTGGGATGTTTTGGCTCTGACTCTCCACCCCCTTCTGCTTTTCATTTGACCATGGTCTGCATCCTTGGCTGGAGGTCCCGTAAGAAGAATACATGCCATCTGTTTACCATCTGCTTGCCATCGATGTAAATACTTTCGGCAGATAAAACCAAAGGTATGGTGGCTCTTTTCCTTTGCAAGCTTGGCTGCCACTCACCTGTGCTTTCTCCCACTGGATACAGTATAACAACGTATAGGGCAGGAGTTACCAAGTGGCAGAAGTGCAGGCATGGTGCTGGGAAGCAAAATATTAAAAAAGGGCAGTTCTGCACAGACTGATGTTTAGTTTGGCATTAGAGAAAGAAGTTGTTATAGACAAAAGATCAAATCTGTTAAAATTAATCAGAATATCTGATTCTGTTTTTGTTTTCTTTCACGCAGTGAATTATGATGATAAAACCTCTTCCTTATCCACATAGACATTACTGAGTACATGGGGCAGGTGACTACTTGGTCTTTTCTGTGGCACAAAAGAGAAGGAAAGCTCTATAATCTTCCCCTAGGGTTACAAAGAGTCTCTCCCAGGCCTCAGCCAGAAAGCTCTTCTCTTGTTCCATCATTGGTAAATTATGCAGCAATCCAGGACAGCTGTTTACCAGCTGTCCCTGACCCTTTTCTTCCCATCTGTTTTCTTCCACACGTTCCTCTAATTGCAGTCTTACTGGTCTGCAGCTACTTTTGTTCAATCAAATCAAATTACCTTTTCAAATGGCTTCCTGTTCATTCAAATTAAGACGCTATGATAGACCTCTCTGGAAACAGGTACCGGAATCCAGCTGGAAATGTCTTGATAGTCATTCTTCTGAACAAGCTCCACGCCTCCTGTGTCCTTATGGAAATCAGCAAGCCTTCTGTGTCTGTCCAGTCTTGCTTCTTTCTTCCCAGAAACAGCCCCAGCAGGCCTATGAAAGCTGCAAACTCCTATGCTATGCTTGTTTGGAAACTCCTCTTCATTTTGTCAGCTACTAATGTAAGCCACAAACTAAGAAGCAAACAATTTATTTAGGAAGACAAGGCAGGTAGAACTCCACCTCCTGCTTATCCTCTGGAATGAGTAGTTACAATTTCACTTGCATTTTTGCTTGCATATTCATGAACTGTTAAGATTACACTGAAGTTCTCCACCTCCAGAGAATTGCAGACAGTGCTCATCTGGGTCACTCTGCCCAAATCTCAGAAGCCTTTCGTAACTGCAGAATGATGGAAACTAGCAGTTGCTCCCTACATGATATGGTGTGTGCTTAACAGAGGCCTAAAGGTGAAAAGTGTCAGTCTGTTACCACTCGTTCCTTAATCAATACCATTCAAACACTTTTACTGTATACAGATAGTTTCAGCCTGGATTGTATCTCTGGAAAATCTCCTTGTTGTTTTCTTCTATTTCTGAATAAGAGTCACTTGGTCTGTTCCAGGACCCACAGTAGCTGGCTGGAAGTCTTTTGTGACAACACCTTCAGTATTCTGTATGCCTGTGGCTGGATGCCACTGGCTTTCCCATGTGATAAATGTTAAAGCTTTATGATGTCAGTCTAAGAAGAAGGTTAAAGACTTCCGAGCATTGTAGAACAACTCAGGAGAAAAGTGTAGGAAAAACTGTCAGAGCATCAGGCAGGAAATCTAGAAGCAATATCTAATTTCTAAGAGGCTACTTGTTTCAGTAAAGACTGTGAGAGAAGATATCTCTATTCTTTTTGCTAGACTAAAGCCAATAAGCAGACCAGAGTGGACTAAGTAAGTATGTGGCTAGTTTCAGAAGATTTTTCAATACAGTTAAGATGTCAGAAATTATGAAAATGATGCTAAACATTTATTCTTTCCTTCTATACTTCTCCAGAAGTATATGGCAGCTTGAATTATTTATCATTAACCAATGAATTAATTTAGTTCTATCTGAAACATCCTCTTCAGAGATAGCTACTTAAGTGTTCTTAGTCCATTAGAGAGAAATACAGAGTATACTGCAGAAAACCTCTGTGCATTTTCATTGTGAGATCTCTTCTCTGCAAGACAGGAGAAGAAAATTAGAGAGTAAAGCTACATCATGTGGAGAAGGAGTGCCATGGAGGCATTTAAGGCAGCTAGGGACTAGCAGACAAACTGGTGACCTGGTTTTTTTTTATGTTTCTGATTACCAGACCCCTAAACAATCAAACTCTTCACATCTTCCTTTAATGATCAGAGGTAGAAGACAGACATGCACAGCTCTGTCTACTAAAGGAACAGAACATGCATGAAGAGGCTTTCAATGAACATATAAAATCCATGCTAAAAAAAACTATAAGTAATATTAATTAATTTTGAATTTCAGTGCAAATGATTCTAGCTTTGTGCTTATATATGCCCAGTTCCCTCTGACCTGTCTTTTCTTTTTCACTGAATCCAAACAGCTAAATCTCAGGGCTGTAGTCACCTGGGGTACCTACTGCAAAATACAAGGTGGGGCTGATGCTGTCTTGGAAACTGCAGCTGTTTCCTATATGTCTGACTGAAGGCCATTGGCTTTTATCTCCCCCAGCACTGTTTAAACTGATTAAATACTGTTGTTAATGCAACCTGAGCCCTGCTGGTAGTTATGAGCCTGCTGAAAGCACCAAATAAAGCAGTACCAGTCTTCCTCCTTCCCCCAGGAAGGTTAGACATCTCAGCTGGACTGTCTCTGGCTATTCTGTTACATTAAGGGTGTTGGAACATTAAAAGTTAGAACCTACCACCACCAAGGTGAGGTCAGTTTAGGTAAATGCTTTACATGAAGGCTCATTAAGCCTTGTAATGGGCTCTGTCATTTACCTGATGTATCTCAAAGGAGGGGTAAAGGGTTGAAGCTCTGCTCTTGCACACCATTTACACAGATCACATGGGACAGCACTGGAAGGGCCAGGAAACTTCTGTGTTTATTGTGCAAGTGTTGCAATAAATTGTTGAGTAAGCTGCCAGAGGGAACCGGGGCAGCTGGGATCTCAGTGGTGAATTTCTGTGTGAGTATACATGGTGTAGCTAGCTGTTTTGTGCTTTTGTAGAGCATGGAACTGGTGGCACTGGATTTGTCACGTAGCAGTATTTGCATTTCCCTAGAATGGTTTAGAGATGAGATTTCTCAAGTACTGTTTAAGCTCACGTATGACTTAAAGGTATGTAAACTGCAAAGTATCTGCTGTCAGTGGAAGTAGACACTGAAAGAATAGCTGTTTACCACAGAAATCTCAGGGTTGTGTAAGTGCTTAGAACGGTGGCTGGATGGGTAAATGGGGGCTAAAGGAAAGAACCACAGAAGAGATGGATGCAGCTCTCTTGAGCTGAACCTGTGTTGAGCTTAAGGATCTCTTGTACTGTGGCCAAACTCTTTCTCCAGTAGGCACTCCAATCATGAATAGGAATGGTAAAAAGCACTAGACTTCAGTATGAATTTGGTTTGTTGTAGCTACAGAGTAGAACCAGGGCTGTAATGAAACAATCAGGTACGTAATGGTGCAGGCTGTAACCTAGCTGTCTGCTACACAATAATTCCTCTGCACAGATGAAAACTGAACTAGGAAGAGTCGTTTATTTTTGTCCTTCATGTTACTGGAGAGCCACTAGAGAGTCTTAACCTTAGAGGATGAAAACATCCAGGGCTTGGTTTTGCAATGACTGGAGCTTAAGCCTGTGTTTTGGGTTGCAAACATTCTTCTATGCTTTACATGTCAAAGTCCTGATATGGACTTTTAATTAATCATACTTTTAAATCTTCCCCTACCTGCTTAAATTTAGAATGTATATGCTGAATTCCAATGGGGATCAGCTTTTGCTAAGAGAATGTTTGTTGGCAGCATGCACAGTAACTTAAACCTCAGAGGAACAAATAAAATATTGTAGCCTAAACAGTTGGCTGAAATTGCAGTTCAAAATGGGTAAAAGTCTTTTTATTTCAGCATTTAAAGAAAAGCACATCTCTTCTAAAGATGTAATCTGTGAAGCATATCAAAGGTTTTTGACATTTGTAATTAAAGCACCTGTACTGAAGAGAGGCTGTCAATTTGTAGCTTTGTAGCTTTCCTCCATAAATGAGAGTAATCTTTTTAAGCCTTCAGTGTATCAGCAGAATATTGTTGTTTGTGGAACTACCTGGACTTGGTAGATGAGAATGAATAAATGAACCATTTACTGACTGCAAAATTGAGTTTTATAATTGAGAGACTGCTGAAAATAAATGTATATCTGAGGGAAGCAAAAATCGAACTGCAGCATATGGTATGTTTTCTGAAAGAACTTGATCTTTCTGGATAAAAGTCCCAGAATCGCATACAATTGGGTTGGAAGAGACTGCTGGATGTCACCTGCTCCAATATCATACTCTAAGCACTGCTGCCATCAGAAAGAGGTCAGATCAGCTATGAATTTGTTCAGATTGGTCTTGAAAAACTTCCAAACTCGAACACTACACAGCCTTCCTAGTAACTTATTCCTGTGCTGTTTAAGATTTTAAAACATAATTAATTAAAAGCCCATATCAAGACCTTGACTTAGAAAAGAATGCTTGCAACATTACCCTCCCAGAAGAGAAATATTTTCCTCTGTGTAAAGCAAAAGTAATCACTTGTGGTTTCTACTTTCCAGTATTTGGCTTTCAGTTTTATGTTAATGTTCTTCTCTTAGGAGAAAAATAGTCCCACCTGTACAAACTTCAAAGGAATGGGGGAAAATGGAAATGTCAGACATGGGGCACGTCAGCTATTCAGCTCAGTTAATCAGCTAGGCTCCTTAAATGCCCTCTCTTAATGGAGAAACTGGCATTTTCAGATGGAGATTCAGAGTGACCACAGCTATTTCATCATGGTAAATTTGTCTGTGAAATCAGATGGACTTAAAGATATTTTCTGCTCATTGTGTGCAACAGCTTGGAGTGCTGATGAAACATGAGCTAAAAGCCTGATAAGAGGCCTGGAAAAATGTAACCTAGGTTGAAGTTAAGGTTCCCATACCAAGCACCACTGCAACATTTAGCTCCAGTGAAATAATGCTGGGCAGTGGGAGTTTCCTTTGGATGGTTCTACAAATGAATCTTTTCCAGCAAGGAACAAATGTGCAGTATGTTTAGCTGCTAGATATTTGTGGAGAGGGCTTGTTATTTTATAGACTTCTTAGGTACCTTGCATGGCTTTATGCAGTATGAAATACAGTGGCTTCACAGAGAAAGGAATTGCTAGTCTACCGAATCCATTTTGAAATTAATGACAAGTAGGTAGTAATATAAGCACTTGTCAGTAGTGCAAATTTGGGCCTATAGTCACAAATCTTGTCTTGTTCTTCATTTTTAGTTTATGCTTAGAATCTTTTTGCAGGTAATGGGCATTCTGATGCTCCAAACACTGTTGGATCTTAAGAACTTCCTTTAAGAATTCAGAAGTGCTTTTTGACTTATTGCTCAGGTTTGATGCACTCCTGTCTGGTCTAATGATTTCCATCAGATCATTTCTCAGGTATTGAACTTACTTGACCTTTTGCCTCTTGGACTTGCTCAGCATACTAATCTTCCCCAGTGATTCTTCCACATCTATTCAAAGGCTGAGATTCTCACCTACGCCACGGCTGAAATTTCTTTTATTCTGCTTATCATATCATCTTCCCCCTCCAACCTATGAGCCATGAGTTGATAAAAACGAACCTAAACAGAGCAGATACAGGTGACCTGTAAACTTGAACTTGGAAACCTGTTCGTCCAGCATCAAGTTCTGTTTAACTAAACCTAAGCATGGTGAATTAGTCAGAGGCAGAACACTCCCTTTGATATCTACTTTTCCCTAAAAATGTTTTGTGAAAACCTGTTTAGTATCATGAAGCATAAAAAATGACAAACAAAACTGCCCTCCAAAGACTCCCCCTAAGAGTGTTCCAGCAGACGCCTCATGAAAATAGAAACCAGACATCACATTAAACATTGCAAAGTCAGTGTGAAGATCCATATGGGTCAAAGCAGCTTCAAAAGGATATGAGTGGGTTAACGTGTAGGCACTGGCATTTAGTATTTGTAGGCATTTACTGCTTTTAACAACTAATACAGGAAAAACCTTTATAAACTGAACTGGGCCAATCAAGTGGTCTAATTTTGATCTTAGATAAAATAAGCTATGAGTTTAAAAACCAAGGCTGGAATCTGATGATGTGGTAACATGAAATATCTCTTTGTTTGTGTGTGGCTGCTAGAATTACACCATGTTTAGAAATGAGGCAGTCAAATAGAACATTTGGATTCTGTTGCTCCTAAAGGGTGAGAATAAGAGTGTCAAGGGAAAGAGCTGAAAGAGACAAAGAAATGTGCATATGACTTCGAGATTTCCTCTGGTTCATCCATTTGTCCCATGGACCGTGTGTACCTAGGTCATTTCTTAAACATTTGCCTAATCTGTTTCTAAAGACATCAAAGAAAAGATATGGTACAGGCCTCACTTGACAATCTGTTTCAGATCTTTTATAATATTCTGTGAATATTTAAATCATTTTTGATTCTGGAGGAACGAATTGCTAAGGCTTCATGGGTGCCAAGCAGAACAGACAGATAGCTTTGTATATCCTCTGATGATATCCCTGTTTATAACGCCTTGTTCAATTCTTGTAAAATCATCTTGAATTCAAATTCCATTTATTTGTGGTCTCTTCAAACATCAAATCTTCTGCAGATGTTACCAGCTTCTTCTTTATTCCAATCTCCAGAACTTGAATAAAATCAGAACCCTGTTACGCATTACAGGAAAGAAATTATAATAGTGTGCCACAACTTTTTTTCCTTTACAAATCCATTCTGACTGTTCCATATCTTCATTTTACCTTCAACTACCTTTTGTAACACATAGATTTACTTCTTCTTTTTCCTGATTTGCAGTTTCTAAATAACTCTTCTATGGAGTTTGTAAGGATGGAAATAGGCAAATCTAAGGACAGCTAATTAAATGCATAGATGGAAAGAGCTGGCTTAGTAGAATAAACTATCTGAAATACGAGTTATTAGAACATCACTCAATAGATGTATATATTGGATCATAAAAAGAAATACTAACAGTACTTCTCATGAGTTAGCTGTGCAAGAATTAGACATACAGAAGTTACTGCTCTTGATGTTGATAATTTATCTCTTCTCATCAGAAAAATCAAATTTAAGAAAACTCTCACCAAATCCTCTTAGAACTGTGCACTGAGATGAGCCTTAGAAAAGCGATCTTGTCTTCACTGAAAACATACTCAAGCTCCCTGCAATCCAGCTTTTGATAGGAAGAATGTTAACACATGTAATGTGTGTTTCTTTTCCTCCTTGGCATATGTTGGTTATCCTTATGTCCTTTGTTTTCTGTACCATGTTGTCTTTCAAGTGTCACCATTGCAGGAGTAACCTGGAAGTAGCAACCTTCCAGAAGAGCTGCTGGAAGTTGCAGCTCTGAATTTGAGGAGTTCTTCTGCAGTAAAAGGAGCACTTCACAACTGCATCATTCATCATTCATTTCCAAGTGTGGAAGGCCCAGCCCTCATATAAAGCAAAGGGTACTTTGGCTGGAGGAAATTTAACATGGTTTAAGACCTGAAGCTGGACAATGATCGCTTGGCACAGCATCAGCCTGTTCTCACTTAGAAATTGAGGACACAGGACAGGGGGTATTGGATCTAGGTGATCTTTAAGGTCCCGTCCAAGATAAACTATTCTGTGAAAGCCTTCTGGGAATTGCATACTGCAGTAATTTTCTAATGCTTACTCAGATACTTGCAGTATCTGATGCATGGACTCAGATGTGAACGATCCAAATCATTTATTACAAGTCCTCACATCACTTATATATCTCCACAAGTTTTCTTCTAGCTTTCCCATCCACCCGTACAACTTTCCCATCCACCTTTACATGTCAACAGAGCATTCTATAAACACTCTTCAACCGTTCATGTGGGTGCTTATCCAATCAAAGCCATTCTTTCTTCTTCTAGAGCTGTCCTTGGTTCTCATGCTGTTTATCTTGCTCCACAGCTGCTTCTCTGAACTGTTCTTGTATTCCCACAGATATCCCAATGTGAATTGTTACTAATTATCTAGAAAGTCTGTGTGCACAGACCTGCACAACATATTTGGAATGTGGTAGATCCAATGAATTTGAATTAAGTGGGTTGAGCATCACTGAATGTGCAATCATACATGGCATTTCCTCCCTGTTCCTCTTAAAAGCTAGTTGATAGGAAGCTATATGGCTAATTGATGATTTCCTACTGTCTAAGCACAGGCACTGTTGTTAGAGTGAAATCTTAGAGATTCTAGCAAGTTTGTAATCAGAAAAGAAAAATCTAATGTTTCAGTTTCAAAGGTCAGATCTGTACTAACATAAACCAACATACCTTCACTAAAGTCAATGAGCCTAGGCCTATTCTCGAAGTAGCTGAGCATTACTGCTAGTATGGAATTAATCTGTGTTTTTGTGTTTGTTTCATTGGTGTTTTTTGTCCTGCCCATTTTGGCACCCATTGGAAACTGAAATACATTACAGGGACTGTGTGAATTGCAAATAAGGATAGGCACATTCTCCCTGCTTGTAGAAGGTGAGAGAAATAGACATGAGTCCCTGAAGAAAGAAGAGGGAATTCCAGCTGTTTCTGGTAGCCAGTCCTACAGAGTTGTGTTAGGTGCATCTCAGGATACTTGGGTACAGCCCCTCTGAGGAGATAGATGCTATGGGAAGCATTCACTAACCTCTTATTGCTAAATATAGGTGTAATCTACTAAATGCAACCATCTGGAAAGTAACACTATTTAAAGCAATATAAGACTCTCTTGTTCTGGAAGGCACTGGGTAGAATCAGACACTATCATGGTTTACATAGACTGTGCTCAATTATCCATAAACCTCATTGGCCATTGTATGGCATTAAGGTTTTAAAGGTTCCTGGCATCCTTCTGGACTGGATTATTTCCACTTAAATGAGAGCTTCTTCTCTTTTACTTTGTTTGACTACTTCAGATTTAAATGCTGAGCTATCATATATTGTAGTGTTGTGAACTGGAATTACTGTTTCCTTCCTAAAGAACCTAATGTGCTCAATTAGAATAGTACAGGTGTTGTCATGGACAAGTAATAATAGTAATAAAATAAAATAAAAACCTCTTTTGGAGACATCACATGCAATGGCAGACAACCATACTGAAGAAAGAGGCCAGATTAGAGGGTGGGGGAGGGGAGTCTGCCAGACAAGAAGAAACAAAGAAAGCAAAAGGGAGGATGAGAAGCTATGTGCCTGCTATCTACAAATAAACATGCTGCAGAAGGAGTTTTGTGTAGGTTAAAGGACAGAGATGGTGTAAGATCAAATAGCTACAAGGTAGCCACAGTTAAATAGAGCTGCATGAAAATAGGCTGTCAAACCTTGAAAAGAATGACATTCTGGGGTGCCTGTTAGAGAAAGTGACTTGAATCATTTTCTGTGACTCAGTGCCCAGATAAATTCTATGAATCTGTGACAACCACCAGACTGAACTCAGTAATTCAGGATTTCCAGTTTAGTCCCCTGTCCTGCTTAGGCTTTCAGTAAAAGGGTTCTTTCTTGTTAACTTTCTGGGAGGTTTATTACGCAACATGAATTCTCGTGGTTGTTTCGGGTGAAAACTAAATACTTAGGTTCAATGTATGCTATTCATGCAGGAGGATTCTGTTCTAGCAATGGATGAGATGAAGGAGAGGCTGTACTGCCTTCAGCCCCAGGCTGTTTGAAATGATTTTTCAGTGTCCTCCATTCCCTGTGCTCATGAAATCAAAAAGACAGTCCTACTATTTCTAAATATTCAGAATTATAACAAGAATAGTTGCTGTAACTGATAACATCATCATTTTGTCTTCAAGATTTCAAGAATCAAAACTGTAAGTTGTCGTTTGCCACCTGGTTTTAGAGCTACAGGCTTCTCTTTTTATAGTTAGAAGGATAACAGCTAACTGTCATTTTTTAAATGAGAGCTGAGATCCTTGTACAAAATTCTGGAAACTGAGACTCTGTAAAAATGCCAAATAGCATGAAAGCTAGAGAGAAATGAGCCTCTGTCAGCTGAGCACTTCTTTTTCCAGATTAAAAAAAATATATGGAACAAACCAACCCTTCCAGAAAGTGTTGTGGTGGCATGGTTGTTTTTATAATCTATCCTTCCCAGCAATTGGTAAGGAACAGCAACATGGAGGTGAAATGTGAGAAGAAGTCTGGCTTCTTGTGGGAGCATAGACCTGAAAGGGCAGTAGGGCCATAAGGCACTTTAGCATTCCTGGAGGTACCCAGGTCTGACTCTGCCTTGGCAGACAAAAGAGAAGATAAGGAAAACCTGTCCCTGAAAGAAGCAGGAGGAAGCAAAGAAGTTTTAAGAACCACCTATGATATTAAATACTTATTTTAGCAAATGAGGCACAACTACCACCAGTGCAGCCTGGAAACAAACATTTCCGCTTGAGATCAGCTAGGCCAGGCTGATGCTCTCCAGCTCTAAAAGTAGCTTCAATAGCTTCAACCCACCCCCAAATCTGGACATCATGTTCTAGTTACCAGAAATCAGCCTGACACTCCTGACCACGTCCAAGCAATTTAGGAGGTTGAACACAAAGTTATGTGGTCAATTAGTCAAACATAACATTGCAAGACTTCTCGACCTTTCAAAACTGGAATGAATTTGCCAAACAGGAAAGTGTAGGAATGAAGCAGAACAAGTAATTCAGAAACCCTCTGGGTTTTATCTGCCAATTCCTTGTACCTTCAGTCTCATTTCTGATCTCTTAGCACTGCAATTTGTGAGTGTCAGCAGATTTCCAGGAGTGAGAGAGGAATCCTCCACAAGCTGCTCCATCACTTCTGCTTTTGTGAATCAGAAAAATGGTGTTTTATCCCCATTTTATTCTGAGAAATGTGTCCTTGTGTATCTCTGACAAGTGCCTGCTCCAGCTGGGTTATTAAATGAATGTTCACTGTGCAATTGATGCATCGAATTAAGGACATAAGGACAGCTGTATCAGGTCAGGCCAAGGGTCCCTCTGCCCCACTGTTTGGTTTCTGACTGTGTCATAGACAGAGACATGGGAAGGAATAAGGTTGAGGCAAGAACATGTAATGCACCTGTCATTTTTCCAATATCTAGTTGTTTTCACATTCACATTTCCTGAATCTGATAGAATGGTAAGGCTCTTTGGTAGCCCTCAGCTGATCTCCTCTTCAAGCGCTATTGCCTGTCCAGTGAGCTGTCTGCCTGTATATTCATAGCTGATTGAATTCTTATACATTTTGTTTTGTTTTGTTTTAAAATATAGCAAGTGTATCTAGCAGAACTGGTGATGGTTTTCTCTACCATCAGCATTCTCAGGGTACTAGTGCTGAAAAGCAAAATGCAGTCCAATTACTGCTACACTGTCTTTGTGAAGGATTCTGGAATGTAGACAGCTTACATGTATTTCACACAAAGGGCTATTTCTCCAGTTAGGCTTTTCATCTACCTACAACATTCCATGGGGAAAGGAGATAAAAATTGCTGACCTTTTGATTCCCAGAAGGATTTTGCAACCTGTTTGCAAAGGTGTGAGTGACTATACTGAGAGTCTGGATGGGAAATTGAGATGTTAACCAACTCCCAAAAACCATCCCAAAGAGTAAATCTTTACATTAAGTTATCAGCCAAAGTAGGCGTAATCTGCTACCTCAGCTTGTTATTTAAGTAGGTGGTATTGCAGCAAATAGTGCCTTTTCTACCAGTAGGGGAATAGATACAAACATCACCAGTACTGAGTTTTACAGTAATACTGTGCTATTACTGTTCACACACACACCTATGCATACATATACATATAAATATCTCTGTGTAAAATGTGTAAGATATGTATGTGTGTATCCATGTGTATACCCTGCTGTCTGTGGTAGTACTGCTGTGCAGCATTATACTGGGCACTGGGTTTCCCAGCTTTCACCACTGCCTGCGTTTTGTGAAGGGAGAGGTTTTGCTGACAGTTCCACAGCACTGGCAGGGAATGGAGGGCAGAAATCCTCAAGTCTTTTGTTCCTGCTACATAAATTGCCTGATTTGCCTTTCATGAAAAAGAAGATGAGGAGTAAAGCCGTGCTCATTTACGCCCAGTACAAATACTGCCACCCGATGCCCTTTGAAGGCAATGGGAGTCTTTCCAAGTGAACCAAAATAGCAGATTTTTTCAGTACTTCTAGAGCAGCCAACAGAGATATGAGTAACAAAGAAGAACAAAGGACACAATGCGTTTTTTGAATAATGTCGGAGGATCTATGCTGATGTGCAGAGAATCTGTGTGCTTGTCTGAAAGAACACGTAGTGATGTTCCTCAGGTTTGGGGATTTTCTGCAGCACAGTAATCCCTACTGTCAGACCAAGGCCATGACTCAGCAGGGAGTGCTCGATGTGTTACCAGCAGTGATATGAAGGACACTGGGATCAGGCACTTGGGAGGAACCCTCTTCCTTCACAATATCAGTGTGTCAGCTCTTCTCTGAATTTCCCAAACTCAGGAAACTTGGCTATAAAATTCACAATACTGGGAGATCACACTTACACTTCTCCCAAGGAAAAATAAAATATAAAATTTGTTAGTAATGCAAAAACTGGATTTATACTGAAAACAAACAAACCAGGCCCGGGCAATAATTTGAGAAGATCTGAGATGCTTAAATGGGCACCTACCTTAATGGAGCACAATGAATATTAGATCAGAACACAGTGTGAAAACTTGCATCTAAACAGAGATGTGAACTTTGTGACTTGAAATTTTCTCTGTAATAAATCAATTTTATTTAAGTAATGCACTACTCCACTTAGGCACTCATTGGAAGGGATGGTGGCAGCACGCCCTGGGGACAGGCCTTTTTTAGTTATCTGGAGAAAAAATAAGTCTTGCTTACATGTCCATTAAAGCAACAGCTCCACCTGAAGTGTGTCAAAGCTTAGTGATCTGGGATTTTCTGTGTACTTGCAGACCATATTTTTGCTGCAGTGCCTCACTGGTGACCCTGCACCTTTTGGTCCGAGGAGAGGTGTGTAAATGTGGAGCATCCAAAACTGAGGTCAGCGTCATTACTGGAAAACATCCAGACTCTCTGGACCTGCTGCTGTTCACATGCTGCATTGACATTTTACAGCTCCTAATATTTTGCTGCCCTGGGCAACCACCTATTATGCTTTTTTGTCGCAAAGCCAATCTTCCATGGAAACACTTCCAGCTCAACAGCAACTGCGCTTTCATTAGGTCATCACAGAGATGTTAAAACATGGATTGCAGATGAATGCATTGATACATGAAACATGAAACAAGTACTGCATTGCTCTGAGATTTGTCTGCCATCAGTCTTGTTTGCGCCAGTGAAATCTGGCATGAATTCCTCTACATCACTTGAGAGTTTGTTTATGCAACAGTAGGTAGATTCATGTACCTGAACCCTGAGTTTAATAATTGATCTCTTTTGTGTAGAACAGCATAGAACAGAACTACACGCTGCATAACGCAGCACAGTGGCCACCCCAGGCACTGTCAGCATCTGCCCAGAAGCTTGGGATGAACGTACTGCTTGAACTGCTGCCCTTGGGATGCTGGGAACAGGGAGTGAAGCTCACGAACTGTCACTGCATGGCTGGCAGGAACACAGCAGCATTGTTTCATCTGACCGAAAGTCATGGTCATGAGCGGTAATGGAAGGATGACAAAGGCTTGTCCCATTCCTTTGTCACACAGCGTGTGGCCCTTTAAAGCAATCATCTGTGACCTCAGTGACTCAACACGAGGGACAGCAGCAGAAGGGAAAGGAAATGCCAGAGCATGACACAATTGTTTTCCAAGTGAGCAGGTTTTTGGTGCAGAGCCAGGTGCTTGTACCTGGGCTCACATGTACATCAGCGAAGCTGCTCAGGATTAGGACCTGTATGTGATGCCTGTGTCATGAGCCAGCCTCTTCTCATTCAAATTGAGATAGTTTCCATTCCTGTGAGAAGGGGTCTGGTGTTCTACTGATGTGCAGGATAGAATCTGGTATAATTAATCTCTCAGCCTATTGTTGCTTTCTTGTGGATCTAAAGTTTGCTACTTCTAAGGCCTGTTGACTGTATTCAATATCTCTTCCTGTTTAACTTTGTTATTCCTGCCTCCTGCTTTTTTTTTTTGGGGGGGGGGGGGAGGGGGGAAGGGGCGGCTCTCTTTTCATTTTCCCCTTGAACTAGAGTTTGCCTGAAGTGTGGATGAGTCACAGATAACGTATTTCCTCTTTTCTGAAGCACATTTACATTTTTGAGCAATTACAGCTGACAGCGATCAGCTATACATTCCAAAATATCCTTTTCAGGGAGAAAAAAGGAGGAACAGTGATGCTGAAATCAGCTTGAAAGGTAAATGACTGAAAGAGAAAGAGAAATAAGAGACAGACAGTCTTAGAAGGGCAGCCGGACGTAGGCACTTACTGTGCAGCATTTGATGGCAGTGCTTCAACTGATAACATTCCTGTAATCAGAGCCACTCTGTCATACCTGTCAGCAGCCATCAGGCAAATCACAGGCAGCTCTAAATACAAATATCTGAAGCAAAAGGCATAAATAACCAGAAAACCTATTCATTGCCTCTGCTTCTAGCCTGGCATTTTCTGAAGAGTGGGAAGGTTAGTTTATAATGGGATGTAAAAGATGCTGCCAAACCCTGCATTGCCCCCATCAAAGCCATAGAGCTCCAGCTCCATGTTGTGGCTCTCACCTTTAGGGCTAGAGTATTTATAACTAAATATTATAATGATAGAAGTAATTATAACAGTTATTAGTTATGCTAACTAATAGTTTAAAGGCCTTTCATTTTTGTCTTTTTTTTTTGTCTTGGAGGTCAACTGAAAATGGAGCTTCTCATCTTGGCTTGTGTCCAGGCTGTGGACTTTGTTTCTTATGTTTCTGTGGGCTTTTTTTTTCCTTGTAGCAAGTACTCCCTTCATAAAGAAATCTGCTACTGAGGGCTGAAGCTTAGAGGACAACTACAGCCTCTGTCTTTTCATCCCCAAATTGTAAGGCTGTGTGGGGCTTAATAACAGAAGTCCTATGAGTACTAGAGTTAAAGTCAGGCTTGTCATATGCAGTCATCAACATGACAGGCTAATTCCAGCTGTCTCTTTCCACATATCAGAGCACCTTATATAAGAGCCATCAAGCACTCATTTGTAATAGAGAGTATTTGTGTAATGATCAGTGGTGCCACACAACAGTCAGATGGAGCCCCAGAAAGGGTCATCTTGACCTTCAGCTGTGACTGGAAGAAGATAATGTTGCAGTCTAGCTGCACTCAACAAGTTATTCCAGTAAATCTTCTGTACCTTCAGCACAAGGCAGGCGCCATAGCTGCTCTTTTAAAGAAGTATATCTGGGAAGGAGTCTGCTCTAAGCATCTGCCTGGGGAATACTTCTCAGTACAGGTGAAGAGTGCAACTAGGAAGCTGAAATCTGCATAACCATCCTGCTTCCTGGATACTTCCTGATTCCTGGTGTATTGCATCATCTCATCTAACAGAAAACAGTGCTGTCAACTGTTCTATTTCTAAGGAGTGGATGGGACTGACAGGACTGGAGAGTGCCGGCACTCAGGTACTTTGTTGCAGAGACTAGTCTGCTTGATCAGGGAAGGGTAGCACAGCAGCAGAGAGTGAAGTGCTTATTATGCATAAAAATTCCCTGTATGGTAACTGCTGAGTCACAGGCTGAACCACTGCTTCATTACCTGGGGAAAGGACCCGGTCAGCCCTGGGAGTACAGGTGAAGGCAATTCAGCTGTGTGGTCAGCAGGGGTGGAGCCTGGCTGCAGCTCTCTTAGACCTCATTTAAAGGCTGACTGCCACTCTGAGAAGATCTCCAGTTGGAGATCTCTCCTTTGTGGAGTTTCCCTGAGAGCCTGGATCTTCAGAGACAGATGAGCACTTTTCCTTTGTAACACCTTTCCATTGTGCTAGTCCCTTTGTAGTTATACTTCCTGTATCACCATCTGTGTTGATCTTTCTGATTGTTACAGTCCCTCTAGGTTCTTGCTCACTTGTCTGAAGATCTGTGGGTAGATCTCAGAGTTTTCAGGGAAAAAAAAAAAAGTGATAGGATTGTAAACAGAGTTATTTATTGAGCTTGAGTATAGCTAAAGCCTCATTTCCTAAATCTGTCTTAGATGATGAGACTAACTTAGTTTAACTCATTATTGATCTGTTCCTTACTTCCTTGAGTACTGTCATCTGCTCTCAGATGAGGTCTAGGCAAAGTCTAGTGTTATTGAGAAGCAAGGCCTATAGTTGGATCAGGTGTGAAGCTGGAGAGAATTGCCTAAGCATGGTGTAGGTGGCAAAAAAAAACCCATCTGCCCTTAGAGTTGTGCTCTGGATAAATGCCTTCAGATAGGGCTTCCAAGGCACAGACAAATGCCTAGGGATAACACTGAGTAAGAGAGAAAGCCTAGAGCTGCAGGAGGTAAGCCTGCAAAGAAGTTGTCTAAGTATGTTGTAAGCTACAGAAACTTTCACTTTGAGCTGTTTTTCTGTGATTCTTAGGTGGAGATCTTGAGCTAAGGCTCTACCGAAGTCACTGTTTAGGGCTAGGGTTATTCTTATGTAAGAGACTAGAGCTGCCCTTGGCCTGAATCTGCAAAGTGGATGCAAAAGAATGCTGTAGTCTAGATTAAGAAAATAGTAATAATAATAAACTCTTCAGAGAGCTTTTTTCCTTCATGCCCTAGACAGGAGTTTTGATCCAAAGCCATGCTGCAGCATTCAGGTACTACAGCAGTTCTAATGAGAAAAAGAAAGGTCTACAGAAAAGCTCCTTGTGCTCTTCTTTACTTTAACTTGTTCCCTACAGACATGTCACCAGAACTATGATTTAAGCGAAGTGAGGATCAAAAAGGGCATAGAGTGCAGAATGAAGGACAAAACAAAGTGGACTGTGAGAGAAGCTGCAGATGAACTATAAAAAAACCATATATATTCATGGATGAATATGTTTCTTTGTTGAGTGGGTTGAATTTCTGCTGATAGTTGGACTCGGAAGGAAGCTTGATGTAGAAAGCTCAATATATAGTCATATTTTAAAACTAATCTGCTACTAATCTGCTCACAAATCCTACTTGATGCAGAGTAGACTTCATATAAACGAGATTTTTTTCCATAGCAGATAGCCGTGGGCTTCAGAGAAGAAATAGAAATGATCAAAGAATAGTGAAAGAAGACTGTTTTGGCATCTGAGCTTTGTGTAAGGATAAGGATGAGATACTCAGGGAGAGATGAGAGGAAGATGTCAGACTTGACAAGAAGCAGGAGGCTTGAGAGACCTGGTCCTGGAAGGACTAGTCAAAAAGAGATGGGTGGATCTTTGCTGAAAGAAGGGGGATGTCTTTCCTACCTAGACTTCCTCCAAAGTTGACAGTTGCAAGGTGGGTGCTGTAAGTACCAAACGCTGAGAAGACTAACAAAGGGAAGAGCACTTAATAGGGACACATTTGCTTGTTGGAGTTTGTATCAGTGTGCAGGTAAATACATAAACAGATGACTGCTAAAGACAACTGGAGTCAGTAGACAGAGCTGCATGTGTCAACCCTGTATATACATTGTTCATGCGTTTTCTTAAGGTGCTGCTGAGATCCTTCCATCTCCCCACAGTTTTATTCCTTTATCATATACAGTCCCAGAGCTTGGACCAGGAAGAGTATCATCTGTGAAATGTGCCTGGCCCCAGACATCTTGCACGGGTATTTGATATGGTGTCATTGCTTACCACAGAGCTTAAAAGAAAAAAAAAAAAATGGTGCCTTGAACTCAGCCCAGCTACTGCTGTTAGTATTTGTCAGAGGGCTTTAATAAATGCCTATTGATAGCTTCACTGCTGTTGTGATCATTCCCTGACAGTATTTGAAATTTTGCTTGGTTTGCTGAAGGGTAACTTATTTACACAGCTATCCAGTTTTTATCCAGTTTATTGCCAGTATTTTATTTAACACGGGTGAATATGTCAGCCATGGCAGGGCTAATGAAAAATAACAGAAAAATACCCTAGAAACTGAGGAGAAGCTCCAGCAAGGTATGTCCTTACCAATAGTACTCTGCCCTGAACACTGTGAGGAAGGGTGGCTGGGCTGTTGTCTGACCTAGTGAGTCCCACCTTCTAAGTGCCATGTACAAAAGTGCTTAAGTCCAGAGCTACCTGAGGAACAAGGCTTATCTTTTCTTGGACACTGCTGAGAGCAATCTGTCCTGTTTTTTTTTTTTTCCACTTCCCAATAGCTTGCCCATTCCAGCATAGTTTTGCAGAAAATCTTAAGATTATCTTAAAAGCAGTAGCTGTGGTACAGACATTAAAGATCAACTCAACGCTTTCAGACTTAAAAGAGCCAGATGTCTGGGTGCTTCTGTAAGCACGGATTAGCCAACTCCACCTCCCTGCCCAGACTGTTATGACAGTTTTTCTTCAGATGAAAACTTGAAGAGTCTGACCACTGAAGCTCACTGCTATAAAATCTATTCTAGTCAGCAATAATGAAAGCACAAGTTCTACCACTTTTTCAGCCACCTCTGTCCATACTTCTGTTCAAGGTGGCTTTTGGTAGTGTAATAGCAGCGACTATCTTCTCTACCCTACTTTTTCTTCTTGCCAATGCTGGACATACAATGGTAGGAAGTTTGAAAAACATAAATTGGAAGTGGACAAGGGCAGTAAGTTTTTTTAACTCCTGGGAGTTAAACCAGGAGAATCAACTGCCAGTTGCTGTTGTCATGCCAACTTAAGTTTATATAAATCACTGGGGTTACGGATAGAGCAAATGTTATGAAACAAGAAAGAGGCTTTGAACTCTCCTGTTCACAAAGTCTCTGCTATAACTGCTTGTCCATTGCCTGTGTTGTCTCACTTGCCTTGCTGTGGTGCTATGAATACCAATTAAGAGCTGGAATTGAGAGAGAGGACTCTGTTGCTCTGGGATGAGAGAAGTGGAACTGAAGCAAAGGCTCATGCAGTGCCATCCAGCAAGACTCAAGGCAAAGATGCTCACATCACCATTTAGTAATACCAAATTTACAGAGATATGTGACAGTGTCAACTTTCAGGTACTTGATTTTCCTGAATCTGCCAGTACCTTTTGGAGCACTATTGTACCGAGGTGTTAATTTGCAGTCCAATCAGTTCTTGCTTTTAAATAACATTTCACCTGTAGTGCAATGACATTCTTCAGTTGTTGGCCAGATATGTAATAGGATGGTTTATAAAGTAGTCTCAAGGAGTGTCCGTTTGGCTTCTTTCAACTAGGCCTAAGTTTTCCCACACTGACATAAGCATGTATCTGTGTGTACGTGCAATCCTAAGTGAATTCCTGGTGGTAATATACACTGAAGGTGAATTTTAACACTAGTGAACAGCAGTGCACTATTGAGCTACAAGATTTCAATTTTTTTGGAATAACATTTGAAGTGTTAAATTCTGTTTGTATTCTATTATGGAATAACTTCAAAATTTTCCAATGGAAGAGAGAGATTTTTTTCACTTTAGGTTGTCACTCAAGAAATGGCCTGTGTCCATCTCAGAGCTTCAGTTTAAAAAAAAAAAAAAAAAAAAAAACACCAAAATTGGAGTATCTTGGTGAAATACTTTGGTTTTGACTTTGTTAGAGTTCCTGTGGAATAGGTTTAACTGAAAATATTCCCATAAATTTGGTATCTTTTAAGATGCCTGTTTACGTTTTGAACTTACATATTTTGAACTTACATATTTTGATACTCAAAAAGGTTTAACACTCAAGATTAAGAGATTTTTTGGACTTCCTGCTTTGCACAAATTCTATTCTTTGCTTCCAAGAGAAAATTTAAGGCAGTGATTAGTAAATACACATATGAAATTGTGAGATCTCCCTACAGAGTGCAGAGGTTGGTTTACACAGGAAGTGGTGTTTCCAGTAATTGAATATGGTGATATAATTTGTAGCTGCACAGCCACAAGTTTGTGCAGATCAGACTGCTCCTGATTAATTAGATTTTCTGTTTATCACAACACCACAATCTTTAGGCAAAAGATTATAGTTCCTGTTTTATTTACAGCCTTCCAGGAGGCAGAAGGCTTCTGAGAACTGCTTAGTTTCTCATATCACTGCCAGTCAGATGGGCTGCCCATCATGCAAGCCATGACAAACCCTGCAGCACTGCACTGTGTGCCCCACTGTTGAATCATCCTGTATGTGATCCTGGGGTGCCTGCAGCTTGTGCATGTGTGCACACATGCATGTTTACATAGATACCTGCGTGACAAGCATTCAGTGCTGTTCTGTTTTTGAAAAAAAAAAAAACTTTTTTAATATGAAGTGGGAAAGCAGCTCTTGATTATGAGAATGGTCTTTTCTCAGGTGATTCCAGGACTTATTTATTTTTCCTTGCATCATGAGAAAGAAATCCATGTGCAATATTGTGTTGTTTGTTCTGGAAGAAGTGTGGCTAGCTCCAGTGCAGCTTGCTGCTCAGACAGTGTTCAGGGCAGGAGAATGTGATCCACTGTTTTCCTGCTGAGTAACTCCATCCTTGTGTCATTAGTCCCATGTCAAGGCCATTACTGAATTCATCAAGCAGTCACATCAGTTCTGGAGGAGGGAAACGTGCAGTGTGCAGTCCTGGGAGCATATTGTCTTTCCACTGCTTTCACAGGATTTTGGATCAGACCCATCTGATTGCCTATGTTGCTGGCCCTTACCTGTTGCTTTCAATGTATGCTGTGCTGTGCCCTGGGGCTGGCTGCACAAGAGAAGCACCAGTTTCCCCTCAGAGTTGTAACACCCAACATGTTGTAGCTACACAGCTGCAGTACAAATGATAACAAGGTGAAGTGAATGATTACACCCAGCTGCCTAGTGTATATGTGCATGTGCTGCTTTTAATTTATTTCAGCAAAAGAATTTGTGCAGAGGAAGTGGCAGGGACACTGCTCTGTGGAAAATGTACCCCAGGCAGGAGCAGTGCATTCTGCTGAGCAAGGCTCCTTCTGAGCCAGCTGAACAACGGGAGCAGAGGCATGCCCTAACCATACCTCATCATGATACAGGTTCCTTCTTAGCATGCATGCAACATCCTTACTCTCTGCAGAGAAGAGGGCTGGGAGTTGAAGTTGTTAGCTTAGACATTACAGCTCATCAGTAAAAAGAAACCCAGCTGCTGTACAAACACTTAGAGCAATGCCTCTTGCTCCCTGCCCTTCTCCATAGGACAAGGTGGGAAAAGCAAGGACAGCAGCAGACCAGTCAACCAAGCCTGCTCATTCCCATCATACTGCCTGCTTGTGAGCCACCTCAGTCAGGATGTCTTGAGACAGACTTTATGGTTATAAGTACTCTGGGAGCAAAACCAGTATTGGGATCATATTTTCCTTTTTTTTTTTTTTTTAATACGGAAAATTAAAATAACAACTAACGTTTTATCTTTTGATGTCTGAGAAAGAATTGAGATCAATGACTGTGTTATCACTCAGTGCTTTAAAATATTCAGACTCATAAATGAACCTTTGTCTTTCCTTAAAGGCAACCAAAGCACCTGCCGTTCCAAATTCTGCAGTGTTGAAAGTACTGTGCTCCGGTTTCTACAGATTGCTTGTTCTGGCTTTTCAACATTCCTAGTTTAGTTTTTTTTCATGCTGATATTACTGGGTGTCCTTTCTCATATGCTGTCACTGGGGATTTACAGGATTCTGCTTGGTTCAGGCCAGTTCAGCTGTGTGTTGAATGTCCAGCAAGGGATTTCTACAGGGGTGCTCACAGCTCTGCTGCAGTGTGGGATAGGAGTGACGGATCTGCATTAAGCATGGCACCTGAGTAATGCAGATGGGTAATTCTGTTAAGGAGCAGTATTTCCATTAACGCTCATAAATCACTATGTACAGAGTGTATAGTCGTTCCTCTTTAACTAGTGCTTGGCTTGTGAACCAAAAGGTTGTGGTAGAAAGGGAGAAATTTGCAGATGCCTTTTGGTGTCATCTCTATCTAGCTGCTTGAATATATTTATCTCAGTACTAACAGAGTACAGAATTTCCAGTCTGTGAATCCTTGCATCTCAGAAAGAATGGTTGTGTTTTACAAGTAACCTTGCTCTGGCTGGTTGAAATATGAGCACACAGCATTTAGACCAGTTCATACTGTACAAGTTGTAGTGTTTTCCTTAGACTCCTGGGTATCGGTTAGCTCCAACGCTGCCAAAGGACATTCCATAGTCAGAGGAAATTGAGTGTAGGTGGGCAGCCCAAAGCCCAAGTGCATACTTCATAAGCTTTCAGTTGTTGTACTTAGAGGGGTGAGTCACACAATAATCATCCTATTATCAAAATCACTTGGGTGTGTTGGATTTTTCTTTTTTTTTAACTTAAATTTCAAGTAAGAGTTGCTGATATTTTCCAGAGATTTAAATTCTGAAAGTAGGAGAAAATATGAAGCGAAGCAAGTTGGCTGACACACATAAGTGTGTGCAAATACTATTACTACTTTAGTTGTGAACTGTTTTCTATTTAAGTGCCAAAAAATATTTTTAAATATTTTTGAATAAACCGAGGCTAAGGGACTCTAGCAAGGAAAGGGGTTTCGGATGTGGCAAGCAGACATTAGACTGACCTTCCATTCTAGAGAATGAGTGGCTTTCTAACTAGAAAGGATTAACAGGTGGGTAAGAAGGCAAGCACTTGCAGGCTAAATATATAAATACTTGTGTTTTGTATACACAAAATATTTTGCTCCCGAGGTTTATCTCAATCTGCTATAAGATGAAAATTGTTGCGGTTTTGTTATTCTTCACTTGAGTTCTTAAAGCAGATAGCCTTTTCCAAAAGACCTCCTAGGTTAGGGTGCTGTTTGTGAACTCATGATGCGTTTTTGCCAAGTGACTCTTCTTGTGCCAGCTGCTTTCTCCATGCTGCCCTGCATACCCACATGTTTCTGTGAGGTTTGCTAGCACAAGTAAGCGGGCTTGAGAAGAGTTCTTCTGAGAGCAGGGAGGAGCTTTGTGGGCCTTTAGCATCCCCTTCTGCCCAATGCTTGTGCCAATCCTTTTCCAATGCCAATTATCCACATTGCACACAAGGTCTCATCTCCTTCAATGAACAATTTCAAGGCAATTTGTCTGCTGAGGGATCCTCAAGGCTTCTTCTATTTCCCTTGAGTTTCTCTCTTCTGTTATTTCAGCAGGGGAAGGGTGGAGCAGTGCCTTGGTTAGGGCTGTCTGCCTGCTCCTTTTCTTTCTTGTGATGGAAGAATGTTAACATGGTCTCTGAGGCCACCAGGGTCTTGCCCAGCCCATTGCAGGCATGAGTCAGGGGCCAGCACCGGCTGTCACATCTCCTCCAGCTGGGAGGAAATGGCTTGTAGTCAGAGAGACAGAAATAGATGTACAAAAGGAGTATCATCCATGTCTGTTCTCTCTTTTCACTTGGTTTCTTCTTAGATTACCCTGTTTTAAAAGCCATTAGTATCCTGACAGTATAAATGAGGAGAAACTTGTTTCGTTTAAATGATATTAGGAATTCATTCTCTGCTCTGAAGCCATTCTTCCTGTTCTCTGATTTGTCCTTCCTGGAAAATCAAACCTCTTTACTCATATTGCATGGTCTCCATGTAGTCCTGCTGCTGCTTCTTTTCTCTGAAATACACTGCAGGAGAGCAGAAGGGCTGTGTAAATGGTACATAGACCAGATACAAGCCAGAAATCCCTCTCCACCTACACATCCTTCTCCTTTTGTAGAAGTGCTGACCCAGTGGTGTGGGGGAGTCATTCAGCAACATCACTGCTGGAGCTAAGGGTCTTGTGAACAACACTACAGCTGAGGAATTGGGAGCTGAAAGCTTTTTTTTATGAAGATAAAAATCATTTCTGATAAGAGTAATGTGATTCTTGTTAAGAAGGAGGCAATCTCTTTCCTTGTATTATGCATTACATATCAGGATCCCTTAAGAGCTACTAATATTGGCTCAGTGATCTCAAATTTGTATCTGGGCGCCTTCTAAACTTGTTTCCCCTTTATTTCCTTCTAGTGCTCTAGGGGCATACCAGCAGGCAGGAACTATTATCAGAACATAACACCCTGCATTTCTGTGACTCAGCCTCCCTTCTTCCTGCAGAAGCTGAAGTGCACCAGGTGCTCCATGGCACAGGTGTTCTGTGGATGCTGGCTTTGGCTTCAAGGATCTCCCAGCCTCATGCATTCACAGAGTGTTTCCTGAACACTGAACATGAGAGCAGCTACTTATTTCATTATTTTTTCACTGAAAACACCTTTTCACTCTGCTATTGTAAACCATATTCTTAACAAGGATGCATTTCAGTTGTTTAGCAGCCTGTGTATAAAACAGCCTTTCTACCAAAATGCTTAAAGTACTGTTTTGTGAATAAGCTAGCACCCACTCCAAACTACTGAAGCTAAGGAAAGCCTTTTCATGAACATTAATAGGAGTTTGATCTTCTTGTATGCTGCTGCACATCCAGGATTCCTGCTGATCTCTAGCAGGACAAAATGGCACAAATTCCCTCCAGAGTAGGGCAGAAGTATACACCTAACTTCTGCTGAAATGCCCTGTGGTGAGACGCAGGTAGGGTTTGATTTTTGATGCAAGTGAAGTCTTCAACTTGGCAGTCCTCAGGACACCATTTTTCTTCTCCTGCATCCACTCTCTTATATAGCTCAGGTTGAAGGATGCTTTGTGGGCCTTCCAACATGCCATCACTGGAGGGAATGACACCAGGCAGGGTTAGCGTGGCACCTGTTGAAGTACTTTACCTGAGCCATCTGCACAGGGACAGTGACTGTCCCCATGGGAGCTGTGAGATATGGGAGAGGATCTCAGCCATCACCCGACCATCACTTTGCCCATGGGGACAGTGGGCAGTGATTGTGAGAAACATGGCCCTGTGTAGTACAGCCTGTGGTTGAAGGACACCCCAACAGCTCTCCACCCAGTGCTGATTATCCTGCCCCTGTACTCGGCACCGGGTGAGGCCTCACCTCAAGTACTGTGTTCAGTTTTGGGCACCTCAGTACAGAAAGGACATGGAGGTGCATGAGCAGGTCCAAAGAAGGGCAGCAAGGCTTGTGAAGGGCTTGGAGTATATGCCCTATGAGGAAATGAAGGAACTGGGGCCGTTCAGTCTGGGGCAAAGGAGGCTGAGGGGAGAACTTATTGCTCTCTTCCAATATCTGAAAGGTGCTTACAGTGAGAGTGGGGTTGGTCTCTTCTCACAGGTGACAGGACGAGGGGAAATGGCCTCAAGTTGCACCGGGGTAAGTTTAGGTTGGATATCAGGAAACACTTCTTTACAGAAAGGGCTGTTAAGCACTGGAATATGCTCCACAGGGAGGTGGTTGAGTCACCGTCCCTGGAGGTGTTTCAAAGCTGTTTGGATGTGGTGCTCAGGGACATGATTTAACAGAAGGTTGTTAGGATAATATGATTAGGTTGTGTTTGGACTCAATCTTTGAGGTCTTTTCCAACCTGAGTGATACTATGATTTGAAGCTCTTGTACTTAGACTTGTTTCATTTCAGCAGTTTGTTATGAAAGCTACCATAGATGTGAAGCTCAGTACTATAAAAGTAGAAAGATACATGTAATTGTTGTATTTTGCCAGCTGCTGCAAAACACAAATGTAATCCCTGATCATGAAGTGATCAGTACTTACACAGTCCAGCAAAGCAACGTGGAATGCTAAGCAAGCTCTGCAGTAAGGAACAGAGATGTTATTAAGAAACCATACTCTAGTCTCTCACTTCCATGAAGTGACTTGTAAAAATAGTGAAGAGACAGTTACTTTAAGAATTTTGAAAGACTGTCTGTGTCCCTTTAAATAAATGCATTTCATTTTTTTCACCTCATGTAACTGTGGGCTCCTTCTGTTGTTATTGCTGAGCACGTTCACCCTCCTCCAGATGAGGCTTATCTATTGGTTCAGCTTGCCCTAGAGATCATGCTGAGCAGCTGAATCCCAGTTTCTGCCATTTTTGTGGCACTGCTCATTAGGCAGGGTAAATGATGTTGTCTCTGTGTATAGAAGAACGTGATTTCAGTGCTGTCTCATTTTCAGTTTGTATCTCATTACAGATGTCCAGTTTCTGTGGTCACCGTTTCCCCTTGTTGCTTGTTTTTCTCATGGTGTTATCTCCTCATCTTTCAAGGACACAAGAATCAACCTGCAGAGCAAAGATTTCAGAAATTAGATTGTTTTGCTGAGGGAAAGGCACACATGTAGTTTAGCACTTAATGAACAGACTCTGAAGGGTTTTGTTTAAATTAGCACTTGGAGGCTGAAGGGATAAGGAGAAAGATAAAATACTCTTAGGAGTGGCAAAAGAAATTACATAAAATAAGGACAACGGGATACTATGCTGTAAACATAGAAATAAAGTGCTTAGGTTCACTTGTAGCTCAGTTCCAAATTATAACGCCCTAGAACACTATTCAGAGAGCTGTTGTTGATTGCTGTTGTGATGGAGCTGAGATGAGGTTTGGCTGCTCCCACCTCACATAGCAGATGTGGGACCATGTCAGGTGGGAGAGAGACTTTTCACAAGGTGTAGGGGGAAGGCAATACGGCATCCTTGCATTTATGCACCAAGCACCTGACATCTAGGATTAGGTGTGTTATTCCTCCCTCTCACCGTGATACCCTTAATACCCTGTTAATAGCATCATAGAAGGGTTTGGGCTGGAAAGGGACTTTAAGATCATCTAGTTCCAACCCCCTGCTATAGGCAGGGACACCTCCCTCTAGACCATGTTGCTCAAAGCGCCATACAGCCTGGCCTTGAATGCTTCCAGGGAGAGGGCATGATAATCCTCTGTTTAAAAAAAAAAAAAAATGTTGGTGATTCTTTCCTACACTGACCCTGGCTCTTCAACTCCTCTATAGTTCCATTTCTAGAAGCTGTGCTGCCTAGCATCAAGTTGTGTTTTTGAGGATGCTTTTTTGTATATCAAATTTTCCACCTTCCTTCTACATCAAGGCAGTTGTAGATCTTATACTCTCCTGTAGCTGCTGTCTTTCAGGCAGCTCCTCATGAGCTCAAACAGGCTACAGTAGCCCTCAACTACCAACTGGCAGCATCTGCAGATACAGTATTTGCACAAAGGCAGAATCTTTTAGTATAATAGGGCCATAAGGAGTAGATGGATAAGTATTCTCACCGGTATGGAATGATACTACTGAAATAACCATGAACATCTTGAAGAGCATCCTCATCACATCTTTATACATCCATTTTGTGTTGTGGAGTTACAGCAGGTTGTCATTGTCAAGAGTAGTGCTACGTTCATGCTGCAATTGCTGTGGAAGTGAGGAAATGAGGAAATGTGTTCAAAATGCCTTTTCTATTGGCTGGGGAGAAAGGGAAGAAAAGGAGACACCTTTGTGCAATAATGACATTTTGTTCTACTGGCTATTATAATAGAGACAATACAGACATAAAAATGCCTACTGTAGTGTATGTATGATAAAAAAAAAGAACTTCTAAATCATTTTTCAAGGTTAATTGAATATAATAGAGCTAGGGTTGTTTTTTTGATTGTTTTCTTTATAAAGACTCTTACATCTGTTGTTTGAATCTTCTCCTGACATGCTGTACAAAATCAGTGTACCTTCTGCTTTTAAGAAGGGTCATTGATTCTACATTTTGGATGGGATTTATTTATGTTCACTTCATTCTTCTCACTGATTACAGTTTTGCACTGATTATATCAGTGTTTCTTGGTCCGCTGAAGCAGATGTGCTGCAAATAGAGAACATGCTCCCATTTCTCCGTTTGTTTCTTCCCGACTAGTCTGAAGCTGAGAGCTGTGTAAATGGCTGTGGATTTTGATTTCCCACTGCTCTTGTCAGGGTGAATTTTTACTAGAAAAACAGCCAAATTGTGTATCTTTGGTCTCCCACTGTAAGTCCTGTTGAGATAAAGGGGCTATTTCAGCAATTAAAATTGGAAGATATCTCAAAAATAAGTCACATCTTCATGGCTCCCAGCCCCAGAGGCTCCATCTGGACTTTCCCAGCTGGGCAACAGTGGAGATTTGGCTCTAATTCAAGAGACACGACTGCTACTCATGTGTGTGCCTAGGTTTCCATTTCTGTCCCATCCCCCCCATGTCCACAAGCTATCCTGGTATCTGTGTCCTTACAGTTTTAGCACTGGCTTGCTGCTGATGAAAGATGGCCACCAGTTCCATCAGCTCAATGTAATTCCCTAATAAAATGTCTGCTGGTATTGGCAGGAAAGCCCCTAAGGAGTATATCTTCTGGAAAGACAACAATTAAAAGAGATGGCTGGGGTAATTGTGCTTGATTGAAAGGAGATATACTTTTTCTAGCAGAAAAATAAGCACTTAAAAATGTTCGGCCAGCCGAGGACAATTATCTGGCTGGTGACGTGCAAGTACAGAGGGCAGTTAATCCATTTTAAATTGCTCCTGCAGTCAGGAGAGCAACTTGGAAACACAACCAGGCTAGCCTGTGCTCTGGGTGCAGGCAGAAAGACTTCTTTGATATCTGAACTGGGCTTGATGTGCACGGCCATTCTTTTCCTCACTGTGACTTGCCACCATATGCATTCAGTAACAAGGCTCCTCTCCTGCCCTGTAAACCCTGCAGAGGTAATCTGGATCTGGGATTGGGTAAAGGAATCATCCTCTCCCTCTCAAGTCTGTTTTAAAGGTCTATAGTTGACAGTGCTGTGTTGTTGGAGGGGCTCCAACCTACTGACTACCCCAAACTGTTGACCCAGCAGCACTGGCCCTGACAGGAGAAGCTGGTCCTTATGTCAAAGGCAACATATAGGTGTGACTGAAACGCACCCAGGAAACACCAGGAGAGGAAAACAAAGCCATGTCTCTGGTCCTTTATCCCACTGCTGTGTTTTAAATATTGAGTCACAAAATCTTTTTTTCTTTCCCTGGTTGCGTTAGAATGATGAGAGAAGAGTAAGGTGATATGTGAGTATACATTAAGGGCAGTTTTCTAAATAAATCTGGAAGCCTCCAGAACCAACCCATCCTGGGATTTGCCAGCATTGTGAGTCAAAACACCCATTTAGATCACCTCTAACTTGTGTGCACAAAACACTTCAGACTTGCTTATGTGTTACAAAAGAGGGAGGGAGAGAGGACCTGGAGCACTGATACACTTCCCTGCCACCCCCCTCCCAGTGACTGTGAAGATCTGAATTCACATGCTCATTTGTACCAGCACAACAGAGAAACCTCACGGTTTTGTCTGGTTTAGCAGGAATTGCAAACCACTCAAGCACTGCCATAGGCTACCAAATGCAAGCATTACCTCATCACCACGTAGTGTTATTGGCTGGAGATAACTGAAAGTGGGGAATTATTGCCTACCCACATGGTGAGAGTCAAATTTTCTCATTATCTCTTTCTCTTTCTTTCAAACCAGCTGGCCCTTTTAATAGATGTCATCTATAGGGGAAGCCCACCTTTGTGGATGCATCCTATAGAGCCTGGGAGGGACGGCACAAATGCAATCAGAAAGAGATTATATGGGATCAATAGAAACAATTTAAAAAATAATAAAAAAAAAAAATTAAGGACAATAAACGCTTGTGTGTTCAATATGGCAATTTTAACCTTTTAAAACTGCTATTAAATCCCACTGAACAGTTCTGAACACGATGTGATCATTATAATCTATAAGATTTCTTGATTTTTTATTTTGCTAAGTCTCTGTATGCTTCCTGAGGCCAAATCATGTCATTTTAATTCAGGACCACCCTCTGTGACAGGCTTTCAGAAAAGTCATCAGTGATTGCTATGAGTATGAAAAGCCTGATGATTACAGCATCACTTAGCTCTTGTGAGGACATTGTTTCTCACAGCTGCAGAGAATGTATTGTCCTGGTGGAAGGCACCACAAAAGTAGAATTTCATCTCTAAGGTAAATCCCAGAATACTGTCTGGCAACAGCAGTGTAACTCACCTGCTATTGTGATGACTGGACAGAAGTGGCAGAACCGAGACTGGAGGAGTAGTGCAAATCCAAGCAACCCTCCTGCCACTGGCCTTGCTTTTCTCTTAGATCTTATTTCTGTGAAATTCCTTTTGGCACAGAAGTAATTCAGTGTAAATTAAGGAAGGGTCTCAAGGGTCACCTCTTGGTGAATAATATGACCAGGTGCAGACCCAGTTCCAAGACCCTCTTTGGCATCTGTGCCGTTCAAAGCTGTGTGCCGTGTGTGCTGCAAGTGGCCTTTAATCCTGATTTCCTTTATGGCAGTTATTAATAGGGGACTGAATTCTCTCCCTTTTTGTCTGTCTGATGTCGTTTCCTTTGTTTCCTGTTAGGAGCAGCACAAGGGTATAGAGAACAGACAAACTGCATTATCCTGATAATTAACTATCTCAGCAATATAGTGGCACCACAGCAGTAGTAATGCTGTGTAACAATTTGCATACATTAGTTTTCATGTCCCAGGAAAGCAATTTCTGTAGCATTTAAGAGGAAAATTGGGAGGGAAACGAAAAAAAAAAAAAAGGAGGGGGAGGGTTGGGATGAGGTAAATACATGATTTTATTCAAAATAGGATTCAAAAATGAGAATGAGTCCAACCCTGAAAGCACTTCGAGCCTTGTTAACATGGCTGCAATTATTCTTGAAGCATTTAGAGGACAGTGTTTGGTTTGAGATGATATTAGGCACCTTTAGGACCCATTCATCTCAACCAGAACTGTGTGTGCAGGATATCTCAGCTGCATGCACCAGATTGGCTCCACATGTGCAGCACTTGTGATGCTGCTTGGGCACTGCCACCTGCATAACTACCTGGCTTGCAGAGCTCCATTCATGAAATGCAAAGAGTTTGAGCTGAAGAGATGTCCCTGAAACATATCACCATGCCAGATGATCATGTAGTGGCAGTGTGTCCGCTCTGGCAGTCACAATTCATTCCTATTGTCACTTAGCCCCATTCTCCTCTGGTCAGAGCCACCTCCTCAGTGACGCCATGCTACACTTATCCCAAGCATCTTTGACCCCAAATTGGTTGAAGCAATCAGAGCTGACGCAGGAGTCCATGGTCTGGCAACAGGGAAGTGGGAGACCCTGTACTGTTTTCTGATCAGTGGGAACCTGCAGGCTCTGCGTTACCTTTATAGATTCCTTTCCACCTTCACCTCTATGTGGCCTAGCAGCATGTGGTCCTTAAATTCTCTTCCTGTTCTTTTCAGTGATTTACTCTGTGACTTTGGGAAAAGTACTTACTATCTGTGTGCCTGAATTTTCCCAACATAACCTGGGTGTATTAATTAAACAGCCTCCTTGGAGGGGCGTTGTAAGGTTTAATGAATTCATGCTTGCAAAGTAATTTAAGATTTCAGTGAAAACTGCTAAAGAAGTGCAAAGTGCGTTATAATTAAAACAGAGAGGATCCAAAATAATTATTATTTTGAAGCTCTTGATCACAGTAAGAGGGGAATATTTATGTTTGAAGTTGCTAATAAAAACATCAATCACTGTATTACGAAGCACATGTTTTTTAGTTAAATAGCATTAGTTAGTACTCTGCTATTTATAATTCCACTTACTATTTCCATTTCCATTGTCTTTGCAGAAAAAGAAAAATGTATTAACTTAAATGGATTTTCTCCAAATTTATATCAAATGGAGATACCATTGTGCCCAAAATATGTCAGCCTAGAATGCCTGTGCCCCCCTCCGCAACTACGAGGCTGCAGCACCCTAGGCTGGAGGGGATCTGCTGTGAGGTTAGTGCAGGCATTTAGCTTGAGAAGAGATATGGGAACTGAGCTGCCTTGCAGAGAAGGACAAGTCCTCAGGCAATTGAAATGGTCATTGATTTGGGTGCTTCACGTATAGCTAATACCAAATGAAAGGTTGTGCTGTGTTTAAGTTGGCTAAGGGACAGGACAACATACACATGCCTTTTCTTCAGGGGTCATCAGTGAGAGAATTTTGACTGTTTGGAATTCCTAGGCACAACTTTGAAACTTGATTCTTACATGGGTAAAAAATTACACCTCTGTTGTCTTTCTAGGAATTCCGTTTTTTTCTTGGAACTGTACTTTCCATTTCTGAGATGACATGGATGTGACTACTACAAAGGAATCTGGGCATTTCTCTTGGAGTGCGGAAATCTCAGAAGCCACTTGTTCTGCAAAGTGCAAGCCCAAAGGGCCTTAGGGATACCATCAGGGTCCTGACACACCAGCTTCTTATCTGTGAGACTTCTCTTGTCTCAGTTTCTTGTTTTGCAGCTGAACAGCAAAATCAGCGCTGATCCTAGGACATCAAACAGCCTCGTACCAGTAAGCGGAATCCTGATTCATAAACTCCCAGAAGTAGTGGCCAGTTTACGGAGGAGAGGGTGTGCTATGTAGCCCTTTACATCTTTGGACATTGTGATTTGATTGTGATTTTAGGAACTTAATGGGAAATGAAGGGATGAAGGAAGAGATAATCTGTCTCTATTGAGAAGACAAAAGGGGAAATGTGGGAAGTATTCCAGTTCTCTGCCACAAAAATACCTGAATCCATTAGTCATCCAAATCGCTGTGACATGCTCTGGCAGTTCTGATGCCAAATCTCAGGCTGAAATACTGAGGAAAGACAGGTGTTGATAGCCTTTCTAGTAATGAGTGACGCCTCAAATATATTATTTGAAATAGCCCATTTTATGTTAGATAACTTGGGGTCCAACTGTTTACAAATCTAAAAAAATCCAAAATCTGAGCTCACAAGCATTTGGGGGAGCATGCAGATGGTGGCTGCAATTCTAGAATGATGCTACTCAGCCTTAGTGTTGTGAAAGCAACACTCAAAGCAACTTCACAGAAATAAGAAATTTCCTTAATGCTGTGGGAAGATGTGACCCAGCTGTGAATCTTGGACTGCATTACATGAAGCATTTCATGAATTCAACCAAATGGTCTGCCCTGATTCTTATGTGGTAGTCAAATCCATATAATCTCAGAAGTGACCAAGTACAGCTCCAAGAAAATAATAAAAAAAAATAGACTCTTAGAGGAACATTAGAGATGTAATTCTTATACCCATGTGAGAACCAAGTTTCAAAGCCGTGCCTAGAAATTCCAAATAAGAAGTAATTTTCCTGTTCCTAGTTAGGAAGTTTAAGATATTCAGCACTCAGATTTCTTCTCTCTCTTCCTCTCTCTCTCTCTCTTATTTTTTTATTATTTTTTCTTTGTATGGGCAGATACTGAAAAAAGAAATAGGTGTATGACAACTGGATATTGACCTTCACTTGAGTTTCTGTTGCTATGATGAGAAGTTGTTCCTACCTCCATTTTCACAAATATGGGAAGGATAAAGCCAGGACATATACATTGCACCTGGTTGAAGAGAGTGCTGGATGAGGTAGGATTAGGATCCCCATGTTCTTTGTGTCCAAGGGTGTCTCGAGCTCAGTTGAGCAGGTGAAGGCTAACAAATGAACTGGAGACAGCATTGTAATTGTGGATCTAGGCTTGTTTCCTGTACTAAGTGTTGGAAACCCCTTACAGTGCCAAAGGAAGGAAATTTGGAAAGAACACCAGAGCATTACATTATGAGGAGCACTGATCATAAATATCTCTGACATGCAAGGAATAAATGGTGTTACATCTGTCAAAATTATCAGAAGGTTTATTGCACATTACTTTCACGTTTTATTTTTAACATTTCAAGTTAATTATATTTAAATATGTCTAGTGTGGGTTAGAAAAGGACCATGAATCCTTGTTTTGACTTCCCCCCACTTAAAGGCCATCAAATTCATCCAGATATTTGTGTACTGATTTTACTAACTTCTGCTTGCCTAATGCAAGTTTGATCTTAGCTTGAGGATGTCAGATGAGGATGAGTCACCATTGCTGTTGGTAGTTTATTCCATGAGTTAATCTCTCTTGCAAGAGGGGATAGGGATGAGCCCAGTAGGAGTAAGGAGAGGAAACAATGTTTATTTGTACCTTTGAAATGGTGTAAATTCAGTGTTTGGCCATTCAGTCTACAGTTTTGCTAGCTGCTTTTTTTTTTTTTTTTTAATCTCTAGAAAAGCATTTCTTTGTATATATTTTGTCACTTTGTCTTGACTTCCTTGTTCTAAGCAGTCTGAACTCCTTTGTTCTCCCACTGTAGCACATTTTCTCTGGCCATGGAAAATATTTCTCCTTCTTTCTGCCTGTCTTTCAATTTTAAGTATCTTTTTCACAACTTAGATAACAGATTTCTCTATGGTATTCCAGGATTGGTCTTGCCAGTCTTGCATAGTCTTGCATACACTGATAAAATTGTTCATCTGCTCACTCCTCTTCTGTTTAGATATTGTTCTTCTCTTGTAGTGTCAAGAACCATGAAAATCAAAGTGGAAATTTTTTTTTATTTCTTCTACTTATAGATATAGATAATTGTTTGGAAATACTTGCTGTGGATTTCTCAAAGTAGAAAGTGGAAATATATTTGATATAGAAATATGCTTGATTACTAAAGAAAACAAGATGAGTCCCAAAATAGCCACCTGTTCCAAAACAGATCTGAGAATAACTCATTTTCTGTATATCTCAATCTATTTTTAGGTTGGCCATATACTAGATGAATTTGTAGTGTACTTCTCTCAACAGTTTCTTAGTTAAGGGAGGTCTGAGTGAAGTCTGAATAAGATACAGTGTGTTCCTACTGCAAGGTGCCAGACAGCTCCATGCTTTCTGAATCTATATCTCTATTGGGATTTATACTTACATGCATGTTACTTTGCAACTGGTTGTTCCTGTTACCCAGTCTTTCATCTTTACACTGATCAGTGAATAACATGGGTGGATTTTTTCACTTGGAGGAGATGTTGAGCTGTGAATGTGTTTGTACTGCTAATCTTACAGTGATTTCACATACAACTAAACACTATTACTTTAACACACTGACAGTGACATGCTTGTGTTACTTTTCTAAGTGTGAATAACAAAAGATTCTGGTTCAGGATTAAAAACAATGCCCACAAGCAGATGTTTGGAGACAAATTTTCAAAAGTTGGATTTCCTCAGTCTAGCCAAATTGATACAGGTCAGCTGAACTTCCAGTAGACATTTTGGAGAACGCTTGAGGTCTTAGTGATTTCTTTGAAACACATGAAGAGAAGGAGAGGTCTTTTGAAAGTCTAATCAATAAACCCTCAAGATGAAGAATCAGATGATTTTTTTAAAAGATAGAGGTAAAACATAGCTGATTTCTGAAAACAAAACAATAACAACAAAAAAAAAAACCCATCAAAACAAGAAAAAAAATCTGAAGTCTGAGATTGAGTGCATAGGCAATTATGAATGGTTAAATTTTTAACAGACCAGTGGATTTTCTGTAATAGGCCAATGGTTTATCCCTGTTCCTACTGCAGTCAATGCAAAAGACCCTGGGGAAAAACAGAATGGGTATCCTCTTAATTAACTATTTATCAACATATGCATATTTTTAAATGGTTGTCAAGACTGAGCAAAACAAAATTCCAATAGGTCAAACTGATCACAGAGTTCTAACCATTTTTCTTGACCCTAGTTCCTCTGAATCTTCACAAACTCTCTAGGTCTTATTTCTGTAGAGCATGAGAAAGAGGTATATGAGCTATATGAGACTATTATTTATTACAATCTGTAGTGGGAGTGATGGCAGCTGTTGATGGTAGGTTTTCATTAACAGTTAAGTAAAGCCAATAAATGTCGTAATGCACTGTGCAGCGGCAGATGGTGAGTTACAGCAAGATATTCTACCTCAACCAGTTCTCCACACTCATCTTCACTTAGAAATACCATCTAACTAGAAAAGAGATCTAAAGAGAAATACCTGTTCAGCTGCCTTATTCCTACATAACTTTTATTTGGCTGGAAATGCAATCCATGTACAAACAGCTAGGATGAAACAACTTGTCACAACAAGGAGGTGAAAAATATTCCATCCCACTGACAGTTTGGCTCTTACCTACAGCATAGTTTCTTCCTGTCATTATCCTTTTCCTTTGCAAAATTGAGTTGATACGCAGTCCTGGAATAAAGCACCTGCCCATGCTGATGCTTGAAATTATACAGCTTTCTTTTCCAAAATCAATAGTGTAGCTTAGGATAGAAGTGCTCTTTCCACACTGCTCTTTGTGCCCCACTTAGGTTTTATCATGAAATATTTCTCACATTTCAGTCAAGATATCTTTATGTCAGATTATGTCAGAGGCAAAAAAGGTGACCATGTGAAGAAAAACCTAAGCCTGACTATTTCACATGGAATAATGGAAAAAGAAAAAGCAATGTTTGGTTCATGAATTTCAGCAATATTTGTGTCTTGGAAAATTATCTTTTTCTACCAGCATTTGTTTCTACAAGGTCTGTGGTTATTGGAAGAAAGTTCTTGTTGGTACGAGCAACTGCACTTTTTTGAATACTGTCACAGTGATCATGGTACAGGATCTTGAAGGATGTTGTAAATGGTTTCCCAGGCCATTTCACGATGTATTACATATCTAATGATGGCAATGCACTTTAAGCATTGTGATTTTTATATTGAAGAGGAAAGAACATACATAATGGATTGGACCAGTGTTATAAACATGGAAGTAATTCCCAAGTCTCCTAATAGTCTCTACTGTATTGTGATTCAGGAGCTGGTGAAAACACTGTGTATATAAGCACTCCCTGCCAGTAAATAGGTTATTTGGTGCCTAGAGCATCAGCATGGTTTCTGTATGTTATTGCTATTACATAGTGAGAATGATGCAGCACCATATTTCCAAGTCAGTGCACAAAATTCATGAGTCATAGCTGTGCTCTGAAGGGAGGGACATACACTCTCTTTTTTGTTTTGTTTTGTTTTATCTATGCTGCATTCTTTGGGAAATTAAACCAAAACAATACAAAATATAAAATCAAAGTCTGTAAGTAGTTATGCTGATATCCATATGAAAAATTAAGTTAGTGCTGAAAAGTAAATTAGATTACTGTACTTTAATCCTAGTGCTCCAACAGTGGTTGATAATAGCAGGTGCATGTTGTATGTTCTGGCTGCATCATTGCTATTGTTTGCATACCATTTATAGAAAAAATTCTATGATCAGCAATCCAATAAAAAAAAGCATTGCATAGGCTGTCTGCCAGGAGAACAAAGGTGCTGGCTGAAGTGATGGATCAACCCTCTCCTCAGCCTCCATGTCTTGCTTGTTGGCTCTTCAGCACAAGATGACCAAAGACTGCTTATGTGGAGACACCGGGAACTTGCCACTGCAAAGGAAGCAGATGTGAAGATGCAGCACCTGATACTTTTGACCTACATTGTGTGACTGGTCTTGAGAAAACTGGTGGGAGAGCTGAAAAGAGTACAGAAGTGTCCCCTTTTCATTTGGAACCAAACATCTCATCTATTGCTCCAGATAGTGAAAGAAAAACTCCTATTAGGTTAGCAGCAGCTCAGCTGCAAGAAGCTGCTAAAGCAAAAGTGTGCAGTAGCTTGAGAGTTACAAGAGACCTATTTGGAGTCCTTCTACAGTGGATTAAGAAGATAGACTTATTGCAGTGCCTTCTATGACAATTAAATGTGAATTATGTACTTTTTGGGCTTATGAAAAGATGATTTTCCATGGTTGTTAGGAAAACTTCTGTAGCAAGGTTTTAATGATGACTTTTCTAAGACTAGATCACAGAAATAAATCAGCATTTTCTTATCAGGGAACCCGTGAAAGACCTTGGGGATACAAATTGGACCTGAACAATCTGCACACATTGATCCAGTTGAGGTTCTGTTACATACAGATCTTATATGTCTGAGAAGAACATGCAGACAAAACCTTATGTTCACACCACACTGTGGCCTACTACAAAGTGAAGGGACATGTCCAGTATCACAGAAACTTTTAAGCTCCCAGTTGATGAAATTCTCTTTATTGGCAGCAACCTTGATATACTTCTTTTCACAAAAAGAACATAATTGCATTTATTTATTGTTTCTATCAGGAAATTGAGAGAATACAAAACAGTTTTCCATGGGTGAGACTGCAATGAATGTTTTTCCTCCCAAGTGGTTGCAGTAGCACTGAGATCAAAACAGAACTTACTTTTGCATGTAATTACCAACAAAACATCCCACCATTGCAAGTCCAGAGGGACCTCACACAGATGCTTAAAACACCTCTTTGGGAGTTGCCCATGCTGCATACACAAATGGTTACAAGCCGCTGTCCTCAAACACCAGCAGATCTGTGCTGTGGCTGTGAGAAAAGGATTACGCTCCTTTTCCTTCCAAGCAGCTCAATGGCCTCCTTCCCCAGGCAGATACTCTCTTGGATCTGAAGGGGCACAGGGTGCAGCAGCCCTCTCCAGCGTGCTCCCTGTGTGAGGCCAGCAGGCACCACTGCCTCTGAGGTGCAGCTGCCCACCTGTGGCCTAGCAGGGTTTGCTGAGCCCACACAAGCCCACTGTGGGGCTTGCCATTTTGCCGAGCCCCCACGCAGTTCCTGTTCAAGAGCTTTTGATTTGTTTTTCGGGGATGGTGGGGGAAGGGAAGTGAGGGAAGTGTCTTTTTTTTTTTTTTCCTCAGCTGAGGATTCAAATGTGTCATTTTCTTCTGTCATCTTAAGTCTCCAATCGGGGGCAATTATGATATTGCATTATGTAAATATTAGAGACAATTGCAAAGCTTTAATTAAATCCAACTTAGTTTCTTCTCTCCTTCCCTCCCTCCCTCTTCCCGATTTAGTCAGGGACACAATAAACTTAATCAGCTGCCCCAAATTATGCATGCATTAGCCCGTGAGATTCAGCAGGACTGGGCTTCTCAAGGACAAAGAAATATACTGAGCTCCAGCATCTCACTTTGTTTTCTCCAGCCATCTTTTGTGGTGTGTCATGGGAAAAATTCTAATGAGGCTCTCTCTGCTGCTGCAGAAATTCCTGTCAGACACAAGCGTTGGCTCCTTCTGCTCTTTATTTCCCAGATACGAGTTCTCTGTTATCCTGTCCTTCTGTGAGGAACGAAAGCCACACTGCTAAAACACGTGCACTGGGATAGACTGGACTGGCATTAGATGATTACAACATATTTGGTGATCGCAACATATAGTTTCACATTTCTGGAATTAATTTTCCTCCCTTCTCACAAAACTTGAAGTGTGCCAAAGAATGCATATTAGTTTGCATCTGTGGAATAATTTCTCCACATGTACTTTTACTGTACTGGATTTGATTGTACTTGTTACATAGGGTGTTTGTTGTTTTTTTGTTGTTGTTGTTTCTTTTTTAAATATCTGCTATAAAGCAGAGTATGTGACATAAAGTTCTAGGAAAATTTCTGGCTCACTGAGGATTCAGAAGAATTTTCTAACTCTTCCCTTCCTGTGTCTCTTCCAGCAAGCAAAACTCCAATTAGCAAATCTGCTCAAATTAGCAAAGTGTCAGGAGGGAGATACCCACAGCCCTCCTGACTGATCTCCAGGAGGGGAGGTGCAGGCTGATCTCTCCTCTTTAATTATGCATGTACGTCACTGAGCACAGCCGTCATTTTGAGCATGTGTTGCATGATGGTGGCAGGGAGCTGCTTCAACCAAATGGTGTGGGTGTTCTTGTTTGCTCATTGACTGAATAATAGTTTGCTGCTGTTTGCACTGGGGAAAGAAATCCTGGAAACGCAGCCTTCTGGAAATATTTGTGCTTATTTGTGTCAGTGTGGCTGTCTCTTTTTAAGAAGGCAAACTAAAAATAGGAATTTCTCCTGGTCTCTGGCTGGCTTGCTTGCCAGAGTGCCAAGCATAGCTTAACAACTCAGAGGCTCAGTGCATGCCCTGTCTGGGAGACAACCAAGAGGAAACAACGTTGTAGTCTGAAAACATGATGTCATCCCATCTACCAAACCAGCATCCTTGCTTAATTTCTGCAGATCAACATCAGATATTTATGGATCAAAACAGAAGGAGTTTGCCATTATAGAAATGAAATCTATACAACTTAACACCTTTTTTGAGACACTATCCATTATTTATCGATAAAATAAATACAATTGGTTTGGTTCTACCTTTGTATTCTGCTGCTGTGAGCCCATGGATAAGGCCAGGGGCAATACTGCTCCACTGTGAGGTTGGGAACCATTCAAGAGTAGGTCTCTGACAAAGGTGAGCTCAAGGGAGAGTGGAAAAAAAACTCTCTGAAATCTAGGTGAATCAGCTCATGTCAGCCAATGTGAATTCAGAAGGGTTCCCCAGGCAAAGCTGAGAATTTTTTGTCCTATCACCACTGTCTCATACTTAGGATTTGTTTTCACTGCAGGAAGGTTAATTTTACTATAGATTAACTCACTTGTTTTCTCAAGATCAGTTAGGTCTCTAGTATATCCTACCTGTTTGGGACACAATGCTTACTTTAATTACCTGCCTAAGAGTAAAATCTACAGGTGCCTAGGCTCTATAGACATATTAACTGATGAAGATCTGACTAATTATTTCCTACTAACAATACCTTTTCTTCTAGTAAAGCAAGACTTAAGCTTTTTTTTAATACTACTAATGTACTCTGGAGATACCAATTGCTGATAGCAAATTTATTATTTGGCTGCAGTATAGTGAATTTTAGCTGTGTTTTAAGCCCCAAATTTCTAACCCAATAAAATCTCAGTTAATTTGGATAAATCTTCCCCTTTTGTTGCTGTAATTATACCAAGGTCTATTACACTTCTCAGCAGAAAATTTTGGCAATTGGGAACAAGCAGAAAAATAAATTTACAGTCAGAAAAAATATTAAAGACTTGAGCTTTTAAAATGGATGAGACTAAGCTGATTTTCAAACACATGGTCAGTAGGACATTTTATATTAATTTACATGATAAGTGACTTTTTGCCTCTTAAGCCCAGAACAAGTAAGAGCACAATAACTAAGTCATCTGACAATCTCATATTTAGGTTTTAAGATTCTGCCATTCAGCATTTACATTTAATCTTCTAATTCAGAGGAAATATACCCTTTGGTCTAGCTGGTTGTATTATTTTTTTTAATGGACCAATCATCAGAATTCAGTTAAAAAAAAGAAAGTCTTGCTCAGTAATAAAATTGCAAAAATTCTGCCTTTTATATCTTGGCAATGCCTGCTTACCTGTTGTGTAATGTATTAAACTGTTATTTGTTTGAAGTTTTAATGCTCAGCTCTCATTTGAAGGACTAATGCAATGAAGACCCAAAGGATTTGACTTTGTTGTGATAAGCTGAAGTCTCCATCAAAGTAAATGTAATGCATTTCCTGAATCTCTGGACAAAACTTATTGCAATATCTTTAGTGCAGTTGTGTTAAAGAGGCTAATTAGAATAATACAATGGGGAATTGCCCAGTGTAGCACTACACAAGTAAGGGATGGAAGTCTTCTGCATGCTACAAAATAGCCAGCCTGTTGAGTAGGTCTTTGCTATCCCAGGTGGAGCTAATAAGGAAGCAGCTGCCACATAAGGAAAATCAGGAGGCAGCCAGTCTCAAGGCAGACAAGTGTACAGAGTGCATGGAGTTAAAGGGAAGGATAAAATGATTGTTACGTGCATATGGAAGAAAAGATAGTGGGGTAGATGCAGGGCTTCCTCTATGCTTTGTTATGTAGAGTGTCACTGAAGGGCTGAAGTGCCAGGCTCAGTAAGGGCAGGGCATGGTATGGCCCTCCAATTGCCTACAAGCCCAATAAGGCCTGTGGGCAATTAATACTAGCTTTTGATATATGGTTTCTGAAATGTGATGACAGTTATGAAATGTGGTAACAGGGAGGAGAAGAGGAAAAAGAAAGTGTTTGAGGATTCCAGTAGTTCTTGTTAGGTCCTAACCAGGCTGTTATGAAACTAAAGCCAAATGCCTATTTTATCATGAAATCACTTGACCTTGCTGTAACACAATGCTGAGAAAATTGAGTAAGGTCAGAGGCATCGTGGAATGATGGCAGATGAGGAATTGTTTTGCTTTTAAACTTTCATGAAAAAAGAAGGGAGTAAACAGTAGGAGCATGTATGGTAGAAATCCTAGAGTGTTACTTCTGCTATGGAAAACAAACAGACAAATAACTACATACAAACAAAAAATAAACAGAAGAAAAGGACAAAGGAAAGTGAAAAGCATTCTGCTTCAGAAAAGAAAGAAATGTGGGTTGGAGGCTACGTCAGTGGAAAAAGTGACTGGCCAGAAACCAGGTAAGATAATTTGAATGAAAGGAACGCTTCTGTTGAACTCTTTAGCTTTCTTCTTAGGTCACTAACTCTTTTTTTTTTCTTTCTCTATTCTATTTGCCTCATGATGTAAGAACCATGACTAAAATAAGAAGTTTTTGCACTACATGTTCTGGGTGTGACTTGCTTATATTTAGTTTCTATGGACAGGATACAAACAAGTGGACTATGATCCACTTGCAGGAGACAAAGAAAAGGTTCAGTGGCATGCAAACTTGAATGAGCGTTCCTGGATCAGAACAAGTGAAGATCTTCTAGGGGAAAATAAATAATGTGAACAATCAAATATGTTTATATTTTATGTTTTGTAATATAAAACTTGTGTAAGGAATCATAGAATCATGGGATTGCTCAGATTGGAAAACACCTTCAAGATCATCAAGTCCAACCGCAACCTAACCATACTACCCTAAATCTAACAACCCTCCACTAAATCATGCCCCTGAGCACCACATCCAAATGGATTTTAAACGCATTCAGGGATGGTGACTCCCTGAGAACCACCTCCCTGGGGAGCCTATTCCAGTGCTTAACAACCCTTTCTATAAGGAACTGTTTCATGATATCCAACCTAAACTTCCCCTGGCACAACTTGAGGCCATTTCCCCTCATCCTGTCACCAGTGAGAAGAGAGCAACCCCACTTTAGGATGGTTTGAAGTAGACTTGTAGGAAAGAAAGAACTAAGCACTGATATTATCTGTCTTGACACACTGATAACTACTCCTGTTAGGATACTACAACTACAAACCTTGCAGAATTCAGAGTATCTGTCCCTATCCAGACACTTTAATTATTGGCAAGTTTTTTATGTTTCTGGCTCACATGTACAGTAAATCTATGCTGAGTAAATTAGCTGAACAGTTGGCTCATCAATATTTACATAGGAGGTCTTTATAAATAACCTATCAGATTTCCACACACGTTTGCTAAACTTACAGTCAAGACATCCAGTGCAAGCCCCAAGAGCTTGCCTTTGGAAACACATGACGGAAGAAAGTTTGTACGGTGCATGGAATAAAAATTACCAAACAACCCTTATCAATGTTAATATCTGTAAAATCTGCCTTCAGAATTACTCCTCTCTGTCACTGCTGTGCTGCATTGTTTTCAATTATTCTTTGACTATTTAGGACAAATGACAGCAAGCAAGTCAATAAAAAGCCTCCCTGGCCTGTAATGTCACCAAAAACGCAGAAAAGTGGCTTTTGATATCACAGAATACCCCCAGATGAATACACAAGTTGCTTATCTTTGTAGAGAATAATTAACATGTTGAATTTATTTCATGATTTTACATAAGGTGTTAAGGAGCTCTTTTCTAAATGATCTGCAGGTGATTGTGATCTGTCAATATCACTCTATTTTTCTTAACAGGAATCATTTATCCAAGGCTAGAATGCTTCCTCTAGAAGAAAGGATGCATAGGGTAGCACAGGTGTAAATCTGAAATGGTTGATTTGAAGGCCATGTGCTACGTGTTCCCAGATTTTGCTTCTTGGAGTCTTTTCAGTGATGCTGAAATGAAACTTTCTTTGTGTACTTGACTGTGTAGTGTACCATCCTTGCTGCCTCTCACTCAGGGCTGAAACTCACCTGGTAATTCTTGATAACTGCAGTAGCACCTCTTGCTGTGTGAGAGCTGATCAACCCTGTCTGCCCTTCCTGTTGATTTTTATTTACAGCCTGATAAGGAACTCAAATACTGTTAGGTGAGAGGAAATGGGGCAGAGAGGGGAACACAGAAGAACTCCCTAGGAGAAGCTCTGACCCAAAGAGACTCATCTCACTGGACTCTGCTGATGTGGTGGGGAGCGTTTTTATGAGCACTCTGAAAACTAGACTTGAGGCACTGAGGAGATTGCCCTGAGGAAGGCCTTTGGGAGAAAATGCTGTCTGGTGGAGTCAGAGTAACCTAACAAATGTTTGTCTTAGCTCACCAAATCTTTGCACTGATGGTGTTTTGTGTTATTTTTTGTAAGCATCATAGCAAGAAGATCCTTTGAAGAGTGATTAAAATTCACAGGGAGCAGCTTAAAGAGGAAGGAAATGTTGTCTAAGTGTTTCTAAGATGTTCCTCCTGGTGCACTGTGGTGGCTCACAGTGTAGAGGATATCACAGGAGTGTCATGTGAAGATATGGGAAGGGACTTGTGATGTGGAAGAGGAGAGGAATTGAGTCTTCTGACAGGAAAGATCCTCATGAAAGGATGAGCTTCCTAGTGATTTGTCTGAAGTAGGTCTTTGATGAAGGGAGCGTAATGATAATTTTGACGTTTTAAGGAACTCATCTAGCCCCTGGCAGCATTTTTTCTGCCAGTAGAGCCACTTCTCAGAGCAGACATCATAAACAACAAAGAAAGTTGCCATGTTCTGTGCTGTGTATCTTGCTGAGGGCTTATCCCTTCAGAGGAACGCATCATGTGCAGTCAATGTGCTCTGTGGCAAAATAGACAAAAACAAACTTTCAGTTGAAGTAGCTTTGATCACTGCTGATTGCTATGATGTTAAATGTTGCTTGCCCTATATTGGGAACAGCCAACCTTTCAGAGCCTGACACACAAGAAAATAAAACGTGTAAAGTCAGAGAATCACAGCTTTATAAACTACCTGATTTAGCCTCTGGCAGGTATTTTTAGCATGAAGACTGCTATACAGCATGAAATATATCTGTTTTATTCTTTCACCAATTTAATTAATGCTTGAATGTGTTTTTAGTATATTACATTTGCTTTTCTTAGTAGCAGCTATAACTTTTCATTGAGAATACAAAAACAGTAATAATGACATTTTGCAGGCAGTTCTGCCCTCAGTGATTGTATCTGTGCTAGCATATAGACCAGATCAGGGCTCCTCTGGCCCTACCGACATGCGGCACAACTCATAGTCATGTAGGTAGGCTTTTCTCCCCAAACAGCAGTCTCAACAGTATTGCCTATTGTGGAAAATCCCTGGCCCATGCTACATGGGGCCACTAGCACAGGCCAAAAGTGTGCCAAAAAACACACCAACAGTGAAATAGCATAGACACTCACATGCCAGTGATCAGCCCCACACCCTGGACCATTTCAGTTTGCTAGTACGATTGTAGCCATCTTGGTTTACAGTGCTGTTAATTTTCTGGGGAGGTGGCTTCTGTTCTGCTGTGCAATCACAAGCATTTTGTAAAATGTAGCACTTTCCTGTGGTGTGTCCATGGTAAATAAAAGGACCCACTAAGGGGCTATACTCTTTCAGCTAGCTGGAGAAGAACAGAGCAGTTTCCTCCTCCAGAGGTGTTGTGGATTGAGTGGTTCTACTCAGCCACAGCTGGAGGAACATCCTGGCTGGTCCCTCCAGCCAACTTGCATCTTTTGAGAGGTGTGGCAGCTCCCCATTGTTTTGGATGCTTCAGATTACTTTCCTCATGTTCTTTAGAAACTTCTCAGTAAGGCCTAAGGAGCAGCTCAGGGTTTTCAATGGGACTGATAGAGGTTTTCTAAGGGACTGATAAGGCACCATGCATTTCAGGCTTCAGGAGGATTAGCTCTTAAGGTGCCCCCTGCATGAGGTGAGCCTGAGTAGTGTTGCAGAGGCAGCTGCCCTGCAACCTTCTGGAGGAGAAGCACCCTAGAGGATGAAGGATGAGTTTAGCAATGACTGGAAAACAAATTCACGTTAAAGGAACTGCAGTCAGCCTCCGTGACTTAGTGCCACCCAAGGAAGATGTGATTTAGAGGGCTGTTAGAGCAGGTACAGAGCAGCTTCTCTGCCAGTTTGAATTTGTATCTCCCTAATGGATCAGGAAGAAAAGGGACTTCTGCTTTTGATCAAGTTAATGAACACTCATACTGTGCTGTCTGAAGTAGACGAGGGGATATGGACACAGGCTTGTGTCTGTCTTTTCTATGTGCTGTACAAATATGGCAGCGCATTGTATAAGAAACATGCAATTCTGAGACCGATATACAGGATTTGTCATTTCATTTATTTTCAGAAGACTATTCATAGTAAATCAAATATCAATTTAATACAAATGGAGTGTGGGTGCCAGCCCTCCCTTTATAGCACAGTATATGTATGCCTTCAGTCAGCTTGATTGCTGCAATGGTAGCATTGTAGCTTGAAAGAAAGCTTTTACCAGTGTTTTGGAAGTGGAAAATCCTGTATAACCTTGATTATTGCTGAGGTATTTGGAGTTCACATAAGACTTAAATTTAGTGAAAAAACAAAAACCTTCTTGTCCACTGAGGCTTGATTGTTTGATAGCAAAAACATGCCTGGCAATAAAAACAGGGAAGTGAGAAATTCCAGTTAAAGAGCTTAGGCCTGATGACTGTGCCTTTTTTTTTTTTTTTTTTTCCAAGAAACAAAAGCCCACGTCCTTGTCAGAAGACATCAGTGCATCTTGCTCAGAGCTGACTAGAAGGCTTGCTGTGAGAAGCCCAGAATTATTGAATGAAAGCTTGTGCATGCTTCTTGTAAACTTTTCCTGATTTGCTGATGCGTCTCCCTTCCATACTAAATTACTGCTCCATGCAGCTATTGAAAATGCCACTGACACAGGTGGTACCTTCAAGCTGATGGGACAAAAGGGCTCTTAGAGAATTGGTGGCAGGAGAAAAGGCAGAAGAGAAGAGGAAGCAAAGTTCTTTTGATGAGGTCTTGCATTTCAAGTTTTCAGGTTTTTCATAGGAAGCTGATTAGTAAAGATTGACATGGTTTTGGATCACTTTTCATTCTAAGGGAAGGTGTAATATTAGATAGTGTTATACTTCAATGAAGAATGAACTCTTCTTCCTTGGACCTTCTTGTCATACTTAGCGCTTGATAGAAATGGTTTAACTTGTAAGTGACTTGTAAGTCTAGTCATTGTCTTTCAGGTCAAGGAGTCTGGAAATGATGGTGGTCTGTTTTTTGAAGATATTTGTTTTTGTTGCAATTTAATCTTAGTAATGAGTTGTATTTAAGCTATTGAACCTTCAAATTGTTCTTTCCTTTGTGAGCAAAAATTGTTATGGGGAAAAAAAAGCATCTTCTTGGCTACTTTTTAAGAAAGGCTAAGAATAAATACAGAATAGGCAGAAGAAGTGAAACTGCATGCAAGGAAGAGAACAGAATGGCCCTACAGGAAGATCTGACCTATCCTTAGAGAATAGATCAGAGTGACATCTAGACTAGAACAGAAAAAAGCATAAGGATGCTGTGTCTGAGCCTTGGTTACTATAGTATTGCCTAAAGTCAGTGAAATTGTGTTAGATACCTTTGCAAAGGCTGTGCATTATGAGTTTCCACTCAATGTATAGGCTTTGAAGAGATAATTAATAGTTTCTCTGTCTCATAGAGCTTGGCTACTTCTCCATCCTGCATTCTCTTATGCCAGCAGAACTGCTTACATGTCCAGCTGGAGAGCAGATTCACATGAAGACAGACCCAGGGAGAAAAAGTTTACAGCCAGTTCCATTTTTTGCTCTCTCAGTGGCTGAGCGAGCTTGTGATAGCTAAGAGAACTCATCATGCATGCAATATGATGATACAGTTATACACCTAGCAGGGAGCCTGCTGGTGAGGGCACGTCTGCTGCTGGGTTGTGCATGCAGCAGAGGTGGTGGCCAGATAGCTGGAGGTGGCACTGTCTCAAACTTCTATGCCAAGATTTGCCGCAGGATGTTTTAAGGAGCCCTGATATACAGGGTATCCTAAAAGACTCAACCACAGAAACATCAAACAAATGTGAAAAATGTGAAGGTGACAAGTGGAAAACTTATCAGGGACTACTATTCACACAATTTTTTTGAGTGACGACTTTATCCTTTGAGGTTTCTCTGAATTACTATCTTTTTCCTCTCTGAACTGGGGTTGATGCTGATTTTATTTGGTATTATAAATTATGTAAATTATCTTTTCCGTTCAGGCAGAATACGGTTATTTTCCCTAGAACAAGTGTGGTTTTCTCCTTGCTGGATATTTCAGCTAATATGATAAATACTTCATGGGGTTTGTTCTCCTTTAAAATTTGTTGGACTGAGATTGGTTTGTTATTCCCATATAATATAAGCTGACAGGAGCGATAATACAGGAGCGTGATTACACAGAATAATTCATACTTTTTTTCTTCTAGGCAAATAGATGCAGTTGGAAAGTATCTCTGTTTTCAAGGAGTGCTGTCTTTGTTCAGTCTGTAGCAAGAATGAACTGTTGGATTTTTAGGATGGCAAGAGCGCAGGCAGCTGCTCTGGACATTTCCAGATTCAAGATATAGAGCAGAAAAGTTCAGTTTTGCTCTGCTGAATATATTAAGAACAATATAAGAAGGGAGAGCCACAAGCTAGAAATAGGAAAATATTACTTAGATGAATGAACAACAACAATGGAAAAATGGGATGCTGGATTGAAACCCTGTCTTTGTGGTCTCCTTTTCTTTCACACTCTGAAACCAAGGATAAAAATATCTGTATTCTCAGAAGGGATTAGGAGAGTCTAATACTTTAAAAGCTTATTCAAAATGAGTCTAGACAAACAAATAAACACACACAAAAAAACAATAAGTAAACATAAACAAGCAAAACTTAGAAAAATAAGCCAAGAACCAGAAAAAAGAAATTTAATTCTTCGGACAGAAAATAGACATATTCAACATGACCAAAGCTAGATGATAAAACATATTAAACGATGACGGTAGTTTTTGTTTTGCTTTAGTTTGGTGTATTTGGGGATAGAGAGGAGAAGAACTTTTTAAAATGAAGTTCATATACTTATTTTCCCTAGTTTCAACATGTTCTTGCTTTCCAATTGAAATTGTTCTTTGTTCAGAGTTTTACCTAATCTTAAGTTTGCTTAGAGGTAAAATGAATAACTTCATTTTTTGTCTAACCAGTCATCTGATAATACAGTTATATTCACAACTCCATTTGAAATAATGGAATGCAAATATGTCTTTTCCTACAGGACCTACGTGCTCAGAATCCTTCTACACTTCCACAGAGCTGTTCTTGCATCAGTAGAGCAATGTCCTGTTGAGGCACAGGGAAAACCCTTCCACTAGTGACAATGTCATGAGCATTAGGAGATGCTGGAACTTAAAAGTTACATCCAGTACAAAGACACTGTCTATGGAAATTAAGTATTGATTTCCCATATCAGTGCTTTAGGTGCATTTATTTACAAACTAACTTGCAAACTCTCCAGTGGCATGATAATTATTTTTATTTATTCTGTGATCTTCTCATTGATGCTAAGTAAAAAGCAAAAAGTATCTGAACTCTTGCTTGTAATAAACAGGTATGATGAGATTTCCATCTCAGCTTTGTGAATGTTCGTTCCCTCCTGAACTGTCACTTCAGAATTTCATACTTATTGCTGAAAAGGATATTTGTGGAACACTTTTTAAATGTTCTCGTTGGGCGTATTTCACTTTTCTTTTAAATGGCATCTTCACATATTTTTCTTAGCTAGATTCAGATTTCTATCAGTCACTTGGAGTTGAAGTACCCTCATTCATTTGGATGGACTCTTTGGTCCTTTTGAGTTTTTCATGGGTTAAAGCAATGGTATTGATCCCATGCTTCTTTGATAGCATTTGGGACTGGGGAGGAAGATGCAGTTATTTAGTGTGTGCACATCACCTTGCAATCCCTGAGTAGTCAATCCTGAAAAGCACTAAGAACACTTGGAAATGCTCCTCAGGGCAAAAAGACTGTGGGGACAGACGAAGCAGAAAGAAGCTTGGACTCCTAGGACAACATCAAAGACATTTTGTGTGTCCAAATGGCCATTACTGCTGCTGTGGATTGCCTTCTTATCATTGTACAACACCCACACCTGGACTGCTGCTCTTTATTTTCTTCTTCAGAGATTTTTGCATACAATGAAAGAGCCCATAAGGAAAGCTGTCTGCAAGACCCTGTGAAAAGAGAACTAGGTAATGGAATCTAAAAAGGAAGTTCCAGTTATAACCTGAGATGGCAACAGAGGTATCACGTCAGGAAGGCTTAGATGTCAGCTGTATTAAGCCACTAACCCAGTCTGTTATCTTGGTTCATATAATTAACTCTTACTGTGAATCCAAGATGACATGAAGACAACTCTGTATGATGAATCCTCAGCTAAGAGTAAGGATCAAATGAAAGCTCAGTAAACTACTTAGCAATGAATTCTGTGACACTTCATTGGGAGCAAAACATGGGTGGAACAGGCAAGGGCTGGGCATATTATCATTTCTGGCATTATGTTAATTGCACTGCTGATACTCTGTAAACTGCTGACAGTGCAGGAGTGGCTTGTTGCTGGACTCTGCCCTTGTTGATGCCAGAGGGGAAAGTCTATTTCCCATCTCTTTAAAAGCCTTGCTGAGTGAAGGGGATCATGAGCCAATGGCTGAAAATATAAGCAGAAGCGACTTGTAATTGATAAGGGGAGAGAAGATGAAGAATCAGATGAGTATCAAGTGGGATAATCAAAAATATGAGTGAAAGAGGTGGAAGGAAATCATTGTCATGTGGGAGAAGTACTCACGTACTACTGTGTAGCTCATCCATAATGACGTGTTCACAGCGTTGCACCAGAGTTTTGGCAATTCCTATTTTATTAGGTTCATTCTTGCATCCTGAGTGTGATGACTAGCTACGGTGTCTGCTAAGCACAAGCTAGGTGTTAGGGCAATTCAAATGCTGCTAGTGAGCATGTGGTGCCTTATTCCTTCACCAAGACAACTCAAGTCTGCTCTCTGAAAATCAGTCATTGTGTTGTGAAAATCAGCAGCGTGGTGAAGCCTCTACAGAGCACCGCATGAGCTAAAGAGAGGTTTTACTACATCTTGTCAATCGCTTAGAGAATCAGAAGGCAGCTTTGCTTTCCCTCCTGCTCAGGTATAAATTGGCATTGTTTTATTTCAGCTAACAATGCCTGATTTTGTTACCATGCCGAGTAACTGAAATACTCTGGGCACTGGAGAGAGTAACAAAAGTTCCTTTTGTAGAAAGTGTGATGTTCAATTATACAGACAAAGAAACTGGGATTTGGACCTTTTAGTTTTCAAGTCCCATTTTTCTCCACAGGTCGGATCAAAGAGAAAATCCTAGTGTGTTCAACAGTAGCCTGGACCAGAACCTCTCTGCAGCAATCCGCAGATACAAATCGGACTTGAGTGGTGGGGAAGTTTTTTTGTGGGCAATCAGCCTGACAGGGCTGAAGAACTGTCAAGACTGTGGTGAGAAAGGCAGGCATTACGTGCAAATTTCAGGCAGAACAAGAAGTACGACTCGGCTGCTTGTGGCCACAAGCATGAGACGTGAGGTACACCTAAGGTGCTCTGTAGAGGGGCCTACCCATGGGAGTCTGAACTGCCCACACCAAGGCAAAGGGGGAGGCGAGTGACTCATGCTTCTGAGAAATTTGGAGGAATTTTGACTTGGACTAAACCCAAGTGCTTTGTACTTTGGACTGTTTGGATTCCAACCTGGAGCTAAGCGGCTCAAGCCTTTTCTAAAAAAAGGGATCTATTTTACACACCATATCAAATCACATTCACCTGATTTAGTGTCTAAGAAAATAGTTCTTCAAAATATGTTTTTATGGAGTTAGTTTTATGAGCTGAAGTTTATGGATATCGTCTTATAAAATATACATTCAGTAATGTCCTTTAGGGTATTAAAATTTAGCTCTATAGGCATTTTAATGATGTAAAAGATTAGATCTGTCTCTACCTCTGCTGAACACAGAAGTGAAACCTTTACAGTAGAGAAAAGAGTAAAGTGTTTTGACACAGAGGTCTTACAGAGATGATCTGAGACCATCTGTAAAGTGACAGGTGATAGTCCCATGAGTGAAAATAGTGTTTACTCCCCCTCTCTCTTTAAAAAGCAGAATTACCTGCTTTAAAACACACACATGCAGTCTCAGAAACAATGCACCCTTTGCTAGCAAGATAAGAATCAATTCAAGTTGTCAGATGACAAAGGTGATCCTTTTGCATTCCTTTTCAGTTTAAATTCATAGCTGGTTTTCAAAGCCAGCTATGTTCTCTCTCTGAAAGTAACTCTTTGAAAAGTGAGATTAAGAAGGCTGGCACCATTCATCCAGCTAACTGTGTACTGATTTGGTATAATGCAACAGGATTATAGTGCTAGATGGAGAAGAGAAAGTCCAGAAACAGGGTAAGATCCACCCTGGATGTATATTCTTTTATTTTTATTCGAAGGTGTGAGAAAGCTGAGTCACTGACAGTCTGTATATACTATGTCAGCTTGCAACCTGAACAGGATCAAGAAAATACTATGTCCATACAGTAGGTCCTGAATATCCCTTATTCAACACCTAGTCATGCAATTTATGAGAATAATGAGTATAAAAGGCAGTAATCTGGGTACTTTTCACGAGCCTCGAAAGAAGTTTCTGTACAATATGGAAAGCACTGCAGAATGAGGCTTGGGAATATTAAAGTAATTTGTCACACAACAGTCACTAATATACTTAGAATGGAATTATCAATAACAAAACACCATGTTCAAGCTACTAAGAGTGATCCTTTAACATCTTCCCATCTTGACAGAGGTGAAGAGAAAGGACCAGCACAAGATTGCATGTGTGATTTAGGGAGGCTGTAGAGAATCCAGCTTTCTACTGACTTTTTACACAGTCTGATATTGTCAGGAAAAGAGGGAACAGCTTTAAACTAAAAGAGCTGAGATTTAGGCTAGATGTTAGGATGAAATTTTTTTTACTCAGAGGGTGATGAGGCACAGGTTGCCCAGAGAAGCTGTGGTTGGTCCATCACCTGGAGGCATTCAAGACCAGGTTGAATCGGGCCCTGGGCAACCTCAGCTGGTGGGTGAAAATGCTGCCCATTGACAGAGGCTTGGTCCCCTCCAACCTAAGCCAGCCTACGATTGCATGATTTCTAGCTACACTGAGATGTAGAAGCAGTAATAGGTTTATAAATAGGCTATTAACAATAGGTTTCCAGCAGGAGCTGGAAAGGTCACAACTGACACAAATATTCACATTATGTCTGAGAATCTGAGGGGGATTGATTGCAGAGATCTTGCTTCGTTCCTGTGTAAAGGAGAACGTTCACAGAAAACTGAATCCTAATACCTGAATTTTGATTAATTTGTGGGTTTGCTTTAATTATTCACACCCTTTCTCTTCAAAACCACTGCCCACATATGCATGTTGAAACAGAACACCTATCTGTGATGATTTTCCTCTCCAGCAACCACTTACCTTGAATTACAGAATTTGAAAACAGCCGAATGTGAGGCTATAGGAGTAAGTAATGTGTTGCACAATGAGGCAAAAAGTAACTGGAAGAAAAATCCCAAGCATTTGCTAAATAGTGCTGGAGAAGAAGAGTTTTTGCCTGCAAAGTGCAGCTGGTGTTTGACACATTACATGAGGCAACTAAGAGGTCAGCATGCACTTCTAGTTAAGGTACAGGTGCTACATATTTCTTTCCTTGACCTTCCCTGCATTTCAAGTCTGACTTAATCCCTCCCTCAAGAGACTTATGTAGCAGCAAAATCACTTAATTTATGCCCACCCACAAGTGACCACAGGGGAAGCATGCAAGAAAAATTTTTTATTGCTTTCACTGGGAAATAGAAGAAGAGATTATTTTTGATGAGAGAGAGAATGAGAGAAAGACACACGTACTTTTTTTCTATGCTGATCTTGATGTATGCTCCACGCAATTATTTCAATAAGCCAAGCGAGTTTGGGTATGTGTGGCTAACAGTAGAAAACAGAAAATGCCTCAACTTCACAAATAGGCTTCACTGTACAGAAGACAAAGGATTTGTCTCGCATTTTTGATACCTGTTATTTGTCATTTGAAATACATCTTGCATGCAATTTGCACAAGCTACAGACATATATAACAAAGTTTTCCTCTAAAAATCTCTTGTAGCTAAAGTCAGACAAACCACAAACCACAAACTTTGGGTTTTATCCTCTCTTTCTCTTTGCACTGGCCTTCAGAACCTTCCAAAGGGTGTCTTCTGAAAACATTCTTTTTCCCCTGAAACTTTTTGTCAGAATAATACCTTATATCTAGTTCTGAAAGTCAAGACAGCACTTAGCAGTATAGTTATGGCATTGTTCATCTAATAGATTGCTGAGTACATGCAATGATATTCTGAAATACCAGGCTTTTTGTATTTTACAAGAAAAGTGCATTAGATACTACTTACTATATTTCCTAACTGTTGGTTTCTTTTATGATAATAATAGGAGCTTCAGAAAAGTTATTTACAGGTACTGCTTTCTTTTTTTCTGTCACTTGCTCAGCCGTCACTAATTGGAAAGAAACTGCAGCCTAAACAAACAATAATTTGCAATGACATTGGGACATACAGAGAATTTTAATATGTGTCTTTATTGGCAAATACTACATTAAAAAATACAAAAACCAAACCAAAACAAAAATGCTGAAACAGAGAGCCACTTACCTTTTAAAGTTTCACAACAAATGCGTCCTTGACAGATGCATGAAGGGTAACTACAGAAGGAAAAGTTACCTTAGTATAGCAAGAACTAAGTTGCTTGAAACAAGAGCTGCATCACTGCAGGCACTTGTGATAGGGTGGTGGAATATTGTTTAGGACCATTCCCATGGGCAGGTTTTTTCTGCAGTCCCCAATAGAACTTAGAAACTTAAAAAACCCAGAAAGATATGTCAGCACAATAACCAAACCATGCCTGGGGCAAAATCCACTGTACCCTGGCCAGAGTAGCCTTTTGGAGCTGCTCTAGCAGTGAATTGTGCTAACAGGTCCAGAGACCCACTGTAAGGTTTCATTTGTGAGTATGAGGCTTTATGGAGATATGGTTGGCCTGCAGGTAATTTCTGACAGAAAGATCATGTTTGTGAAGACATATTTCATGCAGTGTCATGTTAAATGACTGTCCCAGAGATGGTGGAGCAGGCAGACTAGAAATGGGAAGGAGCAGAAAGAAAGAAGGAGGGAAGCTGGGAGAGGACAGCTTGGGTAGTCCTCCATGGGGCCAGGATGGGACTGGTATCCTCAAAACCTTTTCTACCAGGCAAACCAGCTAGATTATTCTTCTCTACTTTCATACATATTTTATTTTGCGACTTGCCAAGGAATAGATGAAAATCACAGACATTGAGATGTGTACCAGGGATTTCTCAGTCCAACTGCCTTTGCTTCCCTTCTCACAACTGTTGCATGTTCCTGTTTTATTTTAGAATAAGGTTTATAGAGTTGGCTCAGTACTGCAATCAGCAGAGCACAGCACAAAAACTATCCCAGAGGGCCTCCAAAGGCCAATGCTGCATCCAGGAAAGTGCCAAGAAGCTTTGGAACAATGGCCATGAGCAGCTGCAGTGGATTTCCGCAGCCTCAATACTTCTCTGCAGATGAAGAGAAGCTGAAAAAAAGTAACTATCACAGTGACCTTGCTTATAGCTCAGATGTCATGGAATCCTATTTTTATTTACGAGGGGTCAATTTCATTGAGATTTTAATTGGAAGAGACTGTGATGCAATGGAAGATAAATTAACCCACAGAATGTATAATTCATCTCATTTCCAAAGGTTTTATTGCTAGTCCCTTAGGCCCTGAGCACACCCCCGTCTGTGTTTGGGATAAGAAATACCTGATTTCTCTTGTCTCTCATCAAATTAGAATAGCACAGCCAGTACTTAATGGATGGCCATTCCCCAGAACAGTCTGTGTGTGGTCCTGCTTTAGCTCAGCAAAAAACTCAAATATTCTCAGGCAAAAATATGAGGTTATCTGAGTTCCAAGCTCATATCCTCTTATTTTCTTAAGGCAGATTTTTTTCTATCTTGTTCTGCAGTTGTAAATAGCAAAAACTGTGTAAGAAATACATTCCCATTGCCTGTCTACATGTACCTCATACCACCTAGGAGATAATTACTTATTAGTCCCAGAATGGAGAAGTGTGATTTCCAGTTTTCCTCTCAAGATATGCCACAGGGTGCTTCTTCTCAAAGTGCCTTTCCAAGGCTGCCAGCTTTTTCTGTGGACCTGTTATCAGTGTGAAAGATGTGCTCCAGTGCAGGGCATGAGTCTCTCCTTGCCCTGAGTGGAATATCTCAGGAACAATCCCTCTATCATCTGCAGCAACATTTCTTGTATGCTTCTTGCATACTGCCAGCACAACCTATGCCATCCCGTAATTGTTTTCTGCTTGGACTTGCTTTCTTACTCTTTCTTCCCAGCTCTTAATTCATTGATGTTGATCAGTCAGTTACATATTCAACAAAGCTACCCACCACTCATTTGTTTTCATGATCCTCTAGGCAGTCCTCTTGCTTGTAAAAATCACTAATTGGTACAAGATGATGTTTGAGACAGCCCCTAAACATGTCCTCAAAATTGACCCATGAGAGGTGCTTCTGCTTCTGCACGGACTAATGAATGTGCATACTGAAACAAATGTGTTTTATCACATCAGACTTTACACCACTCCCTCTGGGATAAATTTTATTGCAGCAGTAGAACTTTCTCAGCATCTTAAAAGACTCAAGTACTGAAAGACAGGTTTATGCGCTCTCTGGTTTTATAAATGTGGCATGCAATCAGTAGTCAGTGGAGTTCAAAAAAAAATTCTTTAAACGATTTTGCCCTTTTAACTGCCAGAATATAAGTTAAGTCCTGATGAATGTTGAAATAAAATACTTAACATGGCATGAATTTAGAATGGAAAAAATTAGGTGTTTCACAGCTGATTGATTGTTCTGTAAACTTACTTCATCTCTTCCTTCCAACGAGGTCAATAGATGTATTCAAAGCCTGGAGGTCCTAATGGTGTTATTTTTATAGTGATCGCAGATAGTTGACTATTACGTAACTTAAACTAGGATGTAATTTCATCTTCTGCAGTTATTTCTAGATTTCTTAGCCTTCTGTCAGTTTCTAAATGATGGAAATTCTTGAGCCCAACCAATTTGCCATCCAGAATGTACAGACTTTGAAATAGATTACTACTTAAGCCATGGCCACCTAAATTACATGGAAGTATAATTAACAGCTAGCTTTAATGCCCTTTGTACTGTCAGGGCAATGAAGAGTTAGCCTTTCTGGAATTAAAGCAGCCAAATTCCACTCTATTTTCCCTGAACAGTTGCAGTACATAGGAGGTAAATTTCTGAAACTGGTAATGAAATTGAGTCCAAGACCTGAGTAATCATTGACTAACCTGAGAGCAGCACAGTGAGTTATCAATATCTGAAGGTATGATTTACTTTTTGCACTAGTACAATGACCTGTGGGTCTGGTCTGGTCGAGCACAGGGAGTACACTGCATGGAAAGCAGCTGTCTCTTGTCCTGACCAACATCTCCTTATGTTTCTGAGAGACAGTATCTCTCACTTGGTTTCTACATCTCACCTGACCTTCACTGTGGGACAGAAACATAATTGTTGGGTGCACACCCAAGGGAGATTCCTGCCTCCAGCACATGTGAGGGATTGGTGTCAGCCCTTCCTGTGCAATTTCATCAGAAGTCTGGAGTTAAAGTATGCTTCAGAAATAGCATATCTTATAACCTCTAGAGTAGATACTGCTTGATTACAGTGTTCTCAGGCACTTGCACCAAATTCTGCTCTCATTTACACATCTGCTCCTCTGATACTAATGGTGTTCCTACAGTACTCTCAGTAGTCTGCCTTTCATCTGCCTATTGCTATTTTATCAGTACTTAGAGCAGGCAAAACCTAACTTGTTTAAGACCCTTCTAAAGTATCTTTATCCCTCTGTCTCCACCCTTTGTGATGAAGTTTTTCTTCCTTAATTACTGCTCTTGAATGTTCCATAGCTTACATTTATGTGCCATGAAGAGACATGTCCACATCTTATAGAGTTTTAATGGGTGTAGCTATTCTTTCTGTAGATCTCCACACCCAGACAGAGCACTTCAAAAAATGCAAAGGTCTCTTTGCTTATGTTCAGTCTATTTCTACAAGCATTTGCAAGATAAAAGATCCTTGGCTATGACTACTCAAGATCTTCAGACAGTCCAGCCATTTCTTCCACACAGATGTACTTTTCATCCTCTTCCTTGGAAACACTCCTTCATCAGGGCTGAAATTCTGGTAAGAGTCAGTTAAACACTTTGCCACTGACTTCAGCAGAGGCCAGATCTCTGCCCAGATGTTCCTCCTTTGCTTTAACATCTTCCTGCACTCCTGTGCCCCTAGTACCACTCTGCTCCCTCCCGCATCATACACTTCACTCCTTTATTCTCCCCGATTGACAAATAACTATTTCTGGCAAGCATCAGAAGCAGCAGAGGATGCAGGCTAATATCCTTGCCAGATGAGTTTTCCATACAAGTGGGTTAGTGTCATGACTAGTGCAAGCATTCAGGGCAATACTCTGCCCTCATTCATTACAACAATCAGGCTCTCAAAATCCCTCACATAAAATAGCTGGCAAAAGCATCCTGTTATCTTTCTCTTTTGACTGTGTTAGCTGGTACAGGCCACTCTGCTCATGTACTTTGTGCACTGGATACATTCATGTGAAGATTTCAATTTAGTTCTCCAATTGCTTTTTCTGCTAGGTCTAATCTAATTGCTATCACGATGAATAACTGACTCTTCAAGTGGTAATCGGAAGACCCAGGAAATGCTTTTGAATTTTAAAATCTCCTTAGGACAGATTCTTCCGCTTCCATAATATTTGCCAGGCTTCTAAAACATACAAATAATTGGTCAGTGCTGGAGATAACTTAGATTGTAATACTAATGTGCTACAATTTGTTCACTATGCTCACTATGACATCACTTTAATAGATACAGCTTAGCAAGCATTAGATTTACAACCATGTTTTTTGCCAGATTGGTCTGCAGAGTTAAATACTTCAGCAGTTCTCAGAACTCTCCTGGATTATTCTCTCCCAGATAGATTTCATCTGCCTCTCTTTCCAATTCTAAGAACCTTCCACACACAGCCTTTTTCTCTAGCTATATATCTTTGCCTCCTTTGGCATTTAGATCTTAGACTTTGCTTTCATTTTTCCTGAAAGTTTTGGCTTGATTGCTGCTTGAAAAAAAAAGAGATTAAAAAAAAAAAAAATCTCAGGAAATTGTCCTAGAAAATCTATTACTAGACTTGCAGACAACCTAACCTCATCTTCAATCCAGGCCCAAGTGATGCAGAAGCAGGAATGATTTTTGAGGACTCTTGATTAACATCTCTCATGAATGCTCCTTCTCAAAAGATAAGGAATAACACAGCTGGCTGTTATTTAGCATGTTCCTTAGCATGTACAATTCTTCAAACTGGTGATCTAAACACTTTGCTGACTCTGTCTCATTCTCTGTTCCTTGCTTTGCCAGGGCTAACGATATAAGACAAGGCATAGAGTAGGTAACAGTAAGATTTCTGTTTCCATTCCCAATTTGTTTCTCTTTCCCATGTCAGTATGGCAAGTCTATTTATTTTGATGCAGAGAGCAATTATGGTGATTCTGCGAGCTCGTAGTTGGACCACTTCTTTCTCTCCCTGGGCACCAGCTATAACCATTTCAGGTGATTAAGGAATGTAATAGGAATCATTAAGCACACTACTCTTGGAAATTAATTTGTATACCTGGCAGAGCTTTGGAATGTTCCAGTTTAGGAGGCACAATCCGTTCTGCACCTCTGGCAGGAGTTAGCAATAAATCTGTAAGGAACACCTCTGGACCTGCTGCACATAAAAATCTCAAACTGTATGACATACACAAATGCACAATGGTGATTTGATGACCTCAAGTTGAGAACTAATGTGATGAAATCAGGGACGTGCAACTTAAAGGGATGATAACCAATACATAAGCATGAAAGGATGTCTTAAAGAGTGATTAATGTGGCATCCCATTAGCTTTAAGTACTGCAGAACATCTGGCATATTTCCCCCTTGACTGCAAATTTCTGAGCTCTAGTGTTATGTCATCTTACACTATTCATTTTCTCCCCTACTCTATAAGTCATCTCAGCAATTGTTGTTCATATGAAAGTAATTATATAAATGCATTTGATTAAATTAGCTTTCATCTAGCACAGGTTTTGTTATATAGGCATTTCTCTTCCAAAAATAACTCAGAGGAACTAATGGGTTAGGCTTGTGCCATATGACTGAGAATAGAGTCCTTCAGCACTGCTAAGCTGGTATGTTTCAGCACACCTAGAGCCCAAATGTCATGTCAGAGGGAGTCCACCAGGAACCATTCACACAGAGACCTAGGAAAATTTTGTCCATAGAGGTGACCAACTTACTGAAATTTTAATAGAATTTTGGAAGCTGACATTGCTCATTGAAGTTCTGTTTCTTATTACCCTTGGAGGTTTCATCTTAAAAGTCAATCAGAGAATGAAAAAGACCAGACTTCGTGGCACGGTGACCTTGGGCTCTCTCTTCTGTTGCCACGTCTTGGGTGCTTTAACACTGAGTAGATTGGATCCAAGAATAAGAGGATAAACTCAGAGTGATTAGGGATTTGTCCCGTGACTTCACTCTTGGATTCTCTTGAATGCTTTAAAAAGCCTCATGAATTATGGACATAACTGTGCGTGCCAGCACACATTTTTGAAATGTTAATTTTTTTGATGTCTCACAGTTGATAAAACAAAACTTGATAAAAAAATAACCTGCAACCTCAAGGAAGGTAACAATGTAAATGAGGATCTTTTTGACCCTCCCCAACTCCTGCCCTTCAAGTGCTGAGCAGAACTTTACCTGATGGCAGCCACTATGGTGTGATGGGTGGTTCCCAGTCCTCTCAGCCTTCTTCTGACTACTCTCAGTATCCAGAATGTGAGAGTTTAAATTCAAGCACGACGAAATATGAAGTGTGAGGAGGAGATACAATGAGCATGTCAAATATAGGAAATGTTATCACTAGTCCCTCACTCATGCACATAGTTAAACAAGAGACACAGGAGGCAGGAGAGTGAGGAAGGCAGAAAGGAGGCACACGTCCCATGGAGCCACTTGCATACCTTGGTGCTGTGGTGCAAACAGAAAGGTAGGAAATCCATTACAAGTAGTGGCAGCCCATCCAGGGCCTCTCTTTGTGTCCTACCTGGTCCTATTCTATGTCTAAACTCCTCACCCATAAAGTGGAGAGAATGGCACTGTGCCATCTCCCAGCTGCAGTGTGAGGATATATAAACCTTGATGCATGAGAGCGTATGCATCTCAAACCTGTCATGTGCTTTGGGTTCCATTTAACTATATTCATTCATGTACACTCAGCCAGAGTGACTCGTGGATCCTTTCTTTTCTTTTTTCTTCAGTTGGAGTCAATGGAAATACCCTGTTTTATGTCAGCTGTATCTCATAACACTTCAATTAACAGACGTAACTTTTGGAATCCCTTAAATACAAGCAGGCTTTGTAAAAATGCTTTTTTTTTTTTTTTCTTCCCCACTGAACAGGTTTTTGACTCCAGAGGTAGAGGTGTCCTCCAGTTTTTGAGAGGAATCTTCATAATTCTGTAAGTTATTTTATAAAAATCAAAAGCAGCTATCAACAGTATAATTAAGCCGTTTTGAATTAGGGGAGATAGAGATTGATAATGAATTATATGCCTGGAGCCCTCAATTAACATTATAATCCATAGGTCCTCCTCCAGAGCAGGTCACTCAACCCCAAGAAAAATACAGCATTAACATCCCAAAAACTCTAAAGAAATTCTGCTAAAGGTATAGAAGTTTAATAGCAGGGAGCAAACATCATAAGAGGTTTGATTTGGACAATCATGCACAAGTTTGTCTGCTCATCTGAAATATATCCAAGTGACTGGAGCCTTGTAAGAAAAAACCTTGTAAGAATAGGCTTTGTAAGATGGCTTGTCCCAGCTTTTTGGTTTAGCTGGTCAAAAGGAGAAAAACGGGAAGTATTTACAAATTGGGAAAGGTCAAAATGAGGAGACAGGGTAGAAATTTTTGTGGCTGCCTCAGATTTGCCTCAGATTTATTTTTTGAATATACCTTCTTCAGAAGAGGCAGTGTGCTGTAATAGCTTGTTAAGGCAGGGATTTTCACTTACTTTGCACTCTTTAGCACATACAAACTCCATCTATTAAAATACATTTTTTTAAGGCTGCAAAGCCACATATTAGGAATTCATATTAGAAAATGCCCTAATTAAAATCATGTATGCAGCTTCAGCTCATTCTATTCGAAGGCCACATTTTGTGGGAGCCCCACACAGCCCAGTCCCACGCAGCCAGTTGCACTCACCCTGCCACAGTGTCTGCAGAGGAGAGGACAGATGGTTCCCACTTCGGAAGAAGCTGTGCCACACGGTGCTGGCTTGGTGTGGTGCAGGGTGCAGTACTGTGTCTTACTGCATTGTTTCTCTCTTCATGAGCCTTGCTAAGGTCTTATAAGCAGAGGGAGTTGTTTCACAGGCATCTAGAATACCCTCTCACAATAACCCTTATAAGTGAAAGGCAGTTTCACTTTTTACACTCAGGGAATGAGGCAAAAAGAGGTTAGACTGAAGGCGTGTTTCCCCTACCATTGCAGCTTTAAGCGATTAGCACTTGTGCCAGTCAAAAAGAAGGGTTTTCAGGCAGGAATCAGAAAATGAAGAGCAAACAGTAAGTAACCATGTCAGAGCAAGGTTTTTTGGGCAGGAAGCAGGGTGCCTACTTCACTTCTTCCCTTTGAATAATTCACTTTCAGAACAAGAACATTCTTCAGCAAATTTGCATTGTTTTTGCCGTGCTGTTGATTTTGAATGCAAAAATCACTTTGTTGCTATTTTTGTTATCTTAAAGGGCTATTTTTTTTTTTAGATTTCAAGCTGAAATATTGTTTTAAATCTATTTAAAAAATACAGTCAATATTAAACTTAAACAAAAAAGTTGCATTAGTCACCATTTCTGTTGGGAACCATATGTGAAAAGCCTGTTTTGAGGGACTAGTTCATCACCTCACCATGGCCTGAAACCTGGGAGGGCTGGTATTTCTCCACAGCAACCCTCAGCTGCCTTCAGCTTTTTCTCCCAGTCCTCTACCTCACTGGGGAGGACTTCTTTTCCAGCTTTCTCAGCCAATGGGGGCACACAGGTGGTATCTATTTCAGGAGATAGGCATGCTGTTTGCTCAGTCAGGATCCTGCTCATCTGGATCAGGGTGGATGAATTCCCCTAAAACTTGCTGTTGTCTTCTGCTGGCCTTTCTCTGAAGCTTGGTTTCCTTGAAACCAATTGCAGACAAGGAGCAGGGCAGGTGCAGAGCAGCATCTCACCCAGATTCCTCAGTGGCTGAGACATGCTCCAAAAGCACACTCGGATACCTTCATTCAGTTGCAGCTTTTGTGGCCCCTAAATTAACTAGAGAAAATTACCTGATCCTTCAGGACAAAAAAAAAAATGTGTGATTTTAGCATGAATCTAAGAATCAGAGCCTGTTCCCTGTTCCTCTGCCAATGTCATAGCGTTTGCCTAAGCTGAGACTCCCCCTATACAAAATGGGGCTTTTAAGCTCTGAAATCAGTTTAGGAGCACTGGGTAAAGCTTTGCTACTTTCTACAGCGAAGGGCAATTGTGTTTTCAAGACTCTGTCCCAGTACCAGTATTTCATGGACTGAATGATGAGACTAGGAAATAAACATGGGAGAGAAAAGGCAAGTTGCCAGGATGAGGCATTTTCATAAGAAGCTAAAGGCTAGGTTTATATGTCTCCAAGCACACTGTCCTTTTTTCCCAAACCAGCAGATTTCCAGCAGAAAGATGGTTACTGTCCCTTTGGCAAGCCTCCCTTCTCCTCTCCTCTCCACTCCCCCCGCAGAGGCCCCAGCTCTGTTACAATAGGTGAAATATGTTGGCACTTACAGCAGGACATTAATATTTGAAAACCAAAAAAAAAAAAAAAAGCAGACTTTGTTCCTGGGAATCAGTACTGCTGGCAACATGCACGCTCACTGAAGGCAGCTGCAAAACAAACCCTGTTCCTGGTAGCTGTTGCTACTATGAGAATGTAAAAGCTCCTCATCCACCACAGACAACGGCTGGTACTGAAAGACTTGTGCTAAAAACCAGCATGTGCTCACTGTACCAGCATTAGCAAAACTGCCTGTGCAGGCTATTCCTAAATATAGTGTAGTCTTTTTCAGGATGAGCTCTGATTCACTACGTGAATGTAAAACATCATGGTTAATAATGAAAACGAATCAAATCAATATACCACTCTTTTATATGAAAGATGCTACATGTGTTCCTGTTTCATACAGAGGAGTTTTCTGAGTCAGGATGCTCTGCTGCTGGGTGAAGGTGCGGTGAGCCTCAGAGGCACTGAGCTATGTCACAGAAGAGCTGGAGGCACAGGGCACACCCACCCTGGAGTCACCGTGTTGAGCTGACTGGCAGCTCTCCTGCATTAACTTGCCCCAGGGAGTTTAAACAAAATAGGAGCCAGGACAGGAAAAAAATGCAGAGACTGAAACCATTGCGATCCTGAAAGCCACCAGAGCACAACATAATATTGGGCAATTTCCAAGTACTGTAACTTAAAGAGAAGAATCAGCAATATAAAATACATTTCCATACGCAGGGAATTGAATATATTGAATATTGTCTTTTCCTGATGCACATAAAGAAGATACAATGCATGGCAATACAGCACCGTATTATGCAAGATAATTTATACACAGGACTCAAGATAAAACTGTGCTTTCTCTTTCCTTTATGATTTTGCACTGGGTCATTTCACTGCAAGCAACTGCACAGATTTGCAAGTAGAGCAGGCAGGGTGAGGGAAGCAGAAAAGTGAGCACACATTAATAATGCTGGTGATGCCTCCATTAATGTCCATCACTGCCAGTCTCCAGCTTGGCACAGCCATGCGTCTGATGGGATGAGTGATAGCCCAGTGCATGCAGCATGCACCCAGAAACCATTCTCTGAAAAGCAGTGAGGCACACTCACTACATCTGAAGGAAATTAGTGGCAAATTGATGGCAGACGGGCAGTACTGAAGCAGCAACCAGAACAGCTGTTGCTGGTGTTCTCCTGTTTGAATCCTCTGTCATCCTGCCTAAGCTACGCAGAGACTGCCAACATATCCTGCACATGCAGAAAAATTGACCGCCTTTTTTTTCTTTTTTTTTTTTTTGCTGGCTTATTTGTTGTGGGTTCTTTGTCTTGAGCCATTGCCTTGTTGTTTTGAGGCTTGCTTTGATTAAGCTGAGTGTTGGCTTTAATATCAGCCTTCCCACTCATATCCTCTCTTTGGCATTCTCATTTTAGGGGATGGTAAAAGCTATAGATAATCGTTTGCCAATAGAGTTTAATTTTGCTTCCTCCTTTGTTCCACGCCTCTGAAGCAGTTCTGAAGTGGGAAGGGGAGAGAAGTCTCAGCAGAGGCCTGCCAAACCTTTCTGCCCCTCATCCCATGGCAATACACTACCTGGGACAGGATACAGGTGTCTAATCCTAGCAGCTGAGCCACACTTAATTATCCAGGGAAAAAGAAAAAAAAAATGTATTACGCACAGATTAAGAGGTTTAATGAGTTACAGAGGGACAATGCATTATCAGGAGAGGAGAGGCAAGGGGCAGTTCCAGCCATTCACCCACATGTTCCTTCGTGCTTTCTCTGCCCAGGGAATTGTGTGGTTGTGGAGAAATTGCTTTCAGGAGTTCAATGTGTTCACTGGGCTGAAAAGAATCACCCTCCTCACCACTTTCCTCAAAAGAGCAGGACAAGTGTTTTTTTCTCACGCTCAATCTTGGTAAGTCCAAAATTACTCCGCAGAATGCAATTGAGCTCTGCGGATATAGGGAAATAGGTTATAGTGGTTCAACACTGGCAATCACATCATCATTGGTATTGATTCAGGAGTGAGGCTGACTACAGAGATCTAATCGCTAAAGTGCAATGGATATGATGATGTAAAATAGACATGAAAATATCAGCGATGTAATGGTTTTGGTGGCAGAACATAGGCTCACACATCCCACTGAAACCTTACCTGACATACAGAAGGCTTTATAACAGAGATTAGGGGAAGTTTAATAGAGAGCTGAAAGTGAATTTTGGTTCCCTGTAATGCAGTGTTCTGATTTTGGAGGTTAGCCTAATTGTCTGAGATTTATATCTTTATGCTGCAACCTGATTTCATACTGTGTCTCTTGGAGTGATGCTAATAACATAAAAATTATTCTATTACACTTTGTTTACTGTTTGGTTTATCTTATTACTAGAGAGCCCACATCTGGGACAGAGTTCCGCTGCCTTAGGCTGTACTGCAGTGAGTGATGAATGAGCATCCTTGCTTTCAGAATATTTACATCCAAAAATGATGCTGTATTTTCAATTTATATTTCATAGCAGTGCATTGATATATTACTTTCCATCCCAAAGGCTCTGTGAGCATTTCTCATTACATGCTGTAGTCACAGTGCAAAGTAGAAGAGTGCAAGTGCTAAATATTTACAGTGCAATCGAACATCAGAGATTTTAGCTCAAGACAGGTAAGTGTTTTACTTAGGGTGAGTGTCCATATAATCTAAACAAGAGCAGAGTGCTTAATGTCCTGCTTAAAAGATTCATAGGTAAAAAGCAGTTTCTGAATTCATCCTACAAATATGTAAATAATCCTTTTTGTGTTTGAACATTAGTTTTTGCACTCATGTGTCCATTTGCCCAGCATAGCCAAGGAGCATCCCATTCATATCCATTTCCCTTGCCTATGCCTACATTATCCTCTGCTACTTCTCTGCTAGTACTGCTGAAGTTAAACAACTCTCAGCACTGCATGTCCAAATCCCTGCTCAGTAGTTTATATAACTGTGCTTGCAAAAATTGGCTTAAAATGCTTTGTAAGCTGAACCTTTCAAGATCTATTACGTAGTTCTCTGGTAATGTGCTGTATTACAGCAAAACAGCTCTTCTTGCAGTAGAAAGCTGTCAAGCTTTTGTTATTCTTATTCCCTTTGTCTTGAAAACTGGGATGGAAAAAAATAAACAAACAGTTGTAGGTTCCACATACAACTGGTATGAAAAAACAGCACTGCTGACATTAATGGTATAATTTTCTCAGTTGAGAAGAAAGCATAGATGCTGAGCTGAAATGCATTTCAGCTGAATGGATTGTTTCATCAGTAATAATGCTGCCCATTGAATCTGCAATATTGGTTACAAAGGTCTTTAGCAGAAGATGAGTTTGGCTTTAACGATACATTTCTCCCATTGTGGAGCAGGAAAAGAAATGTGGCTTAGTTGTCTCCTTGGGATATTTCTCACATTTCCTATGGAGCCAATGGAAAGCATTCCACTTAGGCCATAGGTACCTGAAGCATATGATGAATGTGAAGATACGTGGCAATGTGCTTAAGATTTGCACAACCCTGTTCCTTTCCATCTTCCCCCACCATGTTCTCTGCTGATCACAGCATTTTCCCCAGCAGGAGTTATAATAATGTTGACCTCATCCAGGTATGTGTAAAATGTTAATAAAAGGTCCCTGAATTAAAAATTGCAAAGGGCATGTATGGTAAGCAGCTGTCACTGACCTGACATTTACTATGTTTGCATATGGATTAAAAGTCAGGGAAATTTCTAAGGGGTTAGCAGAGGAAAAACATTTGAAACCTTCGCTTTCTTTCTCCTTTTCCTGCCACCTTAAGCAGATGTGTGTGGGCTGGGTTCCTCTGAGCTTCCCATAAAGAATCAGAAAATTTGATATCAACACAGGAACTCCATGGGGACGAGCATATGTTACATTCCAGACGAGCAACTGATCCTGACCATGAAAACCTCATGGAGATCAGAAAGTTTCTCTGTTTGGTTGACTCACAGCTCTAGAATGGAAATAAGGAATCTGAATTACAACAATTTTACAGCCTATGAGTAACACTGCATTCTCAAATATCCATAGAGTCTTGCTCTGTGTTCATTTGTCTTAACTTCTCTGGATGTGTAATCAAGGTTCACCACAAGGGAAAAATTAAAGTATCAGAATGTCAGATGTCTCATGCTGCTTTGTAAAGTAATGATTAAATTTATTGCCCCTTAATTTTTCAATTTCCTTATTAAATTCCTTATTCCTATCAAAACTATGCAGTGCTCCACATGATGAGGCAAAAGAGAGCTGGTTTTCAAAGAGTTTGAAGAGAGAAAGTTGAAGGTAGAAAAAATAATGTGAAAAGACCAGGAAGTCCAGTAGATGTACTTAGTCTAAA